>NC_091287.1:160552189-160863728 GCF_032444005.1 Ranitomeya imitator | reverse complement strand
TTCATTTCCCACAGATTTTTCCTATGAAATTATATATCTCAATGGTCGTAAATTAGTAAAAACCTAATCAAGGAGGCCATATATTGTCTCCACAAGAACTTCCCTCCTCCAATCTTTTAAATAGACCCCCTGCTGGTGTCTTGTTTTTGCTGGTTTGTGAAAAACATGTCTGACAGGCTAACCTTAAACACAACTGAGCGGGTTCTTTTACATTGAGTCTGTCTCAACATTTTGGGGAGCCTTACCCAGTGATTGTTGGTCCGAGGAGGCAAAGACGAATGTGGGTACATCCGCCTTTGAGGCGACGGCTGACTAAAGAACATTTCCACCGACTGTATGGTTCACTACCCAGCCATCCTGACAAGTTTTATCACTACTGTCGGATGAGCATCTCTACATTTGACCTTTTTTTGGAGGCGGTGCCTAACCTTCAAAGATGCACAAATTACGTATTACTTACGTCTTTTACTTACAGTACGGTATGTAATAATCCTATATTTGTGGTATATTAAATGTAATTATCATTTTCAAACCCGCTCCAGCCATACATTATTTCTACATATTGTGTGAATGTTTACAGCATCTTTACTTCAATTGCTTAACCACATTTTGTCATTATTCTTTCTGCTGTTTGACAAAATGATCTGTTCCTTAGCATGTAAGGAATGTAAGTTCCTTAGCATTGTCTGTTGTTCACCCATGGCTTAGTTTGCTATGTTGCTTACTTTTGATAGACTGCACTGTTAATATTATGCGTGGAGAAGTTTTTTACTGAATTTTTGTTTGTTTATTGTTAACTTTAGATTTTTTACCAGTCTCTCCTATGCGGCACTTCATCTAGAGTTTCTGATTGGGAAATCGACCATCTCAGGCATTGTATGTTCTTCCTGTACAGAAATATGGGCCCGCCTTCATAATTCTGTTATGCCGGAGCCCAAGCAAGAAGACTGGCTGCTGATAGCCTGAGGATTTGAACAAACATGCCAGTTCCCCAACTGCATAGGATCCCTGGATGGGAAGCACATCCGTGTTCGTAAGCCGCCAAACTCAGGCTCCCAATATTACAATTATAAACAATTTTTTTCTGTAGTGCTGTTGGCGCTGGTCGACAGTGCATACAGGTTTATAATGTTGACATTGGGGCATATGGAAGAACTGGAGACTCCAGAGTCTTCAATTCTACCATAATCGGTCGGCAGATGCGAAATAATGATTTGGACATCCCACCCCCACATCTCCTACCAGGTTCAAGTTTAGAAGCCGTTCTGTAATGGTTGCTGATGAGGCATTTCAATTAAGCTACAATATAATGAGGCCATATCCACAGAGAGGCCTCGACCACCGGCGCCAAATATTTAATTATCGGATATCCCGTGCCCAACAATTAGTGGAGTGCACCTTTGGAATTCTCTGTGCAAAATGGAGGGTCCTGATATCAGCCATACAATTAATTGAAGCTAATGTAAATGGTGTCATTAACCCCTTCATGACCTTGGGATTTTTCGTTTTTCCGTGTTAGTTTTTCACTCCCCTCCTTCCCAGAGCCATAACTTTTTTATTTTTCCGTCA
The DNA here is from genome assembly GCF_032444005.1 of Ranitomeya imitator. Taxonomy (NCBI): domain Eukaryota; kingdom Metazoa; phylum Chordata; class Amphibia; order Anura; family Dendrobatidae; genus Ranitomeya; species Ranitomeya imitator. The sequence goes on along the minus strand of NC_091287.1, from coordinate 160,862,159 downwards.
ATTTGGCCATGTGAGGGCTTATTTTTTGCGGGACGAGTTGCACTTTTGAATAACATAATTGGTTTTAGCATGTCGTGTACTAGAAAATGGGAAAAAAATTCCAAGTGCGGTGAAATTGCAAAAAAAGTGCAATCCCACACTTGTTTTTTGTTTGGCTTTTTTGCTAGGTTCACTAAATGCTAAAACTGACCTGCCATTATGATTCTCCAGGTCAGTACGAGTTCATAGACACCTAACATGACTAGGTTATTTTTTATCTAAAAGGTGAAAAAAAATTCCAAACTTTGCTAAAAAAAAAAAAAAATTGCGCCATTTTCTGATACTCATAGCGTCTCCATTTTTCATGATCTGGAGTCGGTTGAGGGCTTATTTTTTGCGCACCGAGATGACGTTTTTAATGATAGCATTTTGGTGCAGATATGTTCTTTTGATCGCCTGTTATTGCATTTTAATGCAATGTCGCGGCGACCTAAAAAACGTAATTCTGGCGTTTCAAATTTTTTTCTCGCTACGCCGTTTAGCGATCAGTTTAATGCTTTTTTTTAATTGATTGGGCGATTCTGAGCGCGGTGATACCAAATATGTGTAGATTTGATTTTTTTTTTATTGATTTATTTTGATTGGGGCGAAAGGGGGGTGATTTAAACTTTTATATATTTTTTTTTTCACATTTTTTTTAACTTTTTTTTTTAACTTTTGCCATGCTTCAATAGCCTCCATGGGAGGCTAGAAGCAGGCACAACTCGATCGCCTCTGCTACATAGCAGCGATCTACTGATCGCTGCTATGTAGCAGAAATGGAGGTGTGCTGTGAGCGCCGACCACAGGGTGGCGCTCACAGCCACCGGTGATCAGTAACCATAGAGGTCTCTAGGACCTCTATGGTTACCATCCTGACGCATCGCCGACCCCCGATCATGTGACGGGGGTCGGCAATGACGTCATTTCCGGCCGCCCGGCCGGAAGCGGTAGTTAAATGCGGCTGTCTGCACTCTGCGTTTGACAGCGGCATTTAACTAGTTAATAGGTGCGGGCAGATCGCGATTCTGCCCGCGCCTTTTACGGGCACATGTCAGCTGTTCAAAACAGCTGACATGTCCCGGCTTTGATGCGGGCTCACCGCGGAGCCCTGCATCAAAGCAGGGGATCTGACCTCGGACGTATTATCCCGTCCGAGGTCAGAAAGGGGTTAAAGCCTATGTCATCCTTCATAATTTCACGAGGATTCATGAATGTCCATCAAATGATGCTGATGATGGAAACTATGGAAATAATGGCAGGGATCCAACACATGTTGGCAATCCACGTTTTCAGCCCTCTGGCCTTAGACATATTTAACAAATTATTTTCTATCACCAGAGGGATATTCTCCATGGCAAGACTATGCTGTGTCTATCTATATACATAATTGTCTAAGGGGTACTTCCGTCTGTCTGTCTGTCCTGTCACGGATATTCATTGGTCATGGCCTCTGTCTACCATGGAAATCCAAGTCGCTGATTGGTCGCCGCAAAACAGCCACGACCAATCAGCGACCGGCACAGTCCGGAAGAAAATGGCCGCTCTATACTCCCCGCAGTCAGTGGCCGGCGCCCGCTCCACCAGTCAGTGTCCCCGGCACTCCGCTCCCCGCAGTCAGTGTCCCCGGTGCTCCGCTCCCCGCAGTCAGTGTCCCCGGCACTCCGTTCACCGCAGTCAGTGTCCCCGGCACTCCGTTCACCGCAGTCAGTGTCCCCGGCGCTCCGCTCCCTGCAGTCAGTGTCCCCCGCGCTCCACTCCCCGCAGTCAGTGTCCCCGGCGCTCCGCTGCTTACTCCCCGCAGTCAGTGTCCCCGGCACCCGCTCCATACTCCCCTCCGGTCACCGCTAACACAGGGTTCATGCCGGCTGTAACGCATTCCGTTACCGCCGCTATTAACCCTGCGTGTCCCCAACCTTTTACTATTGATGCTGCTTATGCGGCATCAATAGTAAAAGAAAGTAATGTTAAAAATAGTACAAAAAAAAACTGCTATACTCACCCTCTGTTGTCCGCTGAGCCGCTTGCGCCTGCCGCCATCTTCCTTTCCCAGCGATGCTTTGCGAAATTACCCATAAGACCTAGCGGTCTCGCGAGACCGCTAAGTCTTATGGGTAATTTCGCAAAGCATCCTGGGAACGCAAGATGGCGGCAGCCGCGCGCCCATCTGCACAGCGCCATTGGATCCCAGGAAGTGAAGAGATGGGACGCTGAGGAGAGGCGACCAGAATGGTGAGTATGTTCAACTACAAGGGGCCCTCGGATCGTTAGGTGAGTATGTTTATTTTTTATTTTTTTAACCTGTGACATACGTGGCTCGGTAATATAGTACTCGGTAGTATAGTACTGGGCAATATCCTATGTGGCTCTGTGCTGTATACTACAAGGCTGGGCAATATACTGCGTCGCTGTGCAATATACTACGTGGCTGGACAATATACTACGTCGCTTTGCAATATACTATGTGGCTCTGTGCTGTATACTACGTGGCTGGACAATATACTACGTGGCTCTGTGCTGTATACTACGTGGCTGGGCAATATACTACGTAAATGGGCAATATACTACGTAACTGGGCAATATACTACGTGGCTGGGCAATATACTATGTGACTGGGCAATATACTACGTGGCTGGGCAATATACTACGTGGCTGGGCAATATACTACGTGACTGGGCAATATACTACGTCGCTGGGCAATATACTACGTCGATGGGCAATATACTACGTGGACATGTGTTGAGGAGAGCCATAAGATCAAATACTTAATTAACCCCAAGACATAAGAGATTGAGAGAAGTGACCCATAACGTGTATTTTTTGATCTTACATAAGATTTTTTAGATGAAAGTAAGACACTAAAGATGGCTGCCATTTCCTGTATCAGAGAGCCATGTGGCTGCCTGGCTGGTATCCAAGATGACGCCCACCCTGGTGACCTCATGGATCCACCCACAGTGACGCCCACCTTGATGACCTCATGGACCAACCCACCCTGATGACCTCATGGATCCACCCATGGACTTGCTCATTGCCCAACCCACTAACCAATGGAATGCATCCGATCACTCCCATTTTAGAGCTAACCGAGCCCCCTTACAGGGGATATATAAATCTGTGTCTTGCCTGAATAAAGTCTCTTTTTCCCTTGCAGCTGGGCCATAGATTGATCATGGAGAGTTTACATATGACTGTGTGTTGTTATATGTTTATTTCTTTGGTGCGCACCTGATCAATATCCATTAGGCCAGGAGTAGGCAACTTAAGTGAAGTGAACATTTTATTAAATTGTTCAACCTAACAATTTGGCTGCCCAACGTGGGGCCAGCAGAGGAAGAGCCCTGAACCCTGAGGAACGGCAACTGGAACGACAGAACGCGCTGTGTATCCTGTGCAGATTGCCTGATCGTGTCCGGTCTTCGTGGTATCTGTAAGACGGCAGAAGGGTCTCTCCGCTGCTGGTCATTTAATTGCAAGAACCGTCACATGTTTTAGTTGCCTACTGCCTGTTATGTGTTGTGAGGAGGGGAGATGACTGGTAGTTAAAACAGGAAAAGCAAGGTTTTTTTTAGAGAAGGAAAAGCAAGTGTTAGAACAGGAAAAGCAAGTTTTTAGAAAAGAAAAGCAAGCAAGTGTAAGAAAAAAAATAAAAATTATTTTTGTCTATGGTACAGTACATGGTTGTCGCCTGTGATAAGATTTTCAGTTCTGTATAAGAGAGACTAGGACCTTGAGTGATTGACTCGGCCTAGGGGGGCCCGGTAAAACTTGGAGTGAGATGACTCAGTTTGGCGCCTAATAAATTGTGTAGCGGCTCATTAAAACTTGGAGTGAGATGACTCAGTTCGAGCCAAATAAATAAATTTATAGTTTTTTTGCCCCATGGCATCGAGTGAGTTGACTCTGCACGGGGACTGGTAAGTTATGGAGCAATTTGACTAAGTAGGGAATAATTGGTTTGTAAAGTACGGAACACGGAAGTCAGACAGGGACCACGTGACAAGAAGGAATAGGAACTGAGTACTGCAGACTCAGTTCCCTTTAGAATCTCAGGGTTGAGTCATCTCCCCCGTCTTATTGTTTGTTTGGTGTTTGTTATCTTGATAGAGATATAGATATCTATAGAAAGATGGAGAATTTTATGCAGTTCTGCCGTATTGGCACTAAGCCAAATTCAGATGGCAAGATAGACTCGTGCACATTAGTAACGACTCGTGAAAGGAAGAGTCATGTTAAACAATGTAAAAAGCTTATGAAGTTGTGTGGAATGCCAGAAGGGGAAGGTTACAGCCCCTGGAGTGGAAGATTGTCTTGAAAGAAAGAAAGGGTATCCTAGAAGATAATGGATTTTTGTCTACTGCTAGGGCATGGGAGAGAGTCTCTGAAAGTCTGTATAGAGAAAATTGGGTAGAAGAGGAAAGGAATAAAAAGGGCAGAGTTTTGAATTATGTGTATTACAAAAATATGTCCTGTGAGCGGCCACCACCTTATAATGGTGGCCCAGAGCCATGTGCTAACCCTGGCAGCGGCCATTTTGTGAATGGTAAATTTGTTAATGCTGGTAGTAGCCATTTTGTGGATGATAAATTTGTTAATGCTGGTAGTAGCCATTTTGTGAATGGTAAATTTGTTAATGCTGGTAGTAACCATTTTGTGAATGGTAAATTTGTTAATGCTGGTAGTAGCCATTTTGTGGATGGCAAAAGTGTTAATTCTAATGGCGGCCATTTTGTGGATGGCAAAAAGTGTTAATTCTAATGGTGGCCATTTTGTGAATGGCAAATGTAATTCTGACGGCGGCCATTTTGTGAATGGCAAATGTAATTCTGACGGCGGCCATTTTGTGGATGGCAAATGTAATTCTGACGGCGGCCATTTTGTGGATGGCAAATGTAATTCTGATGGCGGCCATTTTGTGGATGGCAAATGTAATTCTGACGGTGGCCATTTTGTGGATGTCAAAAGTGTTAATACTAATGGTGGCCATTTTGTGGATAACAAATGTAATTCTGACGGTAGCCATTTTCTGGATGGCAAATGTGCTGCTCCTGGTGGTGAACATCTTAGACTAAGGCTACACACCACATCACCAAATCCTTGTTACCCAGTAATGACCATTAATGGCCAATACTATTTTCCTTTGGGAAGTGAACAAGCTTTACCCATGTATCCTGTCTCAGTGGTTTCCAATGGGGCACTGAACCTTTCCCCTATCTAGCAATCCTCCCGCCTGGATCGTCCTCGGCACCGACCCTTTCTACTGTCACTTCCACTGCCAATTTAGCCGCACACCCACACAAGATGCTCCAAGCAATGGCCTCTCCTCCCAACGCTTCCACTACAATAGCACTCTCACACAGTCTACCTAACCCTATACCCGGTACCTCACAGGCTCTCTTGCAGCCAAGTGCACAGCTGTATGGGACGGTGGCAACTGTATCAAGGGGGGGCTCAATCTGGGAGGGGGATGTCAATAGCACAGGAAGCACAAAGGGGAGGGAATGTTGGCAACCTGTTTTCGAAAAAAAACTTCCTGAGGGACCCTTGTTAGTGGTGGGAAAGGGTGACATAACGACAATGGAAACAGACGCTATTGTTAAAGCTGCCAATTCTCGGTTAGAGCATAATGGAGGTGTAGCTAGAGCTATAGTGTAAGCAGGAGGGGCGACTATTCAAGCTGACAGTCAAATCATTGTTGAGTCACGTGGTCAGATAGCTGTTGGGGACATAGTGGTGACTAAAGCTGGCAATCTTCCATGTAGAATGATCATACACGCTGTGACCCCTACTTTTGACCCTATTCATCCAGATGTTAGTGCTCAACAACTTCATGCAGCAATAACTCGCATTTTAGAGTATGCGAATATTAGTGAGCAAATTGAGACCTTGACAATTCCGGTGCCATCTCTACTCCCGCCTCAGGTGTCACCACCAACAGTGCCAATGCTCATGTCTGAGGAGCCCTGTTGTGAATTCTGTGGCTGAATTCACTCCTGTGGTCACAAGTGGTACTGCAGCTTCTGAGCTTCCTCCCTCAGGTGTTCTGGTGAGCTCGTTAACTGCTTCATTACTTAACTCCGCCTGATGCTGCTATCCTTGCTCCTTGTCAATGTTTCAGTGTTGGATCTGAGCTTCTCCTGATTGTTCCTGTGACCTGCTGCTCTGTATAGCTAAGTGCTTTTTGCTTTTTTGTTGCTTTTTTTCTGTCCAGCTTGTCTTTTGTTTTGCTGGAAGCTCTGAGACGCAAAGGGTGTACCGCCGTGCCGTTAGTTCGGCACGGTGGGTTTTTTTTGCCCCCTTTGCGTGGTTTTGCTTTAGGGTTTTTTGTAGACTGCAAAGTTCGCTTTACTGTCCTCGCTCTGTCCTAGAATATCGGGCCCCACTTTGCTGAATCTATTTCATCCCTACGTTTTGTCTTTTCATCTTACTCACAGTCATTATATGTGGGGGGCTGCCTTTTCCTTTGGGGAATTTCTCTGGGGCAAGTCAGGCCTATTTTTCTATCTTCAGGCTAGCTAGTTTCTTAGGCTGTGCCGAGTTGCCTAGGTAGTTGTTAGGCGCAATCCACAGCCGCTTTTAGTTGTGTTTAGGATAGGATCAGGTGTGCAGTCTACAGAGTTTCCACGTCTCAGAGCTCGTTCTTGTATTTTTGGGTATTTGTCAGATCACTGTGTGCGCTCTGATCGCTAAGCATACTGTGTTTCTGGATTGCCTTCATAACACCTGTCATTAGCAAACATAACAGTACAAGGAGCCCAAACTAATGATTCTCAATAGAGGGAAAGAAAAAGTTCTGACATCATTTTTTTTTTTTTTCTGCTCTGTGTTCACTTTTTTTTTTTCCCCTAGACATTTGGGTGATTCTGGACACAGGTGTGGACATGGATATTCAGGGTCTGTGCTCTTCAATGGATAATCTCGTTATAAATGTACAAAAAATTCAAGATACTATTGATCAGAAATCTATGTTAGAACCAAGAATTCCTATTCCTGATTTGTTTTTTGGAGATAGAACTAAGTTTCTAAGTTTCAAAAATAATTGTAAGCTATTTCTGGCCTTGAAACCTCATTCTTCTGGTAATCCTATTCAACAGGTTTTGATTATTATTTCTTTTTTGCGCGGCGACCCTCAAGACTGGGCATTTTCTCTTGCGCCAGGAGACCCTGCATTGAGTAGTGTCGATGCGTTTTTCCTGGCGCTCGGATTGCTGTACAATGAGCCTAATTCAGTGGATCAGGCTGAGAAAAATTTGCTGGCTTTGTGCCAGGGTCAGGATGATATAGAAGTATATTGTCAGAAATTTAGGAAATGGTCAGTACTCACTCAGTGGAATGAATCTGCGCTGGCAGCTTTGTTCAGAAAGGGTCTCTCTGAGGCTCTTAAGGATGTCATGGTGGGATTTCCTATGCCTGCTGGTTTGAATGAGTCTTTGTCTTTGGCCATTCAGATCGGTCGACGCTTGCGCGAGCGTAAATCTGTGCACCATTTGGCGGTACTGCCTGAGGTTAAACCTGAGCCTATGCAGTGCGATAGGACTATGACTAGAGTTGAACGGCAGGAATACAGACGTCTGAATGGTCTGTGTTTCTACTGTGGTGATTCCACTCATGCTATTTCTGATTGTCCTAAGCGCACTAAGCGGTCCGCTAGGTCTGCCGTCATTGGTACTGTACAGTCCAAATTCCTTCTGTCCATTACCTTGATATGCTCTTTGTCGTCGTTTTCTGTCATGGCGTTTGTGGATTCGGGCGCTGCCCTGAATCTGATGGATTTGGATTATGCTAAACGTTGTGGGTTTTTCTTGGAGCCTTTGCGGTGTCCTATTCCATTGAGAGGAATTGATGCTACACCTTTGGCCAAGAATAAACCTCAATACTGGGCCCAGCTGACCATGTGCATTGCTCCTGCACATCAGGAAGTTATTCGCTTTCTGGTGTTGCATAATCTGCATGATGTGGTCGTGTTGGGGTTGCCATGGCTACAAACCCATAATCCAGTATTGGATTGGAATTCCATGTCGGTATCCAGCTGGGGTTGTCAGGGGGTACATGGTGATGTTCCATTTTTGTCGATTTCGTCATCCACCCCTTCTGAGGTCCCAGAGTTCTTGTCTGATTATCAGGATGTATTTGAAGAGCCCAAGTCCGATGCTCTACCTCCGCATAGGGATTGTGATTGTGCTATCAATTTGATTCCTGGTAGTAAATTCCCCAAAGGTCAATTATTTAATTTATCCGTGCCCGAACACGCCGCTATGCGCAGTTATGTGAAGGAATCCCTGGAGAAGGGACATATTCGCCCATCGTCATCACCACTGGGAGCAGGGTTCTTCTTTGTAGCCAAGAAGGATGGTTCGCTGAGACCGTGTATTGATTACCGCCTTCTTAATAAGATCACTGTTAAATTTCAGTATCCCTTGCCATTGTTATCTGACTTGTTTGCTCGGATTAAGGGGCTAGTTGGTTCACTAAGATAGATCTTCGTGGTGCGTATAATCTGGTGAGAATCAGGCAAGGAGATGAATGGAAAACTGCATTCAATACGCCCGAGGGTCATTTTGAGTATCTAGTGATGCCGTTCGGACTTGCCAATGCTCCATCTGTGTTTCAGTCTTTAATGCATGACATCTTCCGTGAGTATCTGGATAAATTCCTGATTGTTTACTTGGATGACATTTTGATCTTCTCAGATGATTGGGAGTCTCATGTGAAGCAGGTCAGAATGGTTTTTCAGGTCCTGCGTGCTAACTCTTTGTTTGTGAAGGGATCAAAGTGTCTCTTCGGTGTGCAGAAAGTTTCATTTTTGGGGTTCATCTTTATCCCTTCTACTATCGAGATGGATCCAGTTAAGGTCCAAGCCATCCAGGATTGGATTCAGCCGACATCTCTGAAAAGTCTGCAAAAGTTCCTGGGCTTTGCTAATTTTTATCGTCGCTTCATCTGTAATTTTTCTAGCATTGCCAAACCATTGACCGATTTGACCAAGAAGAGTGCTGATTTGGTTAATTGGTCTTCTGCTGCTGTGGAAGCTTTTCAGGAGTTGAAGCATCGTTTTTGTTCTGCCCCTGTGTTGTGTCAGCCAGATGTTTCTCTTCCGTTCCAGGTCGAGGTTGATGCTTCTGAGATTGGAGCAGGGGCGGTTTTGTCACAGAGAGGTTCTGATTGCTCAGTGATGAAACCATGTGCTTTCTTTTCCAGGAAGTTTTCGCCCGCTGAGCGTAATTATGATGTGGGCAATCGAGAGTTGCTGGCCATGAAGTGGGCATTCGAGGAGTGGCGTCATTGGCTTGAAGGAGCTAAGCATCGCGTGGTGGTATTGACTGATCATAAGAACTTGACTTATCTCGAGTCTGCCAAGCGCTTGAATCCTAGACAGGCCCGTTGGTCGTTATTTTTTGCCCGCTTCGACTTTGTGATTTCGTACCTTCCGGGCTCTAAAAATGTGAAGGCGGATGCTCTGTCTAGGAGTTTTGTGCCCGACTCTCCGGGTTTATCTGAGCCAGCGGGTATCCTCAAGGAAGGAGTCATTGTGTCTGCCATCTCCCCTGATTTGCGGCGGGTGCTGCAAAAATTTCAGGCGAATAAACCTGATCGTTGTCCAGCAGAGAAACTGTTCGTCCCTGATAGGTGGACTAATAAACTTATCTCTGAACTTCATTGTTCGGTGTTGGCTGGTCATCCTGGAATCTTTGGTACCAGAGAGTTAGTGGCTAGATCCTTCTGGTGGCCATCTCTGTCACGGGATGTACGTACTTTTGTGCAGTCCTGTGGGATTTGTGCTAGGGCTAAGCCCTGCTGTTCTCGTGCCAGTGGGTTGCTTTTGCCCTTGCCGGTCCCAAAGAGGCCTTGGACACATATTTCGATGGATTTCATTTCTGACCTTCCCGTTTCTCAAAAGATGTCAGTCATTTGGGTGGTCTGTGATCGCTTTTCTAAAATGGTCCATCTGGTGCCCTTGGCTAAATTGCCTTCCTCCTCTGATTTGGTACCTTTGTTCTTTCAGCATGTGGTTCGGTTGCATGGCATTCCTGAGAATATTGTTTCTGACAGAGGTTCCCAGTTTGTTTCAAGGTTTTGGCGAGCCTTTTGTGGTAGGATGGGCATTGACCTATCCTTTTCCTCGGCTTTCCATCCTCAGACTAATGGCCAGACCGAACGAACCAATCAGACCTTGGAAACATATCTGAGATGTTTTGTTTCTGCAGACCAGGATGATTGGGTGTCCTTTTTGCCGTTGGCTGAGTTCGCCCTTAATAATCGGGCCAGCTCGGCTACCTTGGTTTCTCCATTTTTTTGCAATTCTGGGTTCCATCCTCGTTTCTCTTCAGGACAGGTTGAGTCTTCGGACTGTCCTGGTGTGGATTCTGTGGTGGATAGGTTGCAGCAGATCTGGACTCAGGTAGTGGACAATTTGATCTTGTCCCAGGAGAAAGCTCAACTTTTCGCTAATCGCAGACGCCGTGTGGGTCCCCGACTTCGTGTTGGGGATCTGGTTTGGTTATCTTCTCGTCATATTCCTATGAAGGTTTCCTCTCCTAAATTTAAACCTCGTTTTATTGGTCCGTATAGGATTTCTGAGGTTCTCAATCCTGTGTCTTTTCGTTTGACCCTCCCAGACTCCTTTTCCATACATAATGTATTCCATAGGTCGTTGTTGCGGAGATACGTGGCACCTATGGTTCCATCTGTTGAGCCTCCTGCCCCGGTTTTGGTGGAGGGGGAATTGGAGTATATTGTGGAGAAGATTTTGGATTCTCGTGTTTCTAGACGGAAACTCCAGTATCTGGTTAAATGGAAGGGTTATGCTCAGGAAGATAATTCCTGGGTTTTTGCCTCTGATGTTCATGCTTCCGATCTTGTTCGTGCCTTTCATGCGGCTCATCCTGGTCGGCCTGGGGGCTCTGGTGAGGGTTCGGTGACCCCTCCTCAAGGGGGGGGTACTGTTGTGAATTCTGTGGCTGAATTCACTCCTGTGGTCACAAGTGGTACTGCAGCTTCTGAGCTTCCTCCCTCAGGTGTTCTGGTGAGCTCGTTAACTGCTTCATTACTTAACTCTGCCTGATGCTGCTATCCTTGCTCCTTGTCAATGTTTCAGTGTTGGATCTGAGCTTCTCCTGATTGTTCCTGTGACCTGCTGCTCTGTATAGCTAAGTGCTTTTTGCTTTTTTGTTGCTTTTTTTCTGTCCAGCTTGTCTTTTGTTTTGCTGGAAGCTCTGAGACGCAAAGGGTGTACCGCCGTGCCGTTAGTTCGGCACGGTGGGGTTTTTTTGCCCCCTTTGCGTGGTTTTGCTTTAGGGTTTTTTGTAGACTGCAAAGTTCGCTTTACTGTCCTCGCTCTGTCCTAGAATATCGGGCCCCACTTTGCTGAATCTATTTCATCCCTACGTTTTGTCTTTTCATCTTACTCACAGTCATTATATGTGGGGGGCTGCCTTTTCCTTTGGGGAATTTCTCTGGGGCAAGTCAGGCCTATTTTTCTATCTTCAGGCTAGCTAGTTTCTTAGGCTGTGCCGAGTTGCCTAGGTAGTTGTTAGGCGCAATCCACAGCCGCTTTTAGTTGTGTTTAGGATAGGATCAGGTGTGCAGTCTACAGAGTTTCCACGTCTCAGAGCTCGTTCTTGTATTTTTGGGTATTTGTCAGATCACTGTGTGCGCTCTGATCGCTAAGCATACTGTGTTTCTGGATTGCCTTCATAACACCTGTCATTAGCAAACATAACAGAGCCCACCCTCTACGTCAAGTTTACACCCCAGCAAGCTGCTACTCTGTTGTACCAAGCTCCAGATCCAGAAAAACAGCCGATGCCTTTCTACAGAAGCATGCTTCAAATCCAAAGTACTTACCCAGCTACGTGGCAAGATCTAATTTCCCTGGCAAATCTTAAAGCAGTCGATGCATATTGGCCTGTTATGGATATCGTGTTCAATGATGACTCACTTGCCAGTGACAAGACATGGGACTCTGGTGTTGAGTTCTGCCAAGAACCCAAGACATGGGCCTCGGATGAGCTGGCTGACCTATCACTTATTGTCGCCAAAGGATTCCCGATGCCTCAAAGCTGATGCAGCCATTGTACGAAGACCTCAAGACATCAGCGTTTCTACTATGTACCAAATCCGTGGAAGCTTTCTACGCTCTTAAACAGGCCATATAGTCTGCACCAGCTTTTGGAATCCCAAATTCTGATATCATCTGAGGACATCCAGTTCTCTTAATGGCTCCACACGACATAATTGCTATTCCTGCAACCCTAAACATCTGTTGGTGCAGCGTCATATGAGACTACAATATTCGCTGTTGGTTCCGGATAATGTCACTCTTGTCCGCTGCAGCATCTTCAAACTGTCCATGCTGCTTCCTCTTTCCAGGGGGGATGTGGATGATGATGCTGATGCTCTCGGAGAAGATGCCTCTACACACTCAAAGGAGGATCATGACTGTCTTGAACAAATGCAGAAAGAAGTAGCCTCCAAGAAAAACGTGTCTGAAGACCCATTCCCACATGCTGACCTGACGTTCCTCATTGATGGTTCCAGATTTGCAGATGAAACGGGAAGGTTCCATACGGGATATGCCGTGGTTACACATGACCAGGTCATCTCAGCTGGATCACTACCACCGCACATGTCTGCACAAGAAGCGGAACTTAAAGCTTTGACGTTGGCTTGTCAGGAAGCAACGGAGAAGGTGGTCAACCTCTACACGGATTCAAGATATGCTTTCGGAGTGGCTCATGACTTCGGCAGTATCTGGGCAGCCAGAGGATACCTAACGTCCAGTGGAACTCCTGTAAAACATGCTGCTACCATACAAGAACTTGTGGCCGCTCTTGATCTACGTACGGAGGTTGCAGTGATCAAGATCAAAGCTCACGGAAGATTGGATTCTCCAGAAGCAAGGAGGAACTTCTTTGCTGACAAAACAGTAAAAACCTATGCTGCTGATCCATTTGGGAAAGAGAAAGCAGCGGTGTACGTGTCACAAAACACTGAAGAAGGGACTAAAGGCTCTCTTATGAGGATTATCCATCTACATCAAGACATCGGATGATGAAAAGAAGCCATGGCAAGAAGGAGGAGCTAAAAAAGGATGAAGATGGAGTCTGGAGGGTGAACAAAAAGTTCTGTCTACCCCGTAATCTGTATTCCTCGGAGACAGAATGGGCACACGGTATCGCCCAGAGGCAGGAATCAGATGATTGACCTGATTTGGAAGACTTACATGGCACTTGGGATCTCTACTGTCACCCCAAAATTACTGCAATTCCTGCCTTGTGTGTGCAACATGCAATCCAGCACCGCCCCAGAAAGTTACTCAGAAACATTGGCTAAACCACTCTATCCCTTTCAGAGAATTCAGATAGATCACATTCAAATGCCAAAAGTAGGGAAGTACGGGTATGTACTGGTAGTGACTGACATGTTCTCAGGATGGCCCGAAGCCTATCCAGTAATAAACATGACTGCCAGAGTGACTGTTAAGAGACTGATGACTGAAGTAGTATGCAGATATGGGGTCCCAGAGGTAATTGAGAGTGACCAAGGACCTGCGTTCACTGCAGCACTGACAAAGGAACTATGGACATTGGTGGGAGCTGATTTGGGTTTACATACTCCATATCACCCACAGAGCAGTGGGAAAGTAGAAACACTGAATGGCACCTTGAAAAATAAAATACTGAAAGCCAGTTAGGAGGTCAGACTTGGACAGACATTTTGCCCATTGCCTTATACTCAGTCAGAAACACTCCAAGGGGTCCCACCAACTCACACCACACGAGATTCTTTTTGGGGGAGCCTCCAAGGTTGGGTCAATATTTTCCACAACAACTAGCTTTAGGAAGTGATACTCTTGTAAATTATGTAATTGTCCTTACTAAAAGAACTGTCAGTAACACATGTACAAGTTTTATCATCCATTCCAGATCCAGATTCCAGTAAAGGTACCCATGATTTCCAACCTGGTGACTACATGCTGGTAAAGAAGTTCATCAGAAAGACATCCCTGGAGTCGAGATTTGAGGGTTCCTACCAAGTGCTCCTGACTACTCCTACTTCAGTCAGGATTGCTGAGCGTCTCCTGGATCCATATTATTATTATTATTATTTATTGTTATAGCGCCATTTAATCCATCTCTCACATTATAAAATTGTTAGACAGTTAGGGACAGAGTATCTGACCTGCTTGTCAAAGTCCAGCTACAAAGGGAGGTTTTCCACAAGGGAAAACTTGTCTCAAACTGGTGAAAACTCCAATTCCCCCTCCCGGGCGAGACGGTCAGATATAGGATGTGTTACATCAGGGTGAGTGACATATGTATTTTATGTAACCATGGAGATGGGAGATTGGAGAGTAATAGATCCAGCAGGTAGAAAAGTCCCGAGGACGCTGGTAGCGCGCTCCGAGATACCTCCTGATATATCCATGATTGGTCACACATTCTCTGGTGTCTATAGCATCTGTATTGTCATGAAGCCTCTGATGTCATAGTGACACTTAACACTGGTGGGTTAGGGAACCACGGTGGGATCAAGATAAAAAAAGGGGTTAATAAAGTATTTAGGGGGGACTGTTGAGGAGAGCCATAAGATCAAATACTTAATTAACCCCAAGACATAAGAGATTGAGAGAAGCGACCCATAACGTGTATTGTTTGATCTTACATAAGTTTTTTTAGATGAAAGTAAGACACTAAAGATGGCTGCCATTTCCTGTATCAGAGAGCCATGTGGCTGCCTGGCTCGTATCCAAGATGACGCCCACCCTGGTGACCTCATGGATCCACCCACAGTGACGCCCATCTTGATGACCTCATGGACCAACCCACCCTGATGACCTCATGGATCCACCCATGGACTTGCTCATTGCCCAACCCACTAACCAATGGAATGCATCCGATCACTCCCATTTTAGAGCTAACCGAGCCCCCTTACAGGGGATATATAAATCTGTGTCTTGCCTGAATAAAGTCTATTTTTCCCTTGCAGCTGGGCCATAGATTGATCATGGAGAGTTTAAATATGACTGTGTGTTGTTATATGTTTATTTCTTTGGTGCGCACCTGATCAATATCCATTAGGCCAGGAGTAGGCAACTTAAGTGAAGTGAACATTTTATTAAATTGTTCAACCTAACACATGCATATTCTAGAATACCCGATGCATTAGAATCGGGCCACCATCTAGTGTTATAATAATCTTTGTTCAACTATTTTCAATAAAAAACTGTTATCGAGCAAAGTGTACGATGACAATTTATGTGATAAAATACACCCTGTATATCAGAAGCATTGACAATATACACTGCTCAAAAAAATAAAAGGAACACTAAAATTCCATATCCTAGATATCACTGAATTAAATATTTCAGTTGCAAATCTTTATTCATTACATAGTGGAATGTGTTAAAAACAATAAAACATAAAAATGATTAATGTAGTTCAAAATTAATATCCCATGGAGGTCTGGATTTGGAATGATAATCAAAATCAAAGTGGAAAATCAAATTACAGGCTTGTCCAACTTCAGTGGAAATGCCTCAAGACAATGAAATGATGTTCTGTTGTGTGTGTGGCCTCGATGTGCCTGTAGCACCTCCCTACAATGCCTGGGCATGCTCCTGATGAGGCAGCGGATGGTCTCCTGAGGGATCTCCTCCCAGACCTGGACTAAAGCATCCTTCAACTCCTGGACAGTCTGTGGTGCAACGTGACGTTGGTGGATGGTGCGAGACATGATGTCCCAGATGTGTTCAATCGGATTCAGGTCTGGGGAACAGGCGGGCTAGTCCATAACTTCAATGCCTTCATCTTGCAGGAGCAGCTGAAACACTCCAGCCACATGAGCTCTGGCATTGTCCTGCATTAGGAGGAACCCAGGGCCAACCGCACCAGCATATGGTCTTGCAAGGGGTCTGAGGATCTCACTCGGTACCTAATGGCAGTCAGGCTACCTCTAGCGAGCACATGGAGGTCTGAGCGGCCCTCAAAAGAAATGCCACCCCACACCATTACTGACCCACTGCCAAACCAGTCATGCTGAAGGATGTTGCAGGCAGCAGATCACTCTCCACGCCATCTCCAGACTCTGTCTCGTCTGTCACATGTGCTCAGTGTGAACCTGCTTTCATCTGTGAAGAGCACAGGGCACCAGTGGCGAATTTGCCAATCCTGGTGTTTTGTGGCAAATTCCTAGCATCCTGCAAGGTGTTGGGCTGTGAGCACAACCCCCATCTATGGACGTCGGGCACTCAGACCATCCTCATGGAGTCGGTTTCTAACCATTTGTGCAGACACATGCACATTTGTGGCCTGCTGGTGGTCATTTTGCAGGGCTCTGGCAGTGCTCCTCCTGTTCCTCCTTGAACAAAGGCTGAGGTAGCGGTCCTGCTGCTGGGTTGTTGCCCTCCTACGGCCCCCTCCACGTCTCCTGGTGTACTGGCCTGTCTCCTGGTAGTGCCTCCAGTCTCTGGACACTACGCTGACAGACACATCAAACCTTCTTTCCACAGCTCGCAATGATGTGCCATCCTGGATGAGCTGCACTACCTGAGCCACTTGTGTGGGTTATAGAGTCCATCTCATGCTACCACGAGTGTGAAAGCACAACCAACATTCAAAAGTGACCAAAACATCAGACAGAAAGCATTGATACTGAGATGTGGTTTGTGGTCCCCACCTGCAGAACCACTCCTTTATTGAGTGTGTCTTGATAATTGGCAATAATTTTCATCTGTTGTCTATTCCATTTGCACAACAGCATGCGAAATTGATTGTCAAGCAGTATTGCTTCCTAAGTGGACGGTTTGATTTCACAGAAGTTTCATTTACTTGGAGTAATATTCTGTTATATAAGTGTTCCCTTTATTTTTTTGAGCAGTGTTTATTGGGCCAAACAAAAATCCCACATTGAAATAACAGGTTTATTGAGAGGTCGATGAGGCTGGATCCAGCCCAACGGAGGACCCTGTTGTGGTGCATGGTATTGGCCACTTGGGTAATGGTATTTATACTCATGTGGATTTGTGTTTGGCATTTGGCTAAACCTCCCAGAATGTCCATGTCGAGCACACCCATATTGTGACCACTCTCCTACAATGGGTATGTTCAAGTTGTCATATTGGGCAGATGCAGCTGGATTTGAGAAGTGCGCATGTGGGTGGAGGTGTTGGTACGAGGTTAGATGTGGCTGAGGTGATGAGATCCATGGTGGAGGTGGTTCTGGGAGTGCTACTGGCTGGTCATCATGGCTTCCTGGCATGTGCAGGTGGTTGTCAGTGGACATCTGCAATCTTTAAGGTAGTTGAAAACTAGACTTGGATTATTAGGTTCTGTGCATGAATCTATCACAATTTGTACCACAGCCTCACCTCTAGGGGAATTGTGTACATATATCGTACAAGAATCTGACCATATGCCTCCTCACCATCATCGTTAACAGTATGCGATAGATATTCCAAAACACCAATGTCTACGTTGCACATGTTACCGGGGGTGGGAAGCTCCCTCCTGCGTCAGCAACGGTGTGGGATGGCCACAGCCTGTTACCGGTGGTGGGAAGCTCCCTCCTGCATCAGCAACTTTGTGGGATGGCCACAGCCTGTGGTGAGGTATCCGGGGGAGCATAGGACTACTGCTATATCCACTTTCATCCTCATCTCGATTGGACTGGGAGTTAGGAAATTCAAATGGTCATAATATATATAGGTATTTCCGCTTTTTACTGGATGCTGCACCACTCCTCGCCCCCAGTTGGCACTCATGGTGGTTCTGATCACAGCAGCTGCATCACCATCTTATGACATCAGCCACTGCAAAGTGACACAATAAATTAATCTAAGTATGACACCTTGTTTGCGTTTTCAATGATAGGTTAGCGTGTAAACTTGCATTCAGTTTGCCAAGTGTGCATGAACAAACATGGCAGTTATTCCAAATAACATCATGTGGAATAATGTATTTCATTTTTTAGTTTTTTTGTTTTTTACTTACTAATGTCCTGCTGTACCACACGTGGACTTTCCTCATAATTGGGGAACATCTGGCAGCATATGCGTCTCCAAGCTACATCCTTTTTATTCTGATCTGCATAGTTGGTGTCGCGTTGGCCCCAGATTTCAGGCCTCTCCTGCACCAGAACAATCAGCATTTCCACATTGATATGGCTGGTCATGTTGCTGGTATCCGTGGAGGCGTGTTCCTGTTTTTTTTATTGGTTGCCAGGACAATCTGCATGCCAAGCTTCCTGTTCTTGGCTGATGCAATTTCTTGCGTGCGTATTTGTTGCACGCTACACGGATGGTCAGTGCGGTGTTTGAGTTTTTCTCGCACTCATAGGCTTACATTGGAGAGTCTCGGCCGAGTCTCGGTGACAATCGCAGCATGCTGCGATTTTATAAGCACGCCGAATATGCCTGAGAAACGGTGATATGAGCTGTCCCATAGATTAACCCTGGGCCGAGTGCTATGCGATGTTTTCTCGCATAGTACTCGGCCGTATACTACGGTAGTGTGACTCCGGCCTTAGACAGAGTCTTCACCTCTCACAGCTTCTAGTCCCAACATCTTATCCAGTGCCACACAGAGAATGAATGTGGCAGTGCCTAGTGACTAAAGCAGACATGGCAAGAGCAGGTCCCAGAGGCGTTGTGACATGAGCCTTGTTCTCTGCTTATTTTAGTAAATTAATCGGCATACATTATTAAATGAATATCTAGATATATAAATGGGTATTCATATAATATATGAGGCTTCATTTATAAAAAAAAAAAAAGCCACATCTACAGTGATAAGGAACACACAGTTATAAGACACATTAGCGGAACGCTGATAAGTGGATTTGCTGAGTCTATATAGCCATGCATAACTGTATGCTCTTTCTGCTGTGCATATTGTTGCCCTTATAGGGGGCATCTGTTTTATTGGTGTATTGGTGTTCTCGATGCTGAGAAATACAGTAACAGGCAGATACTGATCCATCATGCCATCCCATCAGGGACGCGTCTAATTGGCTCAAAATTAATTCTGCAGCAAAAGCTTACATGCACTAAGATTGCTATGCCTGTAAACAATTATGGACTGCCCATATGAAGATATCATGTGTTTGGAATCTTGTGATTTTTGGCAACGTTGTTATTATTTATTATTATAGCGCCATTTATTCCATGGCGCTTTACATGTGAGAAAGGGTATACATAAAAAGAACAATATATGACAAGGGAAGCTATCTGGGTTTATAGATTGATACATGTAATTATATTAATAATTTATCCACTTATAGTAATGAAAAAACCCCAGGAGATCGGACTGTATTAAGTGAGGGGGGACAGTCGGTGCACAATATCATGAAAGGGGGAGGAAAAAGAAACTAACCAAAATAGTCCAAAAACAACCAAAAGAGGAAAAATCCTCCACTGTTATTGAATTCTATTGAATCCTCCACTATTCAATAATAATATTAATATTCCTCTTTTGGTTGCTTTTGTTGTTAGAGTAGGACTGGCAAAAGTGAGGAGTGGACCCTTGACGTGGGTTGCCAGCTTACGTATTGTGGCCATAATATCAACTAATACCTTACATATACATGTATTATTACGTGTTTTTGTGCACGTTATTTATTTTTTCGGGGTGCAGCTGCGCCCAGTAAACTGTGGCCTCTGTGCACACGGGATGCATTATAGTTAGCACTGGTCAGCCTGCCATAGGGCATCATTAACAGGCTGTAAGCCAGATGCTCTGCATTTTTTTTGTGAACATTGCTGCATAAAGATTATTTGTTATGCACTGGTGTGCCAAGTGGCCAATCCCTGATTGTAGGCTGGCTGCCTCATCGGTATCACTGCACCTGTGCAGTTGCCATCTTTACTTGGGTCCGCTGCACCCTGACAGTGCATTTGTTTAGAGGCCTGGACAGGTAAGCATCTTTGCCTGTGTTTTGGTGTTTTTTTCAATAATAGTGGAGGATGTTTCCTCTTTTGGATGTTTTTGTTGTTAGAGTAGGACTGGTAAGTGTGAGGACCATTGACGTGGGTTGCTAGCTTACGTATTGTGGCCATAATATCAACTAATACCTTACATATAAATATATTGCTATGTGTTTTTGTTCAGGTTATTTATTTTTTGGGGTGTAGCTGAATACAGATGGCTGTGTAAACTGTGGCCTCTGTTGACACGGGATGCATTATAGTTAGCACTGGTCAGCTTGCCATAGGGGTCATTAATAGGCTGTGAGCCAGATGCTCTGCATTTTTAGTCTGATTAAACTAAAATTTAAATTTTGGGGCATATTAATGACCATCGTTATGTTTGGGGAAAAAATGAGAAGCTTGAAAGCCTAAGAACACCATCCCAACTGTGAAACACGGTGGTGGCAGCTTCATGTTGTGGGGTTGTTTTGCTGTAGGAGGGAGCCCTGCACAAAATAGATGACATCATGAGAAAAGAAGAAGTTAAAGTTTGGGTGGAAATGGGTCTTCCAAATGGACAATGATCCCAAGCATACTGCCAAAATGGTAACAAAGTGGCTTAAGGATAGCAAAGTCAATGTTTTGGAGTGGCCATGATCTCAATCCTATTGAAAATGTACTGCAAAGCTGAAAAGGCAGGTGAGAGCAAGGCGACCTACAAACCTGGATCAGTTGCACCAGTTTTGTCAGGAGGAATAAGCCCAAATTCCGACCAACTATTGTGAGAAGCTTGTGGGAGGATATCCCAAAAATTTGACCCAAGTAGAGTTGAGTGACTTTTACTTTTTTAGGATCGAGTCGGGTTTCGCGAAACCCGACTTTCTCAAAAGTCGGGTCGGGTGAAATCGGCCGATTATTGCGAAAAGTCGGGGTTCGGACGAAACACGAAACCCAATGCAAGTCAATGGGGAATCAAAGTCGGCAGTGAGTGGAGGACAGGAAAACACCTACAGTGTCCATTTTAATGCCAAAAACATCAATTCTTATTTCTTAAGCTTGTCAATCTTAATTTACTTTATAATAATAGCTAGACATTGAAAACAGGGGCTCATTTGGCTAAAGTTGTGGGGGGTAGGGCTGGCTCAAGATTTTCGTGGGCCCAGGAAACGCAGAATACGTCACGGCGGGGGAGCAGGGAGAGGTAAGTATTTCAACTTTGCAAGTGCTGTGATCCTGAGCAAGCAGGGGGGGCCCACTAGTTGGCACTGGCACAGGGCCCCTCATAGTACGGCGGTGTGTTTGACGGCGGGCAGCGCCTCCCACTGCCTGAGACACGTTTGCATACTATGAGGGGCCCTGTGCCAGTGCCAACGAGTATGCCCCCCCACCTGACTAAGGAACCTCCACTTTCATCTGCACCTTCCTCTTTACTGCCCCGTGTAAAGTGGTATAGTATGCGGGAAGGGGAACCTGACTTTCAGCAGAGTCAGATTCTGGCTGTGTAGAGTGCAAGGGGAATTGTTGTGGATTCTGTTTTTGGGCTCCCTCTGGTGGTTACAGATGGTACTGGGTGACTTGTGTTCTCTGCGGTCTCTGGTGTCCACCTGTTCTATCAGGATATGGGAGTTTCCTATTTAACCTGGCTTTCTTGTCATTTCCTCGCCGGCGATCAATGTAATCAGTGTGTCTTGTTACCTCTGCTTTCCGCTTCAGTAATCTTCAGGACAAGCTAAGTTTTTGATTTTCCTGTTCCACGTTTTGCTTTATTTTTGTTTTAGTCCAGCTTGCAGTTATGTGATTCCTTGTTGCTGGTTGCTCTAGTGGGCTGATATTACTCCTCATGTTCCATGAGTTGGCACATGAGTTCAGGTAATTTCAGGATGGTTTTTTGTAGGGTTTTTCGCTGACCGAGCAGTTCACTTTTGTATCCTCTGCTATCTAGTTTTAGCGGGCCTCATTTTGCTGAATCTGTTTTCATTACTACGTATGTGCTTTCCTCTCATTTCACCGTCATTACATGTGGGGGGCTGCTATTTCTGTGGGGTATTTCTCTGGAGGCAAGAGAGGTCTTTGTTTCTTCTAATAGGGGAAGCTAGTCCTTCGGCTGGCGCGAGACGTCTAGAATCATCGTAGGCACGTTCCCCGGCTACTGCTAGTGTTGTGAATTAGGTTCAGGATCGCGGTCAGCTCAGTTTCCATCACCCTAGAGCTTGTTCTGTTTTTTGTGTGCTTGTCCTTTTGTGATCCCCTGCCATTGGGATCATGACAGTATCGCCGGCCCGAAAAGTGGTAATCATATTGGCTGAAGTAGGAGGAAAAGTAGTCTGAGGAAGTGTTTTTTTTTTTTTGTTTTTTTTCCCTTCCCTCAGAGTTTGCTGCGTCTTACCTCCTCTTAATCCTTGAATGGCTCTGACCTCAGCTGTTTATCATGGACGTCCAGAGTTTGGCTTCCAGCCTGAATAATCTTGCTGCTAAGGTTCAAAATATACAAGATTTTGTTGTACATGCTCCTATGTCTGAACCTAGAATTCCTATCCCAGAGTTTTTTTCTGGAGATAGATCTAGTTTTCTGAATTTTAGGAACAATTGCAAGTTGTTTCTTTCTTTGAAATCTCGCTCCTCTGGAGACCCTGCTCAGCAAGTCAAGATTGTAATATCTTTCCTGCGGGGTGACCCTCAGAATTGGGCATTTGCATTGGCACGAGGGGATCCTGCGTTGCTCAATGTGGATGCGTTTTTTCTGGCATTGGGTTTGCTCTATGAGGAACCTAACCTAGAGATTCAGGCTGAAAAAGCTTTATTGGCTCTCTCTCAGGGGCAAGATGAAGCAGAATTATATTGTCAGAAATTTCGGAAATGGTCGGTGCTTACTCAGTGGAATGAGTGCGCCCTGGCTGCAAGATTCAGAGATGGCCTTTCTGAGGCCACTAAAGATGTTATGGTGGGGTTCCCTGCGCCTACAGGTCTGAATGAGTCTATGACTATGGCTATTCAGATTGATCGGCGTTTACGGGAGCGCAAACCTGTGCACCATTTGGCGGTGTCTTCTGAACAGGCACCTGAGACAATGCAATGTGATAGAATTCAGTCCAGAAGTGAACGGCAAAACTATAGGCGGAAAAATGGGTTGTGTTTTTATTGTGGTGATTCAGCTCATGTTATATCAGCATGCTCTAAACGCACAAAAAAGGTTGATAAGTCTGTTGCCATTAGTACTTTACAGTCTAAGTTCATTCTGTCTGTGACTCTGATTTGTTCATTATCAGCCATTTCCGTCGATGCCTATGTGGATTCAGGCGCTGCCCTGAGTCTTATGGATTGGTCATTTGCCAACCGCTGTGGGTTTAGTCTGGAGCCTCTGGAAGTCCCTATTCCTTTGAAAGGAATTGACTCTACAACTTTGGCTATGAATAATCCTCAGTACTGGACACACGTGACCATGCGTATGACTCCCGTTCATCAGGAGGTGATTCGCTTCCTGGTACTGTATAATTTTCATGATGATGCACCTCCGATTTCTATCGCTTCATCTACTCCTTCTGAGGTTCCTGTATTTTTGTCTAATTATCGGGATGTTTTTGAGGAGCCTAAGCTCAATTCGCTTCCTCCTCACAGGGATTGCGATTGTGCTATAGATTTGATTCCTGGCAGTAAATTTCCTAAAGGTCGTTTGTTCAATCTGTCAGTGCCAGAGCATACTGCTATGCGGGATTATGTTAAGGAGTCCTTGGAAAAGGGACATATCCGTCCATCTTCGTCTCCTTTGGGAGCAGGTTTTTTTTTCGTGGCCAAAAAAGATGGTTCCTTGAGGCCTTGTATAGATTACCGTCTTTTGAATAAGATTACGGTCAAATATCAGTATCCTTTGCAATTGTTGACTGATTTGTTCGCTCGCATTAAGGGGGCTAAATGGTTCACTAAGATTGATCTTCGGGGTGCGTATAATCTTGTGCGGATTAAGCAGGGTGATGAGTGGAAAACCGCATTTAATACGCCTGAGGGCCATTTTGGGTATTTGGTGATGCCTTTTGGACTTTCTAATGCTCCTTCTGTCTTCCAGTCCTTTATGCACGATATTTTCCGTGAATATCTGGATAAATTTATGATTGTGTATTTGGATGATGTTTTGTTTTTTTTTCTGATGACTGGGAGTCCCATGTTCAGCAGGTCAGGAAGGTGTTTCAGGTCCTGCGGGCCAATTCTTTGTTTGTAAAAAGTTCAAAGTGTCTCTTTGGAGTCCAGAAGATTTCTTTTTTGGGGTATATTTTTTCCCCTTCTACTATTGAGATGGATCCCGTCAAGGTTCAAGCTATTTGTGACTGGACGCAGCCTACATCTCTTAAGAGTCTACAGAAGTTCTTGGGCTTTGCTAATTTTTATCGTCGTTTCATAACTAATTTTTCTAGTGTTGTTAAGCCTTTGACGGATCTGACTAAGAAGGGTGCTGATGTTGCTGATTGGTCTCCTGCGGCTGTGGAGGCCTTTCAGGAACTTAAGCGCCGGTTTTCTTCTGCTCCTGTGTTGCGTCAGCCAGATGTTTCGCTTCCTTTTCAGGTTGAGGTTGATGCTTCTGAGATTGGAGCGGGGGCGGTTTTGTCACAGAGAAGCTCCGATTGCTCAGTGATGAAGCCATGTGCGTTCTTTTCTAGAAAGTTTTCGCCCACTGAGCGGAATTATGATGTTGGTAATCGGGAGCTTTTGGCCATGAAGTGGGCATTTGAGGAGTGGCGTCATTGGCTTGAGGGTGCTAGACATCGTGTGGTGGTCTTGACTGATCACAAAAATCTGATTTACCTTGAGTCTGCCAAGCGTCTGAATCCTAGACAGGCTCGTTGGTCACTGTTTTTCTCCCGTTTCGATTTTGTGGTTTCATACCTGCCAGGTTCAAAGAATGTGAAGGTGGATGCTCTTTCTAGGAGTTTTGTGCCTGATTCCCCTGGAAATTCTGAGCCCACTGGTATCCTTAGGGATGGGGTGATTTTGTCGGCTGTCTTCCCAGACTTGTGACGTGCTTTGCAGGAGTTTCAGGCGGATAAACCTGATCGTTGTCCGCCTGAAAGACTGTTTGTTCCGGATAATTGGACCAGTAGAGTCATCTCCGAGGTCCATTCTTCTGCGTTGGCAGGTCATCCTGGAATATTTGGTACTAGAGACTTGGTGGCCAGGTCTTTTTGGTGGCCTTCCTTGTCGAGGGATGTGCGTTCTTTTGTGCAGTCTTGTGAAGTTTGCGCTCGGGCTAAGCCTTGCTGTTCTCGGGCCAGTGGATTGTTGTCACCTTTGCCTATCCCGAAGAGGCCTTGGACGCACATTTCCATGGACTTTATTTCGGATCTCCCTGTCTCTCAAAAAATGTCCGTCATCTGGGTTGTGTGTGACCGCTTTTCTAAGATGGTTCATCTGGTACCCTTGCCTAAGTTACCTTCCTCCTCTGAGTTGGTCCCTCTGTTTTTTCAGAACGTGGTTCGTTTGCATGGGATTCAGGAGAACATTGTTTCTGACAGGGGATCCCAGTTTGTGTCTAGATTTTGGCGGACGTTCTGTGCTAAGATGGGCATTGATTTGTCCTTTTCGTCTGCATTCCATCCTCAGACGAATGGCCAGACGGAACGAACTAATCAGACCTTGGAAACTTATTTAAGGTGTTTTGTTTCTGCTGATCAAGATGACTGGGTTACCTTTTTGCCGCTTGCCGAATTTGCCCTTAATAATCGGGCTAGTTCTGCTACCTTGGTTTCTCCTTTCTTTTGTAATTCGGGGTTTCATCCTCGTTTTTCCTCTGGTCAGGTGGAGCCTTCTGATTGTTCTGGAGTGGACATGGTGGTGGATAGGTTGCATCAGATTTGGAGTCATGTGGTGGACAATTTGAAGTTGTCCCAGGAGAGGGCTCAGCAGTTTGCTAATCGCCGTCGCCGCGTGGGTCCTCGACTTCGTGTTGGGGACTTGGTGTGGTTGTCTTCTCGTTTTGTTCCTATGAAGGTCTCTTTTCCTAAGTTCAAGCCTCGGTTCATCGGTCCCTATAGGATCTTGGAAATTCTTAACCCTGTGTCGTTTCGTTTGGATCTCCCGGCATCGTTTGCTATTCATAATGTGTTCCATCGGTCGTTGTTGCGGAAGTATGAGGTACCTGTTGTTCCTTCGCTTGAGCCTCCTGCTCCGGTGCTGGTGGAGGGAGAATTGGAGTATGTTGTGGAGAAGATCTTGGATTCTCGTGTTTCCAGACGGAAACTTCAGTATTTGGTCAAGTGGAAGGGTTATGGTCAGGAGGATAATTCTTGGGTGGTTGCCTCTGATGTTCATGCTGCTGATTTGGTCCGTGCATTTCATAGGGCTCATCCTGGTCGCCCTGGTGGTTCTCGTGAGGGTTCGGTGATCCCTCCTCAAGGGGGGGGTACTGTTGTGGATTCTGTTTTTGGGCTCCCTCTGGTGGTTACAGATGGTACTGGGTGACTTGTGTTCTCTGCGGTCTCTGGTGTCCACCTGTTCTATCAGGATATGGGAGTTTCCTATTTAACCTGGCTTTCTTGTCATTTCCTCGCCGGCGATCAATGTAATCAGTGTGTCTTGTTACCTCTGCTTTCCGCTTCAGTAATCTTCAGGACAAGCTAAGTTTTTGATTTTCCTGTTCCACGTTTTGCTTTATTTTTGTTTTAGTCCAGCTTGCAGTTATGTGATTCCTTGTTGCTGGTTGCTCTAGTGGGCTGATATTACTCCTCATGTTCCATGAGTTGGCACATGAGTTCAGGTAATTTCAGGATGGTTTTTTGTAGGGTTTTTCGCTGACCGCGCAGTTCACTTTTGTATCCTCTGCTATCTAGTTTTAGCGGGCCTCATTTTGCTGAATCTGTTTTCATTACTACGTATGTGCTTTCCTCTCATTTCACCGTCATTACATGTGGGGGGCTGCTATTTCTGTGGGGTGTTTCTCTGGAGGCAAGAGAGGTCTTTGTTTCTTCTAATAGGGGAAGCTAGTCCTTCGGCTGGCGTGAGACGTCTAGAATCATCGTAGGCACGTTCCCCGGCTACTGCTAGTGTTGTGAATTAGGTTCAGGATCGCGGTCAGCTCAGTTTCCATCACCCTAGAGCTTGTTCTGTTTTTTGTGTGCTTGTCCTTTTGTGATCCCCTGCCATTGGGATCATGACAGGGAATGTAGTGGTCTGGGTCAATGTACCAGCAGACTCATCTAGCAGTGGCTGGGCAATGGGCAGGATGAGGAGGAAACACAGATATAGGCCCAAAATAAAAAAAGTAGGCTAAAAGCAGTTCAAAATTGGTAACAGGAGTACACAGGTGGCATTGCTTTGTTCAGTGGAGGACAACTGTAAGGAGTGGCTGACACAGTTACTAGGCCCAAATAAGTAAGTAGGCTCAATGCAGTTAAAAATTAGTAACAGGAGTAGACAGGCAGCATTGCTTTGTTCAGTGGAGGAGAAAAGCAGACACCGTTAGTAGGACCAACCAACAAGTAGGTCAAATGCAGTTTAATATCTGAAACGGTGAAAGTTGAGGCTCAGCTTTGTTCAGTGGAGGAGAAAAGCAAGGAGCGGCAGACACCATTAGTAGGCCCAACCAAACAAGTAGGCCAAATGCAGTTTAATATCTGAAACGGTGAAAATTGAGGCTCAGCTTTGTTCAGTGGAGGAGACCAACAAGCAGCGGCAGACACCGTTAGAAAGCCAAACCAAACAAGTAGGCCAAATGCAGTTTAATATCTGAAACGGTGAAAATTGAGGCTCAGCTTTGTTCAGTGGAGGACAACTGTAATGGGAGGCAGACACAGTTAATAGGCCTAAAATAAAAAAGTAGGCTAAATGCAGTTCAAAATTGGTAAGAGGATTACACAGGCGGCATAGCTTTTTTCAACAGAGGAGGACAACTGTTATGAGAGGCTCACACAGACTTAGTAGGCCTAAAATAAAAAAGTAGGCAAAATGCTGTTCAAAATTGGTAAGAGGAGTACACAGGCGGCATAGCTTTTTTCAGCGGAGGAGGACAACTGTTATGAGAGGCTCACACAGACTTAGTAGGCCTAAAATAAAAAAGTAGGCTAAATGCAGTTCAAAATTGGTAAGAGGAGTACACAGGCGGCATAGCTTTTTTCAACAGAGGAGGACAACTGTTATGAGGCTCACACAGACTTAGTAGGCCTAAAATAAAAAAGTTGGCTAAATTCAGTTCAAAATTGGTAAGAGAAGTACACAGGCGGCATAGCTTTTTTCAGCGGAGGAGGACAACTGTTATGAGAGGCTCACACAGACTTAGTAGGCCTAAAATAAAAAGTAGGCAAAATGCTGTTCAAAATTGGTAAGAGGAGTACACAGATTGCATTGCTTTGTTCAGTGGAGGACAACTGTAATAAGTGGCTGACACAGTTAGTAGGCCAAAATAATAAAGTGGGCTAAATGTCAGCCCAAAAAATGTTCATAAATAAACTGGTGGCATAGCTAGGTACAGGGGTGGGCTCCTCTGCTGAGTAGTAGACAATGGAAGCTGGCGCAAAGTATTAACTGGTCTAAAAGGAGGCCAGGGCCCCTGTATATTTTTACTATCATCTATCATTTCAACAAATTTGGATTGGCAGTGCCATTGAAGGATTTAACAGCACAGACTACACAGTGGTGGAGCAAGGAGAGGTAAAAGTGGTAGAGCACTGTTCGAGCTGGGGGGAACACTCTCTCGTGGGTGGTGGTACTGGCACAGGGCCCCCCATATTACGATGGTGTGTCTGACGTTGGGTGTGCACCACCACCGTCAGAGACATTTCATTGGACTATGAGGGTTCCTGTGCTAGTGCCGTCACCCAAAAGTGGGCACACCCACCTGTCCAGGCAAACGGCACTCGCACGGGTGCTTGCGCCAAGTGGTTACCACGGCCCTGTGGGGGGAGTCAGACCATTTAGGGAGGTAGAAAAATGGCCTAAGGTGAACATTTAGCAGCTGCAAATGGAGGAATTGGAGCAGTCGGTAAGAGGAAGCCAAAAGCAAGATATTTTTCAGGCAAGCTACGTGTCAGCAGGGGAAGGTGGGGCAAAATAATTAGAAATCCATGATTGGTTCATTTTAATGAAGGTTAGATCATCAACATTTCGGGTAGCCAGACGAGTCCTTTTTTTGGTCAGTATTGAACCAGCAGCACTGAAAACTCTTTCTTATAGCACACTAGCAGCTGGGCAAGCGAGCTCCTGTAATGCATATTCTGCCAATTCAGGCTAGGTGTCTATTTTTGAAGCCCAGTAATCAAAGGGGAATGACCTGTGAAGGAGAACATCGATAAGGGAGGAAAAATAGTTCGTAACCATACTGGACAAATGCTGTCTCCTGTCACTTTGAATCGATGCAGCAGTACCTGTCGTGTCTGCGGTCATTGTGAAATCACTCCACAACCTGGTCATAAAACCCCTCTGTCCAATGCCACTTCTGATTTGTGCACCTCTAACACCTCTGCCATGTTGCCCCCTACAGCTCGTGTGAGAACCATCACCGCCGCTGTGTGCTGGGAATGCCTGAACTAAGCGGTCTACAAGAGTTGCTTGTTTGGTAGCCAATTTTTGCTCAAGGTTCTCATGTGGCATGATATTTTGTAATTTCCCTTTATATCGTGGATCCAGGAGGCAGGCCAACCAGTAATCATCATCAGTCATCATTTTTATAATACGGGGGTCCCTTTTTAGGATACGCAAGGCATAATCAGCCATGTGGGCCAATGTTCCAGGTGTCAATTCACTGCTTGTGCTGGGTTGAGGAGCACTTTCTTGCAAATCAACATCACTTGTCTCCCGCAAAAACCCTGTACCTGACCTTGCAATGCCACCAGTTTCTATTGCCCCCTGAGAAGCATCCTCCTCCCATAAATATTCATCCCCCATCATCCTCCTCCTCATCCTCTTCATCCGCCACCTCATCCAGGAGAGTTCCCTGAGCAGACAATGGATGACTGTCATCAAGGCTTCCCTCCTCCTCGGCCGCAGACGCCTGCTCCTTAATGTGCGTCAAACTTTGCATCATCAGACGCATTAGTGGGATGCTCATGCTTATGATGGCGTCGTCTGTACTTACCAGCCGTGTGCATTCCTTAAAACACTAAAGGACTTGACAGAGGTCTTGGAGCTTCGACCACTGCACACCAGACAACTCCATGTCTGCCATCCAACTGCCTGCCCGTGTATGTGTATCCTCCCACAAATACATTACAGCACGCCTCTGTTCGCACAGTCTCTGAAGCATGTGCAGTGTGGAGTTCCACCTTGTTGCAACGTCGATTATTAGGCGGTGCTGGGGAAGCTTCAGCGATTGCTGATGGTTCAGCATATGGCTGGAGTGTACGGGCGACCGGCGGATGTGCGAGCAAAGTCTTCGCACCTTCAGGAGCAGGGCTGGTAACCCTGGATAATTTTTCAGGAAACACTGCACCACCAGGTTCAAGGTGTGAGCCAGGCAAGGAATGTGTTCAGTTCAGCTATGGCAGCCATAAAATTCCTTCTGTTATCACTGACTACCTTGCCTGCCTCAAGATGTACACTGCCTAGCCATGACTGACTTTCTTGCCGCAAGTACTCGGCCAGTACTTCCGCGGTGTGTCTGTTGTCGCCGAAACACTTAATTTCCAACACAGCCTGCTGACGCTTACCACTAGCTGTTCCATAATGTGACACCTCATGTGCAACACTGGCAGCTGCGGATGGAGTGGTCGGGCGACTGCGCTCTGTGGACGAGCTTTCGCTTCTGGAGGAGGAGGAGGAGGAGGAGGGGTGTCGAACGCCTACTGTCAACTGTTTCCTAGACCGTGGGCTAGGCAGAACTGTCCCACTATGGCTGTCCTCTGTGGACCCTGCATCCACCACATTAACCCAGTGCACCGTGATGGACACGTAACGTCCCTGGCCATGCCTACTGATCCATGTATCAGTTGTGAGGTGCACCTTTCTACTGACTGATTGCCTGAGTGCATGGACAATGCGGTCTTTGACATGCTGGTGGAGGGCTGGGATGGCTTTTCTCGCAAAGAAGTGTCGACTGGGTAGGTCATAGCGTGGTACTGCGTAGCCAATCAGGGCTTTGAAAGCTTCACTTTCAACCAACCGGTAGGGCATCATCTCTAACGAGATTAGTCTAGCAATGTGGGCGTTCAAACCCTGTGTACGCGGATGAGAGGATGAGTACTTCCTTTTCCTAATGAGAGTCACTTTTAGGGTGAGCTGGACAGGAGAGCTGCATATGGTGGAACTAGCGGGGGTGGTGGTGGTGGACATGGCAGATTGAGAGAGGGTTGGTGATGGTATTCTTGATGTTGGCCTACCTACAGTCTTTCCTACCAAGAACCTTGTGATTCCCTGACTGCTTTGGCCTTGCGACAATACCTCCACATTTGCTGTTGGTGGTGTCCTGACCAGTGGGCTTACAGTGAGGGAAGCAATGTAGCGTTGCTGACTACCTTCATTCTAAGCGGGTGCACCAACGGTACAGGACGTTTGGTAGTTAGTCCAGGCTTGCAAGTGCATGCTGGTTAAATGTCTACGCATGCACTTTGTATTTAAATTTTGGACATTCTTCCCTCTGCTAAAGGTCTTTGAGCATTTCTTACAGATAACTTTACGCAGATCATTCGGATCTTGGTTAAAAAATTCCCACACTGCACTCTACCTACTATCGAATACCTTTTCAGGCATTGCACGCTGTTCTCCTTTCACCAGATGGCCACGCTGTCCTAAAAGTGTTTTTGGTTTAGTCAAACGTTTTTGGCCAGATACGGGCCTGCCAGATGAAAGCTGTTGCGATGTAGGTGCTTGCTGCGGATCATCCTCCTCTGCTTCAGAGCTACTGCCAGTGGCACCCTGTTCCCCCAATGGCTGCCAATCTGGGTCAACAACTGGGTCATCTATCACCTCCTCTTCAATGTCATGTGCACCTTTCTCTGTGTCACCGTGTAAGGTGCTATAGTGTTCGGGACGGGGCACCATATTCTCATTAGGGTCAGATTCTGGCTCAGTATACTGTGAGGGCAATGTAGTGATCTGAGTCAATGGAACAACATAATAATCTAGCTGTGGCTGTGCATCTGTGCACTCCATGTCCGATTCATCTCGTAATGGGCTGTTAACTATTTCCCTTTCTAACCCTGGCACGGTATGTGTAAAGAGCTCCATGGAGTAAACAGTAGTGTCGCCTGCCGCATCCTTCACTTTTGCTTTGGGTGAAGGACACAAGGAAGCGACTTGGTCCTGACCGGGAGCATCCACTGACGACTCGCTGCTTTTATATTTTGAACTTCCGGAAGAGGAGGCGAAAGAGCTAGAGGCTGAGTCAGCAAGGAAAGCCAAAACTTTTTCCTGCTGCTCCGGTTTTAAAAGCTGTTTTCCTACTCCCAGATAAGGGAGCCTTCAAGGCCCTGTGTAGCCAGATGATGACACTGGCTCAACACCTCCAGCCTTAGGTGCTATTTTGCTTTTCCCACTACCACCAGATGCTCCACCAGCACCACCACCATCAGTACCAGCTGGCAACGACCGCCTACGGCCTCTTCCATCAGACTTCCTCATTTTTTGTTAAAATCTAACCAAAATAACAACCATTATATGTTACTGTAAAACAAGGTAGGAGGTGTATATAAACTTGTTGGCAATTTAAATCTCACTTTTTTTTTGGGGGGGGGGGACTGCGGCATAAAACAGGCCCTGTGCATTACACTACACAATGTAAGTGGCACAACGTTGCTGGCAGATATACGACCAACAGAACTGACGTATAGAAACTTGTTGTCAATTTAAATCTCACTTTTTTGGGGGGGGAAACTGCAGCAAAAAACAGGCCCAGTGTATTACAGTACACAATGTAAGTGGCACAACATGGCTGGCAGATATACGACCAACAGAACTGACATATAGAAACTTGTTGGCAATTTAAATCTCCCTTTTTGGGGGGGGAGACTGCAGCTAAAAACAGGCCCTGTGTATTACACTACACAATGTAAGTGGCACAACGTGGCTGGCAGATATACGACCAACAGAACTGACGTATAGAAGCTTGTTAGCAATTTAAATCTCACTTTTTTTGGGGGGAGACTGTGGCATAAAACAGGCCCTGTGTATTACACTACACAATATAAGTGGCACCACGTGGCTGGCAGATATACAACAAACAGAACTGACGTATAGAAACTTGTGGTCCATTTAAATCTCACTTTTTTTTGGGGGGGAGACTGCAGCAAAAAACAGGCCCTGTGTATTACACTACACAATGTAAATGGCAGAACGTGGCTGGCAGATATACGACCAACAGAACTGACATATAGAAACTTGTTGTCAATTTAAATCTCACTTTTTTGGGGAGGAGACTGCAGCTAAAAACAGGCCCTGTGTATTACACTACACAATGTAAGTGGCACAACGTGGCTGGCAGATATACGACCAACAGAACTGACATATAGAAGCTTGTTGTCAATTTAAATCTCACTTTTTTGGGGGGGAGACTGCAGCAAAAAACAGGCCCTGTGTATTACACTACACAATGTAAGTGGCACAACATGGCTGGCAGATATACGACAAACAGAATTGACGTATAGAAGCTTGTTGGCAATTTAAATCTCACTTTTTTGGGGGGGAGACTGCAGCAAAAAACAGGCCCTGTGTATTACACTACACAATGTAAGTGGCACAACGTGGCTGGCAGATATACGAAAAACAGAACTGACGTATAGAAACATGTTGTCAATTTAAATTTAACTTTTTTGGGGTGGAGACTGCAGCAAAAAACAGGCCCTGTGTGTTAGGGGTCCAGTTCCCGCCTCTGCACAGGGGGAATCTCGGGCCATCTCCGCTGCGGTCTCCCATTCTTCTCGTGCCGCAGTGGAGCCTGCTCAGTGGAGACGTCGGTCCCAGCGTCTCGCTCAGTCTGACTCTGTACAAAGAGTTGCTGCTTTTCCTGCTTCTGCCATTGGAGTCAGTGCTGGGCAGCGGCGAGCAGACGCTTCTGGGACTAAGTCCTGCTTTTCTCGTTCTGAGCATGCCCAGAGTAAGATCTCTCAGTGGAGATCGAGGGTCACATGATCAGATACTGCAGCTAAGGCCATTGGTCCTTCAGGAAGGTCCTGTAGGTGCTCACGCTCTGTGGCAGCTTCTCATTGGTCCTTCTAGGAAGGTCCTGTACGTGCTGCAACTATTTAAGGATCGCATGGCCACACGGCCATGCGCTAGTATTGTTCTATGTTATGTGCTTTGCGCCAGTGTGGTCACGTAAGAGTGTGTTCAGGGACCCGGCTGAAATAAGCCCCTAGAATGCTGGCACCTCCGGCGAGGAGATTGTGTTTGTATGTATTCAGGGACCTGGCTGAAATAAGCCCCTAGAATGCTGGCACCTCCGGCGAAGAGTTTTGTGTGCATGCGTGACCACTGACTGCTCTCTGTTTGGGCAGTTAGCCTGTGCCTCTGTGAAGTCTAACAGGGCACAGTGCTTTGCTTTCACGGCTACTCGGTGAATTAACTGAGTTAGTCCATACCGCCATATAGTGCCACCGTTTGCTAGCAGCAGGTTCTCCTGCACAGTGGACCCCGGGCTGTGAACGCACCAATAACAATAAAAACATCTATATTTACTCGGTGCGTTCCGCTAGCCCTAACAGAATACTAGCTCCAGGGTCTGGCTAGTAAATGGCGGACATTCAGCAATTCTTGCGGTATATCCAGCAGCTGGAGGGTAGGTTGGCGGCTCTCGAGAGCTAAACCTCAGCTGTGGATGTTAGCGCAGTTGCTGTACAGGCTGCTAGCGTGGCTGCAGCAACCTTGTCCACTGCCACCCCTGTTCCGACATTATCTCGCCTCCCGCTGCCAGAAAAATTTTCTGGAGCTAGCAAATCTTGTAGGGGATTCGTGAGTCAGTGCTCTATTCACCTTGAGCTCCTGGCTGCACGTTTTCCCACAGAACGGGCTAAGGTGGGATTTATTGTGTCTCTCTTGTCAGACAGGGCGTTGGAATGGGCGCGTGGCGATCATGTGGTGCAGAGTGCTCCGCTGTTCCTGAGCACTCTGAAACAGGTCTTTTTAGGACCTCAAGTCACCCATGATACGGCGCTCCAACTGCTGGCATTAACTCAGGGTGAGTCCTTGGTCAGCCATTTTGCCATCCACTTCCGCACTTTAGCTTCTGAGCTGGAGTGGTCGGATAAAGCCCTTATCCCCATATTTTGGAGGGGGCTGGCTGATCACGTGAAGGACGCTCTGGCCACTAGAGAGATTCCTGCCACACTGGAGGAGTTAATAACTGTCTCTAATCGTATTGACCTCCATTTTAACGAGCGGAGGTTAGAGCGAGCCCAGTGTAGGCAGAGGTTTCGGCTGGCTCCTACCTTCGCCAAACCTCTGGAATCTCCGGTCCTGGTTCCTGAGTCACATGAGGCCATGGAAGTGTCACAAGCGGGATCTAAGTCCCGGACCGCTTGTGCACTCAAGGTCTGTCATGTTTGCCAGCAGTCAGGACATCTTGTCACCAGATGTCCCCAGCGGTCGAGGAAACGTCAGCGTCTAGTGGTAGTAGGTGGAGGTAGTAGGTGGAGGTACACTAGACACGGCGACGTTTGCCTCCAAATTGTCCTTTAAGGGGACAATTATTATAGGCTCATCCTCCCACTCGGTAGAGCCCTGCGTGGATTCTGGGGCGGAGGGCAATTTTATGTCTTCTGCCTTCGCCCAACGTCACGCAATACTCCTGGTTATGCTAGCTCAACCAGTAACGGTACGAGTGGTGAATGGGTCGACTCTGCCCTCACAGATAACACACCAGACTATCCCTTTTACTCTGTCCATGTTGCCATCTCATCAGGAGATTATATCTCTGCTCATCATTCCTGAGGGAATTGATGAGGTCCTGTTGGGGATACCTTGGCTACGGTACCACTCTCCTCATATCAAGTGGTCCTCAGGCAGGATTCTGGGATGGGGTGAATCTTGTGGGGGTAGGTGTCAGAGGGAGTGCGTTCAGGTTGCTACTTCAGAGGTACCTGCAGAACTATCCTCTCTCCCCAAGCAATATTGGTCTTATGCAGACGTGTTCTCCAAAAAGGCGGCGGAGACCCTTCCGCCCCATCGCCCCTATGACTGTCCTATTGATCTCTTGCCTGGTGCTGAGCCTCTTCGGGGTCGAGTCTATCCGTTATCTCTCCCGGAGACGGAGGCAATGTCTCAGCATATTCAAGAGAATCTGGCAAGAGGGTTCATCAGGAAGTCAGTGTCACCTACTGAGGCTGGGTTCTTCTTCATGCAGAAGAAGAATGGGGAACTGCGTCCATGCATAGACTACATGGGTCTTAACGCCATCACCGTTAAGAATAAGTATCCTTTGCCCTTGATATCTGAGCTCTTCGATAGGCTTCGGGGAGCAAGGGTATTTACTAAATTAGATCTGCGGGGTGCTTACAACCTGATTCGCATCCGTGAGGGGGACAAATGGAAGACGGCTTTTAACACCAGGGATGGGCACTATGAATATCTGGTGATGCCCTTCGGGCGCTGTAATGCCCCAGGCGTTTTCCAAGACTTTGTGAACGACATCTTCCGGGATATGCTCTCCACCTCGGTTGTAGTCTATCTGGATGATATTCTCATCTACTCTCCAGATATTGACTCCCACCAGAGAGATGTTTGCAAAGTCTTCGACCTCCTACGGGCAAACTCCCTCTATGCCAAGTTGGAGAAGTGTATGTTCGAGCAGGAGTCCTTACCTTTCCTAGTCTATATCATCTCCGCCAGGGATTGGCTATGGATCCTGCCAAACTACAGGCTGTGATGGACTGGTAGGAACCCCATTCTCTTAAAGCGGTGCAGCGCTTTATGGGGTTCATTAATTATTATCGCCAATTCATTCCGCAGTTCTCAACTTTGGTAGCTCCCTTGGTTGCCCTCACCAAGAAGGGGGCAAATCCCAAATTGTGGTCTGAGGAGGTCTCCAAGGCCTTTAACTCCATAAAGTCACTCTTCGCTAGCGCTCCCATCCTACATCGCCCCGATGTAGATAAGCCATTTATCATGGAGGTGGATGCCTCATCTGTTGGTGCTGGAGCAGTCCTCTTCCAAAAGGATGCTCAAGGGCAGAAGCATCCTTGCTTCTTCTTTTCTAAGACCTTCTCACCAGCAGAGAGGAATTATTCCATTGGGGACAGGGAGTTGCTAACCATGAAGTTGGCTTTCTCGGAGTGGAGACATCTCTTGTAGGGAGCTCGTTTTCCCTTCCAAGTCTTCACAGATCATAAAAATTTCGTGTACCTGCAGACAGCCCAGCGGATAAATTCTCGCCAGGCCAGATGGTCCTTGTTCTTCTCCCGGTTTCATTTCACCCTCCATTTTCTTTCTGGGGAGAAGAACATTCGTGCCGACGATCTCTCTCGCTCCGTTGTGTCATCTGTGGAGGAGGAAGAGGAGCCTCGGCTTATTGTCCCCACCGAGAGCCTGAGAACTGTGGCCCCGGTTTTGCTAGAGTCTGTGCCTCCGGGCAAGACTTTTGTACCATCCAGTTTGCGACCGGAGGTTCTCTCTTGGGCACACTCATCCAGGGTGGGTGGACATTTTGGTTCTAAAAGGACATCTGAGTTACTGGCGAGGACATACTGGTGGCCGCATATGGCTCGTGATGTCGCAGACTATGTTCGGGTGTGTGTCTCTTGCGCCAAGAACAAGTCCCCTCGGCAAAAGCCAGCTGGGTTGCTTTACCCTCTGCCGGTGGCGGACAGGCCCTGGGAGATGGTCGGGATGGACTTTGTGGTGGGCTTACCAAGTCTCGTAGCTGCACCATTATCTGGGTGATCACCGACCATTTTTCCAAAATGGTTCATTTGGTGCCTCTTCCATGGCTTCCTTCTGCATGGGTTCTGGCAGCCTTGTTCATCAAGCATATCTTTCGCTTACACGGTATGCCGGACAAGATTGTCAGTGACCGGGGTCCCCAGTTTGCGTCTCGATTCTGGAAGGAGCTTTGTCGTCTACTCAGTATTGAGTTAAATCTCTCCTCGGCTTATCATCCCGAGACTAATGGGTTGGTTGAGAGGGCCAATCAGACTCTGGTCACATATTTATGACATTTTGTTTCTGCCAGGCAGGATGACTGGGCATCCTTGTTACCGTGGGCAGAGTTTGCCCTTAACAACGCTGTAGCCGACTCCACTGGTCAGACTCCTTTCCTCCTTAATTACGGCCAGCATCCGCGGGTTCCTGTGCCTATGCCCGTGTCCTCTGCCGACTCCAGGGTGGCAGACTGGGCAGTGGAGGCACGGGACATTTGGGACCGCACTCAGGATGCCATCCGGGCCTCCAAGGAGAGAATGAGGTCCTCCGCCAATGCACATCGGCGCCCTGCCCCGACCTTTGCTCCTGGCGATTTGGTGTGGCTCTCCGCCCGTAACATCAGGCTGCGTGTAGAGTCCACTAAGTTTGCACCTCGCTACTTGGGTCCCTTCAAGGTCCTCGAACAGGTTAATCCTGTGGTCTACCGTCTAGCCCTTCCTCCACGCCTAGGTATCACCGACACCTTTCATGTGTCCCTCCTTAAGCCCGTATACATGTCCAGGTTTTCTGAGTCATCTGCCGAGACATCGGGTTCGTCTACGGACGATTTCGAGGTGAACGCTATTTTGGGGTGCAAGGTGGTACGTGGCAAAAAAATTTATTTGGTGGACGGGAAGGGTTACGGTCCTTAGGATAGGTCCTGGGAGCCTGTTGAGCACATTCGGGCTCCGCAGCTCATTGACGCCTCCGAGTGTAGCGAGGCCCAAGGAGGGGGGGTAACGTTAGGGGTCGAGTTCCTGCCTCTGCACAGGGGAAATCTCGGGCCATCTCCGCTGCCGTCTCCCATTTTTCTCCTTCCACAGTGGAGCCTGCTCAGCGGAGACATCAGTCCCAGCGTCTTGCTCAGTCCCACTCTGTACAAAGAGTTACTGTTGCTTTTCCTGCTTCTGCCATTGAAGTCAGTGCTGGGCAGCGGCGAGCAGATGCTTCTGGGACTAAGTCCTGCTTTTCTCGTTCTGAGCATGCCCTGAGTAAGATCTCTCAGTGGAGATCGAGGGTCACATGGTCAGATACTGCAGCTAAGTCCATTGGTCCTTTCAGGAAGGTCCTGTAGGTGCTAGGACTAAGTCCTGCTTTGCACACACTGAGCATGCCCAGGGCAAGATCTCTCAGTGGAGATTTAGGGTCACATGCTCAGGTATGGCAGTCTCTCATTGGTTCTTATAGGAAGATCTTTTACTTGCTGTAGCTATATAAGGCTCGCATGGACGCACGGCCATGCGCTAGTATCAATTCAAATATGTGCTTTGCGCCAGTATGGTTATGCATGAGTGTGTTCAGAGACCTGGCTAAAATAAGCCCCTAGAATACCGGCTTCTCCGGTGAGGAGATTGTGTGTTCGTATTCAGGGACCCGGCTGAAATAAGCCCCTAGAATACCAGCTTCTCAGGTGAGGAGATTGTGTGTGTGCATAACCACTGACTGCTATCAGTTCGGCAGCAAGCTTGTGCTCCTGTGAGGCTAACAGGGCGCAGTGCTTTCCTCTCACGGCTGCTCTGTGAGGTAACAGAGCTAGTCTATACCGCCAAACAGTGCCACCATTCACTAGCAGCAGGTTCTCCTGCACGGTGGACCCCGGGCTGCGAACGCACCATTTATAATAAACATCTATTTTTACTCGGTGCTTTCCGCTAGCCCTAACATGGTGTCTCTGCGGTGTTGGATGTTTTGATCTCCCCGAGGTCATTCATCCTTATGTTTATAGTCCTTTTACTAGGCACTGCTCCTAATAGCCAGTTTTCTACTCCACACTGATGAGGGGCAAATACCCCGAAACAGCTGTCTGTGGATGGATACCATGTTTTGGCATGTGTTTTTCCTTTTTGGATGCTGCCCTTCCCGTGGTTGTTCCTTCCCGGTGAAAGACCTGGCTATTTATTGCTTGCGTTGAGAAAGATGGTGTCTCCGCGGCTGTTCTACATGTATTCTGATTTCATTTCAGATATTGAGAAAAACATGCATACAGTGGGTACGGAAAATATTCGGACCCCTTTAATTTTTTCACTCTTTGTTTCATTGCAGCCATTTGGCAAATTCACAAAAAGTTCATTTTTGTTCTCATTAATGTACACTCTGCACCCCATCTTGACTGAAAAAAAACAGAAATGTAGAAATTTTTGCAAAAGTATTAAAAAAGAAAAACTGAAATATCACATGATCATAAGTATTCAGACCCTTTGCTCAGCATTGAGTAGAAGCACCCTTGTGAGCTAGTACAGCCATGAGTCTTCTTGGGAATGATGCAACAAGTTTTTCACACCTGGATTTGGGGATCCTCTGCCATTCTTCCTTGCAGATCCTCTCCAGTTCCGTCAGGTTGGATGGTGAACGTTGGTGGACAGCCATTTTCAGGTCTCTCCAGAGATGCTCAAATGAGTTTAGGTCAGGGCTCTGGCTAGGCCAGTCAAGAATGGTCATAGAGTTGTTCTGAAGCCACTGCTTTGTTATTTTAGCTGTGTGCTTAGGGTCATTGTTTTGTTGGAAGGTGAGCCTTCAGCTAAGTCTGAGGTCCAGAACACTCTGGAAGAGATTTCATCCAGGATATCTCCGTACTTGGCCGCATTTATGTTTCCTTCAATGGCAACCAGTCGTCGTGTCCCTGCAGCTGAAAAACACCCCTATTGCTTGATGCTGCCACCACCATGTTTCACTGTTGGGAATGTATTGGGCTGGTGATGAGCAGTGCCTGGTTTTCTCCACACATACTACTTAGAATTATCACCAAAAAGGTCTAGCTTTGTCTCATCGGACCAGAGAATCTTGTTTCTCATAGTCTGAGAGTCCTTCATGTGTTTTTTTTAGCAAACTCTATGTGGGCTTTCATATTTCTTGCACTGAGGAGAGGCTTCCGTTGGGCCACTCTGCCATAAAGGCCCGACTGGTGGAGGGCTGCAGTGATGGTTAACTTTGTGGAACTTTCTCCCATTTCCTTACTACATCTCTGGAGGTCAGCCACATTGATCTTGGGGTTCTTCTTTACCTCTCTCACCAAGGCTGTTTTCCCACAATTGCTCAGTTTAGCTGGACGGCCAGGTCTAGAGAGACTTCAGGTGGTCCCGAACTTCTTCCATTTAAGGATTATGGAGGCCACTATGCTCTCAGGAACCTTGAGTACTGCAGAAATTCTTTTGTAACCTTGGCCAGATCTGTGCCTTGCCACAATTTTGTCTCTGAGCTGCTTGGCCAGTTCCTTTGACCTCATGATTCTCATTTGGTCTGACATGCACTGTGAGCTGGGAGGTCTTATATTGACAGGTGTGTGCCCTTCCAAATCAAGTCCTGTCAGTTTAATTAAACACAGCTGGACTCCAATGAAGAAGTAGAAACATCTCAAGGAGGATCACAAGGAAATGGACAGCATTTGACTGAAATATGAGTGTCTGCGCAAAGGGTCTGAATACTTATGACTGTGATATTTCAGCTTTTCTTTTTTTATTAAATTTGCAAAAATGTCTACATTTGTTTTTTTTCAGTGAAGATGGGGTACAGAGTGTACATTTATAAACAGGTTGCGGGATGCAGTGACGGACAGGAGGCAGATCAAGGGTTAACAAGGGGTTTAATAAACAATAGTTACTCCTTGCAGGGAGATATGTACACAAGGAGCAAGGTTATACGTAATACAGAGAGAACTAATAGGGGGAAGGTTTTTTAACGAACAGGGGAGAATAATACAAATAATACTTTTAACACTTTCGGCATCAGCCAAGGGTGTGCTCCTGCCCGTGAATGAGGACATTTAGATTACATGAAAAAAAAAGGATCTGTCACAGTTCTGTGAAAAAATGGGGGAAACTTCCCTGGTGTTAATGGTGTCCTCCTGTGGTCCTGATGATGGTGGTGTCCTCAGGTGGTCCTGGCAGTGGTGATGTCCTCTGGTGAACCTGGCGATGACGGTGACAGTCTGTGGTATTATTACGAGCACTGGCCCCAATGGATGAAGGGAGGAAGGAGGATTAGTCTCTTCCCTCAGCGGTGAGAGTCCCTACACTGCTGGACCCTGTGACACTATCCCGACACACTCTATTATGGCCAGCTCGGTCCACTCTGCCGTACCGATGAGTGCCTGTATCCCATACACCGACTTGCCTCTCACGGTCAGTACTCCCGGCCGGGGCGGCAATCTCGTAAAGGTCCGCGATGTAAGTGGGGACAGCGGTGTTAGCGAGGACAGCGTTATTTGTGGTGTCTCAGCAGTACCCCATCGGTCGGTTCCTGTCAGCGCTCCCTGTCGCCTCACAGCTGATCTTCTCTGACAGGACTCTCTCTCGCTCGCCGTTCCCGCCTGAACTGTTTGAATTTCTGCACATGCATTAACTGTCTGCTTAGCCATGCCCCCTTCTCTCGAGAACAGGGACACCCCAAGCTCTTCCCCTGTATCCTAGGTGACAGACCCGACGGTTCTGGACCCGTTATGGATGAGGCAAACCTGGTTAGTTTCTCCCCCTTACACATTAATGTGGAAAAAATGAACTTTTTTGAATTTACCAAATGGCTGCAATGAACCAAAGAGTGAAGAATTTAAAGGGGTCTGAATACTGTCCGTACCCACTGTATGTGTCTTTTTATATAGTGTATGTAAACTTCTGGTTTGATCTGTATATGTACAGTATGTAATTAGTGAACTCTGGACACCATCGGTTTCGCAGCCTGTGGACAAGGTTCGCTGCTATTTTTCAGCTTCTTGAATCTGCCACTTCAGGACCCTGGACAGCTGCACACACACTTGGCTCCATCTTGGGGTCTGTGATCTTCCTTGCCTGCTGCTCACCTCCATATACAGTAATGATGCCACATTCAGAGTGCTGTCCTGCTGACAATGTCCCCACAGCCGCAGCCATTAGCCACATGTAATACTGCACTATGTGCTTCCTCTTCATTTTCTCTTTTTCATCCCATCACTCCCCACTCCACTCATGTCTCCTCCTCTTCCCTCCCCTCCCTTCTCATTTTCTCTCAGCCTCCAGGCTCCATCTGATTCCTCTCACTTGGCTCCCTGGACCAGCAGCCATGGCTGATATGAAAACAGGCGTCTTCGCTAAAAATGTCCAGAAAAGGCTGAGCAGGGCTCAGGAGAAGGTGAGTGAACAGAGGCAGCCTGGCCTCCACATCGCAGATAGAGGCAGCCTGGCCTCCACACAGGGACAGAGGCAGCCTGGCCTCCACATAGGGACAGAGGCAGCCTGGTCTCCACACAGGGACAGAGGCAGCCTGGCCTCCACATAGGGACAGAGGCAGCCTGGCCTCCACAGAGGGACAGAGGCAGCCTGGCCTCCACACAGGGTCAGAGACAGCCTGGCCTCCACAAAGGGTCAGAGACAGCCTGGCCTCCACACAGGGACAGAGGCAGCCTGGCCTCCAGATAGCGACAGAGGCAGCCTGGCCTCCACACAGGGACAGAGGCAGCCTGGCCTCCACACAGCAGATAGAGGCAGCCTGGCCTCCACATAGGGACAGAGGCAGCCTGGTCTCCACATAGGGACAGAGGCAGCCTGGCCTCCACACAGCAGATAGAGGCAGCCTGGCCTCCACATAGGGACAGAGGCAGCCTGGTCTCCACATAGGGACAGAGGCAGCCTGGCCTCCACACAGGGACAGAGGCAGCCTGGCCTCCACACAGGGACAGAGGCAGCCTGGCCTCCACACAGCAGATAGAGGCAGCCTGGCCTCCACATAGGGACAGAGGCAGCCTGGCCTCCACACAGGGACATAGGCAGCCTGGCCTCCACACAGCAGATAGAGGCAGCCTGGCCTCCACATAGGGACAGAGGCAGCCTGGTCTCCACACAGGGACAGAGGCAGCCTGGCCTCCACATAGGGACAGAGGCAGCCTGGCCTCCACAGAGGGACAGAGGCAGCCTGGCCTCCACAGAGGGACAGAGGCAGCCTGGCCTCCACACAGGGTCAGAGACAGCCTGGTCTCCACAGAGGGACAGAGGCAGCCTGGCCTTCACACAGCAGATAGAGGCAGCCCGGCCTCCACATAGGGACATAGGCAGCCTGGCCTCCACACAGGGACATAGGCAGCCTGGCCTCCACATAGGGACAGGTAGCCTGCTCCAGCTGTGCACAGTGGCAGCTCCCCGGCCTCCATGTACAGTGGGGCGTTATCATGGCTGATTGTATCTGGGGTCATCAGTGGGAAATGAAGTAATATGTTACATGCATGTGGAAGCAGGAGGGAAT
Organism: Ranitomeya imitator; assembly: GCF_032444005.1. Classification (NCBI taxonomy): domain Eukaryota; kingdom Metazoa; phylum Chordata; class Amphibia; order Anura; family Dendrobatidae; genus Ranitomeya; species Ranitomeya imitator. The sequence continues at coordinate 160,818,010 of NC_091287.1, read as the reverse complement.
GGCTGCTCGGAAGCCATCGCTTGTTCCAGGTAACAGCTTGCATCCCTTCTGCTGTCAGTGAATTGTCACACTGGAGGGGGAGGGAGTGTCTGTGTGTGGAGCTCTCCGGGCACCTAAGGGTTACTTGCAATGCAGCAGCATCAGGGGCCAGGGAATATATTGCAAGGCTGCACTACCGGCAATGGTGGGAGGGATTGCATGGTGCAGATCCAAGAGGAAACACTTCCACAAGGTCGAATTGCTGAAGAACTGTATGTGTAGGACTGCAAAGCCAAGAATATCCCAGCAGTGTCTCACCTAGAAATGAGAGTGGGACAGATAGATGGCAGCTACATCTGTATGCAAATCCTGCTAGGAATAAAGAAAAAAAAAAGAACATCTATCTCATATCTATATAAGTCATATGTGGCTCTATCTATCTATCTATCTATCTATCTATCTATCTATCTATCTATCCTTCCATCTATCTATTATCTATCTATACTTCCATCTATTATCTATCTATCTATCCTTCTATCTATCTACCGCTCTATCCTTCCATCAATCTATTATCTATCCTTCTATCTATCTATCTATCTATCTATCTATCTATCTATCTGTTATCTATCATCTATCTATCCTTCTATCTATCTATCTATCTATCTATCTATCTATCTATCTATCTATCTATCCTTCCATCTATCTATTATCTATCTATACTTCCATCTATTATCTATCTATCTATCTTTCTATCTATCTATCTATCTACCGCTCTATCCTTCTATCCATCTATCCTTCCATCAATCTATTATCTATCCTTCTATCTATCTATCTATCTATCTATCTATCTATCTATCCTTCCATCTATCTATTATCTATCTATACTTCCATCTATTATCTATCTATCTATCTATCTATCCTTCTATCTATCTATCTATCTATCTATCTATCTATCTATCTATCTATCGCTCTATCTATCTATCTATCTATCTATCTATCTATCTATCTATCTATCTATCTATCTATCCTTCTATCCATCTATCCTTCCATCTATCTATTATCTATCCTTCTATCTATCTATCTATCTATCTATCTATCTGTTATCTATCATCTATCCTTCTATCTATCTATCTATCATCTATTATCTATTATCTATCTCTCGATTATCTATCTACAGTATCTATCATCTATATCCTTTTATCTATCTATCTATCTATCTATCTATCTATCTATCTATCTATCTATCTATCTATCTATCTATCTATCTCTAGCCCATATCTGTCTTCTAGCTTCCTCTTGTCAAGGTCACATGTATTTGAATAGGGTGCTTTTGCCAGTATATAATATGGTACATTTCGGATCATAGACCTATTTTCTTTATTATATGACCAATTAGTAATATTTTTACTGATAAGAATCATATTGCACAATAATGATGCATTTGCATTGCATATACTTGCCTGGGAATGGAAGTTTCACGATAATCTTGCACTTTAAACAGGCTGCCGATCACCTAGCAAATAATCAAAATGTTTGTTCGTCGGGTGAAATGATTTTTTGTGTTGCATAAAAGATCCTGTTTCTCGGCAGCGCATCGCATCATCCTGTGCTGCCGAGAACATTGGCAGCTTATGTGCTCTGAACAATCTATTACTGATTGACTAGAGCAGGGTCTGTATGTCAGCGGGGTACAAACCAGCAATCGGTAAATATTTACCAATCAGTGGTTGATTTACACTACAAAATGGGGAAAAGTAACTGCCCCTCAGCCAATATCATGCTTGTACATCTGTGTGTAACTGACTGTAGCTTTGTAACTTTATACTGTACCTGATGGAAAGCTTAGGAAGGATGTCTACATGCAGCGTCTTCTCGCTTTGGTGCCGGATACAAGAAAACCCACTATTGTAATGTGCAGGTATAGTATATTACCGCGGTCCCGTACTATACGTTGTACTGTAACTCTGGGGCATTTGTTTTGGCCATATGAAATGCTGACTAGAAAGAAATTTAGGCCAAATGGCAGCACAATGGGCCAAGTGCTGCTGTACAAAGATTACATCTGTCATTGTGATTTGTTGGGGCAGATAAACAGTCTGCTGTCACTTGTCCCCACCCCCACACATGCACATGTTCAATGCAGTAAGAGGATTGTGTCCCTGTTAACCTTTTCACTGATCCATGGCCGGGGTGTCACTGTTCTAGGAGCAGCCAGTGCTTTTCTTAGTCTTGAAATCCAATGTCAGCTCAGATCTCACCTTCACTAGATAAGGGGAGAACCTAAGACAAGAGATCCCGTATGCTTAGTGTTCTGCTACTTACAAAAAATGTCTGCAGTGCATCATATAGCTTACAGCACACCCGTATAGCACATCCATCCTTTACAAGCGGTCTTTGCGTCCAAAGCTATTGGATGGCATATACATTCGATTTGGGAGACTTCGATCTCTTGTGTCAGTCATCACTGAGATTCAGGTGGATCAGGATGAACAGTGCAGGAGGTCCTATCCATGATCACAACGTGAAATGAAACCACAATAATCTTTATTTATATAGCGGCAACATATTCTGCAGCGCTTTACAATTGAATATTGTTATCCATACTACATGCATCGTCAGTAAACAATGATATATGATGCGCCGTATTCACACTTTACACGTGAGTGCCCAGTCATTGGCTCCTAGTTCTATAAATTAATCAATATGTATCAATATCTGCAATGTCTGACACCAAATAGCTAATGAGCTTATGGGAAATCAAATGGCATTTTAGCAATGCTAGAAAATGGCTTAGAAAACCATTACCCTAATCTGAGCAGAAAATGAAAATGTGGATACATAAGATGCATGTTGGGAAGTAGGAGACTGGAGAGCCATTTATTATAGCTCTGCCATGCATGGGTAACCTGACCACCTGCATAGTGTCACTTAATACAACCCATAGACCATGTCTTTCTTCACCTTCACATTTGAACTATATCAGATTTCTCTAGCAAAACTTGTGCATGGTTTTAATAATTACCTGTATATGGGGAAAGCGGCACCTGGATACACAGACTTGGGAGGTTTAGTTTTTACCTCCAAGTAATTTCAAGCTTTTATTCTTGAATTGGCTGCTTATATACTGTAGTTTCCTAGCTCATATTACAAAGAACCAACCTGGTCATCATTAATGCCATAGACGATGCTTCCCTCACCGACCTGCTACATCAGCCCAAAAAGTTCCCCTTCAGCAGGGACATTACAAATGAATGGCTCTCCATGCAATACAGAGATAATTGGGGCGTTTACACTGCAAGATAATCACGGATGAGCGTTGTTAAAAAATGCTCATTTCATGATTATCTTGCCATGTAAACAGGCTGACGCTCATACTTGTTCATCAGGTGAAATGATTTTTTACGCATCATAAAAGATAATTGTTCTTGGCGGTCCATCATCCTGTGTAAACAGGTCCCATAGCATCCTATAAGCACTGAGCAATCTAGTATAGGTCCCTCAGTGGCCATTGTTTGCTTTGGTGTGCCTGTGTAATCAGGCGTCCAAACTACCGCCAAGTGGTAAAATTTTACTGATCGGCGGTTATATTGTGCTGTCGGTCGGTATGTATAAATGGACTCGTAGAATAGCTCTGTTTTCTGGTTTACAGAGAGGGGTGCCAAGTGCTCTGCTATGACATCCATGGGGACTGTCTTTGTATGTCAAGCACATTAAATCTTGTGTGTGCATTTGCAACTATTGTCTATTGTTCCGATGTATCAAACATAAAAAGTGATCAATAATCAAGACTTCAGCTTGATAGACAGGCAAACATACATTTCAGAAATACACATATTTAAGCGTAGCTTAATATTTCAGCACCTAAAATCAAAACAGGTATTAATAATCATACACAGATTATGAGATGTAAAATCTAGATAAAGTACAGAGTATTGACTTCCGCTTCTATACAGATACATATCATGTCTCAATAGTACAGACATAATAATAGTAAATAAATCTTTATTTATTTACCACCAACATATTCTGCATCGCTTTAGGCTAGGTTCACACGTTGCGTCCTGTCCCTGCGGGTTCTCCCGCAGCGGATTTGATAAATCTGCAGGGCAAACCCGCTGCGGTTATCCCTGCAGATATATCGCGGTTTGTCCTGCGGGTTCCGCTGCGGGATTTTACCCCTACTATTGATGCTGCATATGCAGCAATATGCAGCATCAATAGTAATGTTAAAAATAATAAAATCATGATATACTCACCCTCTGACGTCCCGATCTCCTCGGCGCTGCAGGCGGCGGTCCGGTTCCAAAGATGCTGTGCGAGAAGGACCTTCGTGACGTCACGGTCATGTGACCGCGACGTCACCGCAGGTCCTGGTCGCATAGCAAACCTGAGACCGGACGGCCGCGTGCAGCACTGAGACTTCAGAGGTGAGTATATCATTATTTTTTATTTTAATTTTTTATTTTTTTTTACTCAAATATGGTTCCCGGGGCCTGGAGGAGAGTCTCCTCTCCTCCACCCCTGGTATAACCCGCACATTATCCGCTTACTTCCCGCATGGGGCACAGCCCCATGCGGGAAGTAAGCGGATCAATGCATTTCTATGGGTGCAGAATCGCTGCGATTCTGCACAAAGAAGTGACATGCTGCGGGTTTTTAACCGCTGCGTTTCTGCGTGGTTTTTCCCGCAGCATGTGCATAGCGGTTTGCGGTTTCCATTGGTTTACATGTAAATGTAAACGCAATGGAAACTACAGCAGACCCGCAGCGGCAAAATCGCTGCGGTTCCGTGGTAAAAACCGCAACGTGTGAACATGGCCTTACAATTCAACAGTTTATATACAGTATTCATAAGTAGCAACGTTAAAGATAATACAATAATTAAAGCAAAGATAATGACGACCCTACTCGTGAGAGCTTACAACCTACAATGAGTACAGGTGCTTATTTACAATGATGGTCCAGCCATTTTGAGGGAATGGGGATAGATAAAGGCTGTATGTGTGGTGCTTTTGGGTGATGGAACGTGATAGGCAGCTCTAAACAGATGTGTTTTTAGGAAGTGCCTAAAACTGTAGAAGTTGTGGTTAATCCTGATTTCCTGGGTAGTGCATTCCAGAGGATTAGTACAGCTCGTGAGAAGTCTTCGAGCCGGGAGTGGGGAGGTATGGATTAGTGTGGATGTTAGTAGATGTTAGTCGAAAGTCACTTGCGGAACGTAGAGAATGAGTAGGCCGATAAACAGAAATGAGGGAGGAGATGTAGGGGGGTGCCGCACTGTATAAAGCTCTGTGGGTGAGAACAAGCAGTTTAAATTGGATTCTATAATGTATGGGCAGCCAGTGTAATGACTGGCACAGAGCGGAGGCGTCCGAGTACCGATTAGCCAGATGGACGACCCTTGCTGCTGCGTTAAGAATGGACTAGAGAGGTGAAAGTCGAATGAGGGGAGGCCAACTAATAGAGCATTACAGTAGTCCAGGTGGGAGTGGATCAGGGCAGAAGTAAGAGTTTTTGTTGTTTCTATGGTGAGAAAGGGTCAGATTCAAGAGATTCTACAGGCAAGAACCAAGCCCTATGCAGTCTATACCCTATGACTTGTAAGATCGTTTGACTGCATGATTGGCCGACAGGTATTTTTAGTCTGTAATCATACAGACGCCTAGCTCTGCACTCTGCATAGCTACTAAGGACACAAAATAGTTGAAAAATAGTTGATGCAATTGAAAAAAAGATACAGCTCTATCAAATCTAACCTATAACTTAGCATGTTGATCCAGAGAAAGACAAAAATCCCATTAGGCAGATATTAATTGCTCCATATTAGGGGAAAAAATTATTCCCGGCTCCAAAGATCAAAATACATTTGTAGGTTAAGGTCTCATCACAGAATCTAGTACTCTGAAACTGTAATATTATATTTATCAAGAACGGCATCCAGGCCTCCTTGTACTTTTGTAGTGAATCCACCATTACAATATCATGCAGCAGAGAGTTCCATAGTCTCACTGCTCTTACAATAAAGAATCACCATCTGTGATTATGATTTAACCATTCTTTCCTATGCAGTGGCATGCAAAAATTTGGGCACCCCGGATCAAAAGTACTGTTATTGTGAAGAGTTAAGCAAGTTGAAGATTAAATGATCTCTAAAAAGGGCTAAAGTTAAATATGACACATTTCCTTTGTATTTGTAGGCAAAAAAAATAAATAATTTTTTAAATTGTAAAAATTACAAAAAGGAAAATTGACCAATGCAAATATTTCACGTTGCATAAAAATTGCATCTTTTCAGGTAAGGAAAACAGATCTAATAATAAGAAGGGCTAATGATATTACCTACTATATTTCCTAAGCAGAATTGATCATCCACATTCTAAGCAATGAATAATTTTTGGGGATAAAAGTCATATTTACCTATTTCTAGAATACTCCTTTAGCATAGGCTCCCGGCATCAATAATTTGCTCCTGTTGTATTCAGGATAGAAGGTCACATATGGTGTAATGGGAAATTGACGGTTTTATGTAGCAGAACTGAATCGTAATCTAAAATCCAAAGAAAAATGAGTGGATCTGTGAATATTAATTTTGTAGGCATTTTTGTTATTGACCCCATGGCTCCTGAGTATTCTGTTTTGATTTTTCATTCCTCCATACAATTAGAGAGATATGGATGTTTTAATTTAGTGCTAATTTTTATAGTGTTTTCAAAGGGGCGGGGCTTACAGGATTATCTGGGGGGGTGTCTGAGGGCTGTGCTGCTTTATTACCCTATGAGCCACGCCCCCTTAGAAAAGAAGATAAACTAGCACTAAATAAACAAAGCCGAGATATGAGGAATCATGCGTCAGATTAAAAGAAAACACAAAGCAAAATAAAACCCAAAACACTAAAACCATGGAGTACCCAGGGAAGCAGCAGAAACAAAATAAGAGCAAAAACTGGAAAATTGTGACCTAATGAGAGTTCCTCTATGTATAATGTATACATACATATTGGTGAAATGTGTTTAATTCATCTCTAAAAAGAAGAAAAGTCTTATTGAAGGAGACTGATTAGTAAAAATCCTTTAATCAACAATGCCTTTAAGATATCATTAATAATGTAAAATATTTTAGATTAATTTTACATATTTCAATAATTTTAGAGCTTTCTAATTATCATTTTTTGCTCTATGGCAGTTGTAGTGCTGCGGTGTCCTGACAGTGCAGCGATGAGGCAGTGACCCAGGAAAGTTCAAGGTAAACATAGTTTTAGGCTATGTGCACACGATGCGGATTTAGTGCGGATCCGCAGCGTTTTTTTCCACGCAGAAACGCTGCAGTTCCGCAAAGTGATTTACAGAACAATGTAAATCAATAGTAAAAAAAATCCTGTGCTAATGGTGCGGAAAAATCCGCATGAAAACCTCTGCGGATCAAAAGAAGTAGCATGTCACTTCTTTTGTGCGGAACTGCAGCGTTTCTGAACCCTTCCATCATAGAAATCCGCAGGGGTAAAAAAACGCAGAAAATCCGCACAAAATCCGCATCAGATCCGCAACAAAACTCACAAAATCCGCATAAAAAACACGTCAAATTCGCACCTGCGTTTTCTGCCAGGCGATGCGCATTTTGTGTAGAAAATTCTGCACCCCAATCCGCAACGTGTGCATATAGCCTTAATGTCCAAAAACTCACGAACAAAATAAACGGTATCCTCCGGATTGCATCCAGGGAACAAGACAGTCAGTAAATGTGTCTGGTTGCACCATGGTATCACACTGCGGGGTGCCAGCAGTTCGCTCCACTTGGCTCTGTGTTCCCTCACGCAGGCTGAGCTTTTGTGGAGCTGACTGCTCTGTAACTTGCAAACTCCACACTGACACACCCAACCCTCTTCTGCAAGGGTATTTACAATAACCTGTGGCTGTAGACCACATGAAAAACATGGACCGGGGAGGAAACAGACTGCCCCACTACCTTCCTGTAGTCCATTTCAAAAATAAAAGCCCATGACAAGTTTTCCTAAATCCGCCTTGGACAAATAGCTTGCCCAAAGCCCACACTCACTTTTATTCTGCATTGCAATCACAGCTCTGCCTGTGACTGCAATGCACTTCCATGGTCTCAATATGCTTGTGCGCGCATCCTGGGGGACACGTAGCGACCCTCACATATGACCCCAGTCACTGCCTCACACAATGCATTTTTTTTTGTAATAAAAATGAATTTAGAAATAATACTGTAAGTAGAAAATGTGGCCCACATGGACCAGCTTGATCAAAGGTACATAGCACATTTACATATATTCTTCCCCATGGTGTAAATTAATTTTGTTTTTCCATCTGTGACTTTTATTTGCTAGCTGAAGGCATATACAGGATGTTAGTGGAGCATTAAGACTAGTATGAGCCCAGGCCCAGCGGTGTAAATCTCAGCCTGGCAGCAAACAGTGTACATAAGTTCATGTAGTGTGTAAAGGTACTGTCACACTAAGCGATGCTGCAGCGATACCGACAACGATGTCGATCGCTGCAGCGTCGCTGTTTGGTCGCTGGAGAGCTGTCACACAGACAGCTCTCCAGCGACCAACGATCCCGAGGTCCCCGGGTAACCAGGGTAAACATCGGGTTACTAAGCACAGGGCCGCGCTTAGTAACCCGATGTTTACCCTGGTTACCGTTGTAAATGTAAAAAAACAAACATTACATACTTACATTCCCAGTGTCTGGTCATGTCCCTCGCCTTCAGCTTCCCGCACTGACTGAGCGCCTGCCGTAAAGTACAGCGGTGACGTCACCGCTGTGCTGTGCTTTACGGCTGGCCGGCGCTCACCAGTCAGTGCGGGAAGCTGAAGGCGAGGGACATGACCAGACACTGGGAATGTAAGTATGTAGTGTTTGTTTTTTTACATTTACAACGGTAACCAGGGTAAACATCGGGTTACTAAGCGCGGCCCTGCGCTTAGTAACCCGATATTTACCCTGGTTACCAGTGAAGACATCGCTGAATCGGCGTCACACACGCCGATTCAGCGATGTCAGCGGGTGATCCAGCGACAAAATAAAGTGCTGGACTTTCCCCAGCGACCAACGATCTCCCAGCAGGGGCCTGATCGTTGGTCGCTGTCACACATAACGATTTCGTTAACGATATCGTTGCTACGTCACAAAAAGCAACGATATCGTTAACGATATCGTTATGTGTGATGGTACCTTTAGATCAGCTTGGTACATCAGTGGCCAGATTTACCATTAATTACAACCTTAAGGGTATGTTCACACGTTCCTGATTTCCATCCTTTTTTTTTCAGGACTGTTTTTTTAAAAAACTGCAGCTCTTGGCAGAAAACGCAGGTCCTTTTTTTGGTCCTTTTTTTGTCCTTTTTTGATGCGTTTTTTGATCCTTTTTTTGATCCTTTTTTTTATGCAGTTTTCTATGCAGAGTCTGTGTGTTTTCTAGGAAGTTTTTTAGGGTTAAAATGGCTGAAAATACCCTAACCCTACCCCTAACCCTACCCCTACCCCTAACCCTACCCCTAACCCTACCCCTAACCCTAACCCTACCCCTAACCCTACCGCTAACCCTACCCCTAACCCTAACCCTACCCCTACCCCTAACCCTACCCCTAACCCTACCCCTAACCCTACCCCTAACCCTAACCCTAACCCTAACCCTACCCCTAACCCTATTCTAACCTTAGTGGAAAAAAAAAATTCTTAATTTTTTTTTATTGTCCCTACCTATGGGGGTGACAAAGGGGGGGGTGTCATTTACTATTTTTTTTTATTTTGATCACTGAGATAGATTATATCTCAGTGATCAAAATGCACTTTGGAACGAATCTGCCGGCCGGCAGATTCGGCGGGCGCACTGCGCATGCGCCCGCCATTTTGCAAGATGGCGGCGCCCAGGGAGAAGACGGCCGGACGGACACCGGGACGCCGGGTAAGTATAAGGGGGGGAGATTAGGGCACGGGGGGGCATCGGAGCACTGGGGGGGGGCATTGGAGCACGGGGCGGTGGGATTGGAGCACGGGGGGGCGGGATCGGAGCACGGGGGGGCAGCCACACTCCGCCCACGCATTTCCGCCCGCTTCCCCGCACTTCCTGCTGCAGCGGTTCTGCACCACAAACCGCAGTAAAACCCGCAGATATTTTTTTCATCTGCGGGTTTTACTGCGGGTTTGACCTCACAATGGAGGTCAATGGGTGCAGAACCGCTGCGGCTCCGAAAAAAGAAGTGACATGGTACTTCTTTTTTCCCGCAGCTATTCAGCGTGGCTTTTTTTTTTATTTTCCGCATTGTGGGCACAGCAGTTCCTGTTTTCCATAGGGTACAATGTAATGTACCCTGCATGGAAAACAGCTGCGGACCCGCAGCGGGAAAATCGCGGCAATTCCGCATGAAAAAAAGGATCGTGTGAACATGGCCTAAAGCTCCTGATATGCAGATTGGGGTCTGTTGTTGTTTAGTGTTATCTGATAACAAGAGATGATTGAGGTGGGGCACGAACAGAATAACTGATGATGCACAGCCAAATAGGTTTATCTAAAGAACCTTTTCATGATAAATCATTTCTATGGATTTATTCCTAACATTATATTAATTGAATACCTGCAATGAACCCAGTATTGGGCATTCCCAGAACGAGGGCGCATTAGTGGCTTATTTCTATTATTTGTGCTTGTATAGCTAAAATGAGATATCCCCCTGTATACATGGGCCCTGGAGCACTGCATTGCTTTCATGCTTCATGCCATCCCAGTAACTGGCTCGTGGCTTTTGAACATATTTAGCAATACAAGACAATGATAAAGCCTTATTATTATTATTATTATTATTATTATTATTATTATTATTATTATTATCTTACTGGACATATTCAGAAGCCATAGGCAGTACTAGGTGAAGTTACTCTGAATGCTGTATATGTTAATTTCCCTGTTGTTGATCACAAGAACGGCTTACTGCCCTGGGCCGTAGGTTATTCATTGCACACATGTCTACTTTACATCAGCACAATTTTGGAAACAAAATTTTTTTGTTAGGGAGTTATAAGGGTTAAAAGTTGACCAGCAATTTCTCATTTTTACAACACCATTTTTTGTTAGGGACCACGTCACATTTGAAGTCATTTTGAGGGGTCTATATGATAGAAAATACCCAAGTGTGACACCATTCTAAAAACTGCACGCCTCAAGGTGCTCAAAACCACATTCAAGAAGTTTATTAACCCTTGAGGTGTTTCACAAGAATTTTTTGAATGTTTAAAAAAAATGAACATTTAATTTTTTTTCACAAAAAATTTACTTCAGCTCCAATTTGTTTTATTTTACCAAGGGTAGCAGGAGAAAATGGACCCTAAAAGTTGTTGTACAATTTGTCCTGAGTACCTGGATACCCCATATGTGAGGGTAAACCACTGTTTGGGTGCATGGCAGAGCTCAGAAGGGAAGAAGCGCCGTTTGACTTTTCAATACAAAATTGGCTGGAATTGAGATGGGACGCAATGTTGCGTTGAGGAGCCTCTGATGTGCCTAAACATTGAAACTCCCCACAAGTGACACCATTTTGGAAAGTAGACCCCCTAAGGAACTTATCTAGATGTGTGATGAGCACTTTGACCCACCAAGTTCTTCACAGAAGTTTATAATGTAGAGCCGTAAAAATAAAAAATATTTTTTCACAAAAATTATCTTTTCGCCCCCAATTTTTTATTTTCCCAAGGGTACCAGAAGAAATTGTACCCCAAAAGTTGTTGTACAATTTGTCCTGAGTACGCTGATAACCCATATGTGGGGGTAAACCTCTGTTTGGGTGCATGGCAGAGCTCGGAAGGGAAGGAGCGCTGTTTTTTAGCGGATTTTTATGATTGGCAGCTGTCACACACTAAAAGACGCTTTTTATTGCAAAAAATATTTTTTTTTTTCGTTACCACATTTTGAGAGCTATACTTTTTCCATATTTTGGTCCACAGAGTCATGTGAGGCTTCTTTTTTTGCGGGACGGGTTGATGTTTTTATTGGTAACATTTTCGGGCACGTGATATTTTTTGATCGCTTTTTATTCCGATTTTTGTGAGGCAGTATGACCAAAAACCAGCTATTCATGAATTTCTTTTGGGGGGGCATTTATACCGTTCCGCGTTTGGTAAAATAGATAAAGCAGTTTTATTCTTTGGTCAGTACGATTACAGCGATACCTCACTTAGATTTTTTTTTTATGTTTTGGCGCTTTTATACAATGAAAACTATTTTATAGAAAAAATAATTATTTTTGCATCGCTTTATTCTGAAGACTATAACTTTTTTATTTTTTCACTGATGACACTGTATGGTGGCGCGTTTTTTGCGGGATAAGATGACGTTTTCAGCGGTACCATGGTTATTTATATCTGTCTTTTTGATCGCATGCTATTCCACTTTTTGTTCGGCGGTATGATAATAAAGGGTTGTTTTTTGCCTCGTTTTTTTAATTTTTTTTTACAGTGTTCACTGAAGGGGTTAACTAGTGGGATAGTTTTATAGGTCGGGTCGTTACGGACGCGGCGATACTAAATATGTGTATTTTTATTGTTTGTTTTTTTTATTTAGATAAAGGAATATATTTATTGGAACAATAATTTTTTATTTATTTATTTAGGATTTTTTTTTATTATTTTTTTTTTACACATCTGAATATTTTTTTTTACTTTTTTACTTTGCCCCAGGGGGGGACATCACAGTAAAGTGACAGATTGCTGATCTGACACTTTGCTGTGTACTGTGTCAGATCAGCAATCTGACGTGCACAGCAGGGAGGCTTCCCGGCGCCTGCTTCGGCTTTAGTGAGGTTGTACATGCCTTAGGCCGGAGTCACACTCAGCGTAGGGAAATACGGTCCGTATTTTACATGCATAATACGCAGAAAAGTCCCCAAAATAGTGATCCGTATGTCATCCATAGGCAGGGTGTGTCAGCATATTTTGCGCATGTAATCCTCCGTATGTAATCCGTATGGCATCTGTACTGCGAGATTTTCTCGACGGCTTGCAAAACGGACATACAATGGATCCATGGGCTCAAATATTCATGAAAACATATATACAGTCTATATATATATATATATATATATATATACATACATACATATATATGTCAGTGAGACACATATATCTTTATATTTAATACAGCGCTAGATAGCTTAAAAGCCGGTAATTCAATTGCCGTCTTTTGCTATCTCCTTCCCAAACCCGACAGGATATGAGACATGGTTTACATGCAGTAAACCATTTCATATCCCTTATTTTTTAACATATTCTTCACTAATAATGTTCCAAGTGTCTGTGTGCAAAATTTGGGGGCTCTAGCTGTTAAAATAAAGGGTTAAATCACGGAAAAAATTGGCATGCGCTCCCGCGCAATTTTCTCTGCCAGAGTGAGAAAGCAAGTGACTGAGGGCAGATATTAATAGCCTAGAGAGGGACCATGGTTATAGGACCCCCCCTGGCTAAAATCATCTGCCCCCAGCCACCCCAGAAAAGGCACATCTGGAAGATGCGCCTAATCTGGCACTTAGCCTCTCTCTTCCCACTCCCCTGTAGTGGTGGGATATGGGGTAATAAAGGGTTAATGTCACCTTGCTATTGTAAGGTGACATTAAGCCAGGTTAATAATGGAGAGGTGTCAATAAGATACCTATCCATTATTAATCCAATAGTAGTAAATGGTTAATAAAACACACACACATTAGGAAACAAGTATTTTATTGAAATAAAGACACAGGGTGTTGTAATAGTTTATTATACTCTCAATCCAATTGAAGACCCTTTTCACCTGAAACAAAGTTAAAATAAAAAATCAACAATATCCCATACCTTCCGTCGTTCAGTCTTGTCCCACGCTGTAAATCCATCTGAAGGGGTTAAATAATTTTACACGCAGGAGCCTGCTAATGCAGCCGCCCCTGCTTGTAAAAACTGGGGAATGAATGGAAAGCAGGGGATCGTTTTCCTGTAAAGTACGGCAGAGAAATATACAGCAGATAGGATCTGCCCCATAGAGAATCATTGGTCCGTGTGCAATGCGTAGTTTTTGCGCCTCTCATACGTCCGTACAACTCGCTAGTGTGACCCCGGCCTTAAGGGAGACAAAAATGTACGTTTTTTGTATTATTTCCATTTAGAAAAACTAGCATTACAAAAAAGGTCATCCATGTAAATTGGCTATTTTAGTGGCAAAAGAGTTACATCTGCACATTATAATTAAAACTGAGTCACTGATAATAAGAGCATTGGAGATAATGTTTTGTAAAGTTTGAACCCATTAAGCCTACCATCTCCATGGACCAGAATGTACGCATTAGTTTACACAGCAGTTTCCCTATTCTTATAGCACAAGTCCCAATTTCTCCACACCTCCAATCGATCTGCCGCGCCTATTAACTAGTTAAATGCCGCTGTCAAACTCTGACAGCGGCATTTAGCAAGCGCATCCGGCTGGAAATGTGCACACTGCTGACCCCGTCACATGATCGGGAGTCATCAGGGCGTCGGCATAACAACCAGAGGTCTCCAGCAGACCTTTATGGTTGTTGATGCTAGATTGCTACCTAGATTTTGCTGCCTAGGGGCGATCTGAGCATCGCCCCTATGTGGCATAGCCGATCAGGCTATGCCAACTTCTAGCCTCCCATGGAGGCTATTGAAGCATGGCAAAAGTAAAAAATAAATGTTTTGAAAAACCTTTCGCCCTATTCGAAATAAAACAATAAAAAAATTTAAGATACACATATGATCTATCAATAAAAAAGGATTAACCTGATCGCTAAACGGCGTAGCGAGAAAAAAATTCAAAACTCCAGAATTATGTTTTTTTGGTCACCACGATATTGCATTAAAATGCAATAACGGGCGATCAAAAGATCAAAGAAAGTATCTGCGCTGAAATGGTATAATTAAAAACGTCAGCTCGGCACGCAAAAATAAGCCCTCACCCAGCCCGAGATCACGAAAAATGGAGACGCTACGGGTATCGGAATATTGCACACTTTTTTTTTAACAAAGATTGGAATTTTTTTTCACCACTTAGGTAAATAATAACCTAGACATGTTTGGTGTCTATGAATTTGTAATGACCTGGAGAATCATAATGGCTGGTCAGTTTTAGCAATTAGTGAACCTAGCAAAAAAGCCAAACAAAAAACCAGTGTGGGATTGCACTTTTTTGCAATTTCACCGCACTTGACAATTTTTTTTTCCCGTTTTCTAGTACAAGACATGGTGAAACCAATGGTGTCGTTCAAAAGTGCAACTCGCCCTGCAATAAATAAGCCCTCACATGGCCATATTGACGGAAAAATAAAAAGTTCCGGTCATTAAGGGGTTAAACAGTGTACATTTCTTTTGTCAGTGTAGGGATTAATCTGCTCATTTGAGCGCTCCTGGAGCATTAATGCTCTCAGCTGTGCACTGTAAGCCACTCACATCTCTTATATAATCTGGACCCTGGCTAGCACTCATTATCAGAGGTAGCTTATGCTGCATGGCTGGACGTTGTTGGTGGTTATTATTGGATTAGGTGGTTGGTGGATTTATCTGAGACTGTTGCTAGGTTTTGAGTATGTGATTATTCCCTTTCTTCTCCTACTTTGGTTTAACCCCATCATCCACTTCCCTGTGTTTACCTCTGTTGTTTATGTGTATATATTTGTAAAATTGGTATTTTCCTTTATACCTCTTAGTATTACCTTGCTAGTCTGGTTGATGTATTATTGTACACTTCTACTCCCCTCTACCCTGGGTGGGGGAAGGGTACAGACTGAGGGCGGAATCAGGAGCTAAGACAAGGTACGTGTTCCTGGCATCTTCACCATCAGAAGTAGTCTGGGGAACAGGGCGAGCTAGGGTGCCCCTACCATTAGGGACAGGGAGGGAGCCCCTGGTCCCGGGACACTCGTCAACAGAGTATTGACACCTACCCATCGATATCTCTAAAAAGAATTGTTTATTTCTTGTTTTTCTTTATTGCTTGTAATGCATAACTGATCTTTGAAGGGTAAATGTAGCTGATGAAGGGACCCGGGATGACATTAACCTAAAGCATCCAATACTCTTTTGATAGCTATCTCCTGCCATCTCCACCCTCACATATGTCACTATCTTCCCTTGGTTGTCCCCCTTCCAATTTGTCTATCCCTTCCCACAGTTCATCTCCTAATGTGTTGTCTACTCTTAATGTGTCCAGTCCCATCCAGGAGCCAATCCTTCAATTACTTGCCCCTTCCTCTGTAACCCCTTCATCATCAAATGTAACTCAATCATCCCAGCTCAACAACCCCAAGGTCCTCAGTATATCACCGTCATACATACCCTGAACATAAAACCCATTGTTGTTAAAACATTTTTTTATTTTGTTTGCACAATCCCTGTTTTCTTTGTCACTTTATGCGAAAACACACACAAGTTGTAAAGGGTGTATAACTGGAGGAGTTTTATTAATAATAAAGTCATGAAACATATGTAGTAAGTCAGCAAACATATAGTACAGTAAGTCAGCAAACATATAACATTTAATTAAAGTGTATTAAACCATATCGTCTTGCCATGCGAGACGTCCAATATCCGAAACAACGTAAGCAGCAAACTTGTCCCTCATGTAGGCAACTTCCACTGTAGTCCTCAGAGGGTGATCACGGTAATCCTGCAAACTGGAAAGTGGTATCAACAGGTTTGTCAAGTTCTAATTGTAGTCGCTCTTTTGCCAGGATGTAATTGTGCATAACAACACACGCTTTGACCACATCATCAATTGTCTCAGTTTTTAGAATGATTGGTGTTCCCAAAACATGCCATTTTGATGCCAGCAAACCAAAGGCACACTCCACAGTTCTTTGTGCCCTTGTCAGTCAGTAGTTGAAAACCCTTTTGGTGTGATTCAAGTCCCAACTCGAGTAGGATTTTACGAGGTTGGTACACATTTGAAATGCCTCATCCCCAACCACAACAAATGGCATTGGCAGTCCTTCAGTGTTCAGAAGAGTTAGTGGAAGTGGAAAATTAAAATTATTACCATACAAACGTTTTCCCATGTCAGAGTTTTTGAAAGTCTGTGATTTCTTCATCCAAATGAGCCAAAGTCAATGGCGACACTCAGCATCTGCAATCGCCATGAGAACAATTGAAAAGTATTTTTTGTAATTGAAATACTGGGATCCACTTCCAGCAGGTTTCAGAATCCGAATATGTTTGCCATCCACAGCCCCCACACAGTTAGAAAAATTAAAAATGTCATTGAATTTTGCTGCATTTTTCAGCCAGAGTTCAGTTTTGGGTTGGGGGAGGAATTCTGCACGCAGAATGTGACATAAAGCATCGGGAAGAAATGAGGAATCCAGTTCGACAAGATAGTGAAAAAACTCTTTTCTTTATTCGATTTTGACATAAAGCACCGCAGGTTTCTTCAACAATCCCAGAAATTGTGGACACTCCAATTCAGAATTGGAAATGTAGAGATCTTAAGGTCTCTCCAGTAGCCAGGAATCTGACGAACAGAAAATGGTAAAAAAAAAAATCAGTACCTGGCTTTTCTAACAATAATACAAATGACGTGTTTATTTTTCAAAATTACGTACCTCAGGGTCACCAACAGACATTCTTCAGCATGAATTGCTCTACGTAGTTGCTTGTCCTGCCTGGTGATGGATCCTCGCACACGTTGCAGCAATTCATCGAAGCTCTGTTCAGACATCCTTGTGTAGTGGAAAAACTTATCTGGGTTTGTACGTAGCTAGGTGTGCAACGAGTGGTAGGCTCCACGACTCTCTCTGACTTCAACGATGGGGTGATGCCAGTAGCGATGACGATGTCTTCTCCGTCTTGCTCTTCTTTCTTCTTTGCAAGCCACAGCAAAGGCAAAAGCCAATTTCAATTACAAATCCAGATTGCAATAGAAGCTCTCCATGCCAAGATCCATCTTGTAGCTGGATACAGCAACAAAAGATGAGGTTTTCATCCCTGTTAGGGTCTATATATACATAATCTCCATGAGACACGCCCATTGGGTGTGACTTTTGTCAAGGAAATTCTCCTGGAACAGCATTTGCCGCATAACAAAATTCTTTGAAACTTCAAATGCATGTGCTGAAAAAACGCAAACGCATGCAAAAATGCATACTAACGCTTGCACATACAGCTTTTTTATGGTGTCATGCGTAAGCTGATGCGGATAAAAAATGCTGCGTAAACATGCGTTTTGGCATGCGTTTGCGTATGCAGATGATACGCTGTGTACAGACGCTAATGTGAACTTAGCCTAAGTATCCCGTGTTAGTGTATAGTCACTCTAGTTCTCCTTACAGCTGACCAGTTGCAGAATAAATTCAGGCTCATAATCAGATTCAGAGTTGTATTTGTGAAACCTTTTTTTTGTGTAAATATATTTTTATTAAAGAGAAGAGAATTTTACAAGAAAAACAGTAGTTAAAAACTACGACAATGAGCAAAGTACTTTTTCTTATAATATACAATTCAAGAAGAGTAACACAAAAACACTCATTCACAAACCTTGCATAAATCTTACATAAAAGAGAAAAAAGGAAAAAAAAAAAAAAAGAAAAATTAGAGGGAGTAAACCCTCTAGAATGACTATGGTAACTTTAACTTATAAGCAATAACTCCTTGCCCCCGCAACAGGCGAGGACTTTCAAAACCGTAAATAAAAGAAAGCATACCTAAAATCAGTTCGCCCATGTCCCCAAGAGCGAGACATGCACGCAAATAGTATCATTATAATTATAAAAGTAACTGGTAAATCATGGTACAGACCTATCACACCGAACTGGTGGAAGGAGAACAGCTCACCCAGGGGGGAGATAGAAAGAGGAGGAAATAGAGGGGGGAGCCCAAGTAGGTGGGGCTCAAGAAAAGAAATATAAAATGAGAATACGAAAAGAAAAGAAAAATAGCTTAGTAATCAACTGTAGAATAGACAGGCGTATCAGGTAAACAGGTTGTGAAACCTTTTTTATGAAAAGAGTGATTTACACATTTAATATTGATTTAAAGCAAACATTAAATAAATTGAATATGTGCAGTGAAATCGGTATTGGCCAGTCCCAGCACAAGTGCTCATTATTGGCTTATTCTCCCAATGATTTGTTCTTCCTTAGCCCCTGCTTTACACCAGACATGCAAATGGCTAAATTCAAGCTAAATACATATTCCATAATATCTGCTACGTAGTGTGTCGGTCCTATTATACCTAGTTACTGCATAGTTAACAAAATGTGGTGTGGATGCAATAAATAATTGATGAAGCCACGTCTAGTGCCTGCCGAGGAGTAAGACAAGCTATCTCAAGCAAAATGTGCATGGCGTATAAATAAGTTATATAAAGAAGGTGGGCAGCCTTAGACTGCAGATAAGGCTGGACAGCACAAGGCTCTAATCATATGTGTTATAGGCAGCCATGTGGTGTGAACTCGCCTTATACCACAGTTCAGCACATCGTTCTATGTGAGACATACAGTAATATACAGACAGTTCTGTGTGAATCGCAGTGGTGAGGAAGACCTTGGCATATCCTTCAATATGCTAAAACATCAAATAGGTAGAATACCACATATGTGCTTTCTGTGGCACATTTTTCCAGGCCCCATTTATGTACCTTTAAAGAAGACCTGTCACTTGCTCAAAAAATTGAATCTTGTATAAATCTCTGCTTTTAGTTGAACTAGACGCTTTTTCAGAATTTTCTCTGGCACTGCAAATCAAAACTTTGTATTGCCTGACCTAATAGTGCTGTGATTCAGAGGAGACTGAAGAAACACCCAGTTCAAATACAAGCAGAAATTTCACATGCTGCGCTCCAAAAGCAACAATGTCTCTACAATGGCCTGATGCAATACAAAAAGGAAAAAGAGAGGCAAAATCAGGATAGCTCAGGGATTTTTTTTTTTTTACAAAGGATTTTGATTAATTTTTATTAGCAAATTACAGGTCTTTAAGTCTATGGCCAGGTGGGATTTATCTGCTGTAGAATATCCACAAAACAAAATCTAGAATGAAATCTACAACGACAATGAATCTAAAGTACTGCAAGGCCTCCAATTGTTCTGAAAACACTTGCATATCATTTTGAGATTTTCTAGGACCATATCTAACTCATTTCAAGCTTTTTAACATAAGCACAGCCTTACTAATGTCAAAGTGACCTGAACATATATGGCAATGGGCAGGGGCGTACATATACATCAGGGTGCCCCATAGCAGAAGATCTAATTGGGCCCCCCAAACAAAAATAAAAAAAAATATTCGGAGGGGTCACAGAAGAGCATATCTCACAACTTTGCAGCCTTTACAAAGCTTTTTTTCTCCTACTGAAGTCCTAGATTCCCCTTTCATTGCACCCATAAAGTATAATGCCAATAAAAGTGCTACACAAGCACTGTATGATACTCCCACAGTGACATCATCCACAGTAGCCTCGACACGCACAGTATGATGAGCCTACTGTACACTACCTTAACTCCCCCGGCAATGTATGGTGACCCCAACACAGTATGATCCCCCAAGTGTGACACCCACACAGCCCTCCATGCAGTATAATTGGCCCACATACGGTATAATGGTCCCACACCTCACCACACTGTATATTGGCTCCCACTAGCCCTTCAAACAGAATAATGGCTCCCACAGACCATGATGGACCTCAAGCAAGCCTTTACACTGTGTAATTGCTTGCATAATGTAGAATGTCCCCCACATAGCCCTCCATAAATTATAAAGGCTCTCACATAGCATGCCAAATATTATAATCCGCCTCCACATAACCCTCCAAATGTCATAATGGCCCACACATAGACCTCCATATATTATAATAGCCCCCACATAGCCCTCCATATGTTAGAATAGCCCCCACATAGCCCCCCATTTAGTATAATGGGCCCCATAGTCATCCATATAGTATGCTGCTTCCCATAATCCTCCATATACTATAATGCACTCCCCATAGTCCTCCATATAGTATAATGTACTCTTATAGTCCTCCATATAGTATAATGTGCCCCATAGCCTACCATATAGTATAATGCACACCCCAATAGTTGTCCATATAGTATATTGCACTCCCCATAGCCCTCCATGTAGTATAATGCACTCCCTATAGTCTTCCATAAAGTATAGTACACTTCAAATATTCCTCCATACAGTGTACTGCACTCCCCATAGTCCTCCATACAGTATTATGGCTATTAGCATGCACATCAGCGCAATGGGTGCCATGTAGTGACGTCATCTTGCCCCCTGCACTGAGATGTCAGACGCTGAGGAGGAAGCATCAGCTGATGTTCCCTCTTTTACCATTACTTACAACTGTATCGGCATCCAAAGCAGTCATGTGGCCTTTATTGGCTGTATGCCACTAGTAATGGGTAAAATGATGGTAACATGCAGTAACCAAGCGCCAGTTCCTCAAACACTGATCTTCTTCATTGTTGTGCTTTAACACACGATATGTACAGTTTGTTCAATGTTCTATGGCTTTCTTTCCCCATCTCTATTGATAATCTGTGAGTGGTGACGTACTCTCACTATCCAGATTTAACACAAAATGGTTGCTGCTTGTGCTTTTATACAGGTTAAGATAGCCCCTCCTGGTTGGCTGTGCTTTACCATGTGATGTGATAGTGGCAAGGCATTATGGGGAATTGGTTGCACTCAAGCGTATGTGAGGCTCCTCTGACTGATGCAATCTTTCCCAATGTGTAAAATATCAGAGGTCATTTTAGGCGATTTGTGTTATGTGAGTCACAAATTGAGGGAATTTCTAAAATTTCAACATGAATTCAATTCACATAGAATGGATTCTCTCATCTTTAGTGAAATCCATATTATTATTTGATATGCCGGAGCCTTAAAATGTAAATGATGAATTACTTCATATATACTATTACTACAGTCATGGCCAAAAGTATTGACACCCCTGCAATTCTGTCAAATAATACTCATTTACTTCCTGAAAATGATTGCAAACACAAATTATTTGGTATTGTTATCTTCATTTAATTTATCTTAAATGAAAAAAAACACAAAAAGAATTGTCCTAAAGTCAAATTTGATATATATCCACACCAAACATAAAAAAGCGGGTGGACAAAAGTATTGGCACTGTTCGAAAAATCATGTGATGCTTCTTTAATTTGTGTAATTAACAGCACCTGTAACTTACCTGTGGCACCAAACAGGTGTTGGCAATAACTAAATGACACTTGCAGCCAGTTGACATGGATTAAAGTTGACTCAACCGCTGTCCTGTGTCCTTGTGTGTACCACATTGAGCATGGAGAAAAGAAAGAAGACCAAAGAACTGTCTAAGGACTTGAGAAACCAAATTGTGAGGAAGCATGAGCAATCTCAAGGCTACAAGTCCATCTCCAAAGACCTGAATGTTTCTGCGTCTACTATGTGCAGTGTCATCAAGAAGTTTAAAGCCCATGGCACTGTGGCTAACCTCCCTAGATGTGGACGGAAAAGAAAAATTGACAAGAAATTTCAACGCAAGATTGTGCGGATGTTGGATAAAGAACCTTGACTAACATCCAAACAAGTTCAAGCTGCCCTGCAGTCCTAGGGTGCAACAGTGTCAACCCGTACTATCCGTCGGCGTCTGAATGAAAAGGTACTGTATGGTAGGGGACCCAGGAAGACCCCACTTCTTACCCCGAGACATAAAAAAGCCAGGCTGGAGTTTGCCAAAACTTACCTGAAAAAGCCTAAAACGTTTTGGAAGAATGTTCTCTGGTCAGATGAGACAAAAGTAGAGCTTTTTGGGCAAAGGCATCAATATTGAGTTTACAGGAGAAAAAAAAGAGGCATTCAAAGAAAAGGACACGGTCCCTACAGTCAAACATGGCGGAGGTTCCCTGATGTTTTGGGGTTGCTTTGCTGCCTCTGGCACTGGACTGCTTGACTGTGTGAATGGCATTATGAAGTCTGAAGACTACCAACAAATTTTGCAGCATAATGTAGGGCCCAGTGTGAGAAAGCTGGGTCTCCCTCAGAGGTCATGGGTCTTCCAGCAGGAAAATGACCCAAAACACACTTCAAAAAGCACTACAAAATGGTTTGAGAGAAAGCACTGGAGACTTCTAAGGTGGCCAGCAATGAGTCCAGACCTGAATCCCATAGAACACCTGTGGAGAGATCTAAAAATGGCAGTTTGGAGAAGGCACCCTTTAAATATCAGGGACCTGGAGCAGTTTGCCAAAGCAGAATGGTCTAAAATTCCAGCAGAGCATTGCAGGAAACTCATTGATGGTTACCGGGAGCGGTTGGTCGCAGTTATTTTGGCTAAAGGTTGTGCAACCAAGTATTAGGCTGAGGGTGCCAATACTTTTGTCTGGCCCATTTTTGGAGTTTTGTGTGAAATGATCAATGTTTTGCTTCATTCTCTTTTGTGTTTTTTCATTGAAGACAAATTAAATGAAGATAATAATACCAAATAATTTGTGTTTGCAATCATTTTCAGGAAGAAAATGAGTATTATCTGACAGAATTGCAGGGGGGTAAATACTTTTGGCCATGACTGTATATTTTATACTGAAAACTTGTGAAAACCACCAAAGGGTGGAGTAACCATAAACCATTAAACCCCAATTAAAACGTACACATTTATTGAAATAATTAACAGTGGAAAATACCAACCACAGAATATCATGTGCACAAAAAAGTAAAAAGAACAGTCCAAGTGTTTGCAAAGACCCCCTGATCATAAAGGTAATTTGATATCAGTGTGTACAATTATCAAGAAAACAATTGTTTACCCATAATGACCCAGGATCACAAATGCCCTCCTTGCTGCCCCAATGCGAGTTTCGAGTAGCTGCTTTTCCCCCCTTTTATACTATAGGTGTCACGATCAATTTTTGGATTTGTGGCCGCTCTGTTTCTACTCTGTTTTAAATGTAACTTTTTTCCTTTCAGGACCAGCATGGGTTAATGTCAGTTTTTCCCTCGCTGGCATTCTGCTGCACTGCAGAGTTGCTAGGTCAGCTGATGTGGGTGGTGACCACTCCCACCATATGTTTAAATGGTCACCTGATGCATCAGATGACTGTTTGTGATAGTTTCTCTATGGAGACCAGCCTTGCAGTTGCAGCTCTCTGGTGTCAGCTACCTCTGGTGTTTGGAGACCTGTTTCTGTGTCATCTGCGGTGTGGAGCTTGACAGCGGTGTCTGGAAGCTAAGTGTTGTGTTTATTCCTTGTCCCTTTCGTGTTTGTCACTGTCCCCTGTGTGGTACTATCTGCTGTGGTGAGGCTAGCGCCCCTTGCCGCCCAGTGCACTGGCCAGGGCAGTGCTAGGTGACAGCGAGGGACGAGCTTCCTGACAGCGGTGGGGGGAAGAACCCACTTAGGGCATTAGGGGAATGCAGAGACAGGCTCAGGTTTGAGCTCAGGTGGTGACCATCCCCCATTTCCCTATCAGTAGGGCCTTCCTCTCCTTATTTCCATCCCGTTGTGTGTGTGTTGCGCCGTCCGCTGACCGACCCCTCGTTGGGTCATGTCACATCGTGACAGTAGGTGAGAATTTTGAACTGAAGAGTTTGGATAAAATTTCATGCAAAGTCATCTACTTTGCTTCTCCTCTAATACATTACAGATTTTCGGCCCAGAAACTCTGGATAGAAAAACCACTGCATATATAAGCAGTACCCTATAAATGCCAGCTCATGAATTCCTAGAAGTGCCCACTAAGGCCCTAGTAAATGTCAGCAACAGGGTCCACTTTAGTGTCAGCTAACTTGCAACACTTCCAGTGGCCTTGTGGATGCAGCACTCCTTTAACAAAGCTAGAATATCATTTTACTAACATCCTCCATAGTAAATGTGACTGAACATTTCTGACATATAGTCAGCATACTTATTGGACTGTGTTGTGCTGCTTCTCCGTCCATATCTGGTCAGTGTACTGTTCTCTTTATGTCCAATATGGCTTGCCCCCCTTGCCTCTCCATTGGTGTGCGATGGACCAGCGCAAATGACGATGGTGCTGTGTCTATTCCAGAGAAAGGAATGACAGGCAGAAATGATTCAGACTTGCACAACCCTACAACCGACTCTGCGGTGGCCAACGGGACATTGATCGCAGATCTGTTACCAGATATCCATATGTATCCAGAAGAAAGGCAGCTGAACCAGAAACTCTACATCTTAACGCATACATTGTTTTCAAACATGCCCCGTGACAAACATCCATTTTGTATGTCCGTAACACACATGCATATTGATAACATGCGGATAAAATGGATCCCAAACAACAAAGGTGTAATGTATAGATGTATTTTGCTCCAATATGAAGCTATAGACATCATAAAAAATAATATGTATCAGACAAATATCACTTACTAGATGGTGGCCCGATTCTAACGCATCGGGTATTCTAGAATATATATTTATGCATGTATATAGCAGCCACATAGTATATAGCACAGGCCACGTAGTATATAGGAGCCAAGTAGTATATAGCAGACAAATACTACGTGGCTTGTGCTATATACTATGTGGCTGCTATATACATACATATTGTAGAATACCCGATGCATTAATACAGGCCACACAATATATAACAGTGGCCACGCAGTATATAACACAGCCACATACTATATAACACAGCCCACGCAGTATATAGCAGCCACGCAGTATATAACACAGGCGATGTAGTATATAACACAGGCCACGCAGTATATAACACTGGCAACGTAATATATAGCACAGCCCACGCAGTATATAGCAGCCACACAGTATATAACACAGGCGACGTAGTATATAACACAGGCCACGCAGTATATTACACTGGCCACGTAATATATAGCACAGCCCACGCAGGATATAGCAGCCACATAGTATATAACACTGCCCACGCAGTATATAACTGGCCACGTAATATATAGCACAGCCCTCGCAGTACATAACACAGCCCACATAGTATATAACACTGCCTATGTAGTATATAGCAGCCATGCGGTATCTAACACAGCCCACGTAGCATATAGTAGTGTGGGCACCATATCCCTGTTAAAAAAATAATTAAAATAAAAAATAGTTATATACTCACCCCATGGGATCCAGCGAAGCTCCGGCGATTCGCGCGCGGCTGTCGCGAGCGCATCGTCGGACTACGGAGGGTGAGAATAGCAGGTTTTTTTTTTTAATTATTTTTAACAGTAGATCTTTTTACTATTGATGCCGCATAGGCAGCATGAATAGTAAAAAGTTGGGGACACACAGGGTTAATAGCAGCGGTTACGGAGTGCGTTACCCGCGGCATAACGCGGTCCGTTACCGTCGGCATTAACCCTGTGTGAGCGGTGACTGGAGGGGAGTATGCGGGCGCCGGGCACGGACTGCGGGGAGTAAGGAGCGGCCATTTTCTTCCGGACTGTGCCCGTCGCTGTTTGGTCGTGGCTGTTTTGCCGCGACCAATCAGCGACTTGGATTTCCATGACAGACAGAGGCCGCGACCAATGAATATCCGTGACAGAAAGACAGACAGAAAGACAGACAGACAGACAGTCGGAAGTGACCCTTAGACAATTATAGTAGACAGTATGCGCCAACATTGATTTCTGCAGAGAAGTCCCTGAATGCATAGATTTATTCATGAAGGTTGAATCACATCATTTTCCAGGTTTGTCCTGCTTACTACAGAAAATTGATGTGTATTCACCATGCAGAAAATGAGCCACATTCCCATTTTTGCAGCTTCTAGACAGAGACCTGAAATGTCTTATTAAAATCGATGGTCTACCAGCCAATATATTCAGGATATATCTGAAATGTTAATAGCGTAACTAGCGTTGTAGCAATAGGAAAAATAAAAAAGTGCCTAATACAGTACTGGCATTTAGATCCATATCTCATTTACCTAGGTAAGCCTTTAGAGAGTCAAAGTGGTAAATGAAGATACAACATGAGCCAGACTTATCAACAGCAGCTTTACATGGTATCCAGGTAGCAACATGAATGTATTCCATAGTGCACATTAGTAAAGAGCCAAAGCTGTTAGTTTAAAAGAAAAAAGCAAATTATATGTTCTAATTTAGCTCAGTTCAGAATACATTTAGACTAGTGTTTCCCAAACTCCAGTCTTCACGACTCCCAACTGATTGTGATTCCAGATTTTCCTTAGTATGGCATAGGTGTTGGAATTATTATCAAGGCATCAAAAATTGCCACAGCAATGCAATACTAAGGAAATCTTAATTACATTGATCTATTAGGGGCCGTAAGGAATGAAGTTTGGGGAACACTGTTAAGTAATGGCTTTGGCCATGACATAGGTATCACCTGACAACAACAGTTATCACTGTGTATTCACTATAGCAGTTTACTGAAGGTGAATGGGGTCGTATTGCAGCCTCTAGAGCAAGGGTGCACAAAATTTTTTGGTCCAAGGGCCACTTTGTCATACTGAACCAATCCCAATGCCTGAAAATATTTTTATCGGGGTCCTTACATGAATGCATCGCCAGAACCACCATCAGTACATTAATACATCATCATAACAAAGTTTTGAGTATTTGAGAAGGATTTGGAGAGTTTCTACTCAAAGAAAGTTAGTATAACACACCCAAACTTACGCTGAGTTTTTGTAGCAGAAGCTCAACCAAATATTCCTCATAATCTCAAAACTAAGTTTTGAGGACTTTTCAGTTTTAACATGCAGCATGTTATGGATTACTACATACAGTATGTACAAGATCAGAGCCATAGTCAGTACATGAATGCAGCACCGTAACCACCATCAGTACAGGAATACATCACCAATCCACCGTCAGAACAGGGATACATCACTAAGCTTAGTATAGTGATCAATTGCGGAGAAAGGAGCATTGTGATAAAATCACCGTCAGGGCTGCCGACAAGCGCTGCTTTGCCTCTGTCGTGGCACTGTTCATATATATTCTTGACTGAAAGAAGCTAATACATTTGAATATTGGAAGAACACTGTATCTCCCAATTCTCTGACTGTGGGATGCAAAGTATACTTTGGCTGGCTGCATGTTGGGCACACCTGCTGTAGAGAACAATGACAGCATCAAGCAAGTTACATAAAGTTTTTAGCTAGTTGGATTTTTTGTGGCTTGCTTATCACAGTACCCTAAGGTTTTTCTGCTTTAAGTCACATTGTAGCCATGGCATAGAGCAATCTTTGACCACGTGACCTGTGTCACCATCTATATCTAGCCTCGTTGTATATGATTGGTGTATGCGCTTTGGCCTTTATGTCAATTATGTCTAGAGGGCGCTATGCACCCAGCAAATGCCTATTTCCTTAAGTAGTAGCTAATCTGCAGTACTCACAGTGGCCTCTAGACTGTGCTGTTTAGCTCTGTTCAGCGATTACATCCTTCCGCTTGAGCTAATCAGAGCGGAACGATGTGGGTCCCAGAGGTCAGATTACAAGTCACCAATATTATATGCCTGAACAACCCTTTTATTCAAATTTGGATATTCACTTAAAAGCAGACTTAACTGAGCTTTGGTAATTAAATAGTTAAAAGATTTTTACAACCGTAGATATTTATGTTATTGTTATAGGATACTGGCTATTGAACTTAGGCTACGCCAGGGTTGCGAGCATTTTTATTGGTATATCTATACAGTGTCTTCAATAAAGTGGCGCCGAAGATCGCGTATGTGCATGGCTGACTACGGCACCATTTTATTGAAGTAATGTATTACAACGCCAACATAGCAGTGCTCAAGTGCCGGCCGTAGGGGATGATGGTGATGGCCTGCGTATGCGCACTGCTATGTTGACGTTGTAAAGAAAAGGAGGATAGGAGTAGTTTTCGGCTTAAAAAAAGTAGACATTTTATTTTATACAAAACAAACTCATTGATAAATCACCCCCAAAAATTAAAAATGTACAAACAGACAAGTGATAACTAGCACCAAAAAGGTTTTTTAACCGACATACAGGAGGGCACCTAAGATAGGATGAGTATGAAGAAAGTTACTTCAGATAACAGATTGTATCTCTCAACTAATCATTGGGACTTGCTCTGCCCATAGTCATAATCCTGGTCCTGAGTAATGAAAGAGTCACAAAAAGTATGGTACATCTCACCCATGCTGCTGGAAAGATGTTGACATTGTAGTAGAATTCTTGAATAAAATGGCGCCAGCATCAGCGAGTGCGCATACTTCGCTATCCGGCGCCACTTTTTTTAAGACGCTGTGTTTGCGATTTTGCATATGCAGTGTCTTCAATGAAATGCCGCCGGAGATCTTAAAACATGTGCATGCGCTGACTCCAGCACCATTTTATTGAAGTAATGAACTACAATGTCAGCATAGCAGTGCGTGCACGCTCCAGCCATAGGGATAATGGCGGCATCCCGGCTTCGGATAGAAGGACACGTCCATTGTTATATATGGACACGTCCACTGTTATATATATATAGGATGTCATAAGTGACCTGTTCCCACCATGTGAGGTGGCTGCTGGATTGAATGGTAAAGTGTGTGCACAGGTCTGAGGCTTTGTCCAATTCAACCTTTATAAATCATAAACACCAAGCCGAGCAATTAAAGGGAATCGCGGTCCCATTGCGGTCCGATCCGATTGGTATCGCGGTCCAGGGCCTCCCATCTTCTTACAATGACGTCCTCTTCTTTGCTTCCTGTCGCGGCTTCGGCGCAGGCGTACTTTATTTGCCCTGTTGAGGGCAGAGCAAAGTACTGCAGTGCACAGGCACCGGAAAGGTCAGAGAGGCCCGGCGCCTGCGCACTGCAGTACTTTGCTCTGCCCTCAACAGGGCAGACAAAGTACGCCTGCGCCGGAGCAGCAACGTCATCGTATGAAGATAGGAGGTGCCGGACCTGGACCGCGACGCCCCTCGGACCGGACCGCCCCTGGGTGAGTATAATCTAACTTGCTTTTCTTATCTTTTAGGATACATCGGGGGTTTATCTACAGCATTATAGAATGCAGCTTATAGGCCTAAAATGGGGTGACAGATTCCCTTTAAACATTCACCTAGCACACAGGAGATACATGTATACAGATATATTACCGTATGTATATTATACGTATTCAGTTACACACATATAAGAAATAGTTAGGTGTAAGCTTAAGTTCACACGCTGCAGATTTTGGGCTGCAATGATCTTTCTGCACTAAATTCTGCTGCAACACTCTAATGATGTAGGAATGAAATGCTTCAGAACAGCTTTGGGTGACTTTTATAATTATACTCTAGGATTATAAATCTACTTACAAAGTGAACTTTCAGCCTCACTCCCCCAGTAGTAAATGATAGGAGTTGACCTACTGAGTTGTTAAGATGTACAGTAATTGAAACCTTATTTTGGTAGCATTTTGTCTTGTGTTGCTTTTTCTTTTAAATGAAACCTGTAGCCAACTTTTTGATATGTTATCTGAGAGCAGCATGCCGGCAAAACCCCGATTCTAGCAATGTATCACTTACTGGGCTGCTTGCTGCTGTTTTTAATCATTGTTTTCTCTGCTGCAGATCTAGCAGTTCTCTGAATGCTGAGCCCTTTCTAACCCCGCCCACACCACTGATTGGCAGCTTTCTGTGTATGCTGTGCATAGGCAGAAAGCTGCTCATCATTGGTTACGCAGAGCAGTGGGACTGCATGAAACAATACGACTAGTCCTTAAGTAATAATCTCCTGCTAATAAAACAATTAGCGTATTGAAGCTACAAGCAGCCCATCACTGGAATTAGGATTTCAGCCGCTACATCATGCTGCTCTCAGATAACATATCAAAATCTGATGACAGACATATATTTCTGGGCAGATTTTTATGCTTTCTGTATGGATGTAATATATCTAAGAATTACAGCATGACTGTCAGCGGGTCGTTCATGTAATTCAGCAGTGCATCAAACTGTACTAGGTTCACCTTGTACGTACAGTGGGATAACATTAGTTTATAACGAAATTATTGACAAAAGTGATTAATCTTAGGACAGTCACTTTTATAGATAGTGCATTAGAGGAGCTCCACTTATTGAAATCATCCCCTGAGCCTTCAGCCTACAGTATCATACATTGGGATTTATTAGATGGACACTGCTGATTAATTACATTCTGCATATAATCGGCTGTACTGTAGCTGTGGCTCTTAGTGAAGTGCGGCTCCTTAGACTCATGTAACCAGTTCAGATTTTAATTAAAATGTTATTAAAGCTGTGGTCATCAGGGAAAGTAATTTTAATATTGGATTACTTTGATTGCAAAGTACAATAGTAAAATATTGGGATAATTTTCTTGCTTAAAGAGAACCTTTCACCAAGTGTTTCATGTTGAGCTGGACATAATAGTGGTTGCAGAGCAGAATAAAACCTATGTATATTTTTTTCATTTCTCCTCTCCGTTACAGAGATATTAGCAATCAAAGTATTTGGCACCTAATGAGTTAACTTTTCTTAAGTGAGTGGGACTTAAAAAAGTTAACTAATTGGATATCAAATACTTTGATTTGAGTCCACTATGCAGCCACTATTACATTGTGTGTCCAGTTCAACATGAAAAAATGGTGAAAGGTTCTCTTTGAAAAAAAAACATCACTATTAAGGGTATGTGCACACGTCAGGACTTCTTGCTGAAATTTTCCTGACAAAAACCAGACATTTCTGCCAGAAATCCGCATGCGTTTTTTTCGCGTTTTTCATGCGTTTTTGACGTGTTTTTTGTGCGTTTTTCCCAAATGCATAGAATAGCGGGAAAAACGCAGAAAATCCGCAAAATTAATGAACATGCTGCTTTTTTTTACCGCGATGCGTTTTTTTTCGCGGAAAAAACGCATCATGTGCACAAAACATGCAGAATGCATTCTAAATCATAGGATGCATAATGTATGCGTTTTTAATGAGTTTTTATAGCGTTTTTACTGCGAAAAAACACGAAAAAAACGCGAAAAAACCTGAACGTGTGCACATAGCCTAAAGAAATCAATGTAAAAGATTTGCAGAAACCATTACAGTAATTAGAGGGTAAAGTGGAAACAGGATTTCCATTGTTGTTTTTACTTCTAGCAGGGCTAAAGGTGAATTTACATGGCCCGATTAGTGTTAACAGAATGTTCGTTTCACAATAATTGTGCAGTTTAAACAGACTATCAATTACCTGATGAATCAACAAAATGCTTGTTCGTCAGGTGAAATGATCCTTTAGTTTGTAAAAAAGATCATCATTCTCAGCAGCTCATTGAGTTGTGCCATCCTATGTGCACTACACGATCTATTACAGATCATTCACTGCATATCTGAAGCTGGGTTGGCCGGTATAAACAGAGTATTAAAAGACCGCCAACCGGCAAACTTGTTCCCAGTTGGCCATTGTTTAACCCCTTCATGACCTTGGGATTTTTCGTTTTTCCGTGTTCGTTTTTCACTCCCCTCCTTCCCAGAGCCATAACTTTTTTATTTTTCCGTCAATTTGGCCATGTGAGGGCTTATTGTTTGCGGGACGAGTTGTACTTTTGAACGACATCATTGGTTTTAGCATGTCGTGTACTAGAAAACGGGGAAAAAATTCCAAGTGCGGTGAAATTGCAAAAAAAGTGCAGTACCACACTTGTTTGGCTTTTTTGCTAGGTTCACTAAATGCTAAAACTGACCTGACATTATGATTCTCCAGGTCATTACGAGTTCATAGACACCTAACATGACTAGGTTATTTTTTACCTAAGTGGTGAAAAAAAATTCCAAACTTTGCTAAAAAGAAAAAAAAAAACATTTGCGCCATTTTCCGATACTCGTAGCGTCTCCATTTTTCATGATCTGGGGTCGGTTGAGGGCTTATTTTTTGCGTGCCAAGATGACGTTTTTAATGATAGCATTTTGGTGCAGATACGTTCTTTTGATCGCCCGTCATTGCATTTCAATGCAATGTCGCGGCGACCAATAAAACGTAATTCTGGCGTTTCGAATTTTTTTCTCGCTACGCCGTTTAGCGATCAGGTTAATGCTTTTTTTTAATTGATAGATCGGGCGATTCTGAACGCGGTGATACCAAATATGTGTAGATTTGACTTTTATTTTATTGTTTTATTTTGATTGGGGCGAAAGGGGGGTGATTTAACCCCTTTACCCCCAAGGGTGGTTTGCACGTCAATGACCAGGCCAATTTTTACAATTCTGACCACTGTCCCTTTATGAGGCTATAACTCTGGAACGCTTCAACGGATCCTGGTGATTCTGACATTGTTTTCTCGTGACATATTGTACTTCATGATAGTGGTAAAATTTCTTTGATAGTACCTGCGTTTATTTGTGAAAAAAACGGAAATTTGGCGAAAATTTTGAAAATTTCGCAATTTTCAAACTTTGAATTTTTATGCAATTAAATCACAGAGATATGTCACACAAAATACTTAATAAGTAACATTTCCCACATGTCTCCTTTACATCAGCATAATTTTGGAACCAAATTTTTTTTTTGTTAGGGAGTTATAAGGGTTAAAAGTTGACCAGCAATTTCTCATTTTTACAACACCATTTTTTTTTTAGGGACCACATCTCATTTGAAGTCATTTTGAGGGGTCTATATGATAGAAAATACCCAAGTGTGACACCATTCTAAAAACTACACCCCTCAAGGTGCTCAAAACCACATTCAAGAAGTTTATTAACCCTTCAGGTGTTTAATAGGAATTTTTGGAATGTTTAAATAAAAATGAACATTTAAATTTTTTACACAAAAAATTTACTTCAGCTCCAATTTGTTTTATTTTACCAAGGGTAACAGGAGAAAATGGACCCCAAAAGTTGTTGTCCAATTTGTCCTGAGTACGCTGATACCCCATATGTGGCAGTAAACCACTGTTTGGGCGCATGACAGAGCTCGGAAGGGAAGGAGCGCCGTTTGACTTTTCAATGCAAAATTGACAGAAATTGAGATGGGACGCCATGTTGCGTTTGGAGAGCCACTGATGTGCCTAAACATTGAAACCCCCCACAAGTGACACCATTTTGGAAAGTAGACCCCCTAAGGAACTTATCTGGATGTGTGGTGAGCACTTTGACCCACCAAGTGCTTTACAGAAGTTTATAATGCAGAACCGTAAAAATAAAAAATCATATTTTTTCACAAAAATTATATTTTTGCCCCCAATTTTTTATTTTTCCAAGGGTAAGAGAAGAAATTGGACCTCAAAAGTTGTTGTCCAATTTGTCCTGAGTACGCTGATACCCCATATGTGGCAGTAAACCACTGTTTGGGCGCATGGGAGAGCTCGGAAGGGAAGGAGCGCCGTTTGACTTTTCAATGCAAAATTGACAGAAATTGAGATGGGACGCCATGTTGCGTTTGGAGAGCCACTGATGTGCCTAAACATTGAAACCCCCCACAAGTGACACCATTTTGGAAAATAGACCCCCTAAGGAACTTATCTAGAGGTGTGGTGAGCACTTTGACCCACCAAGTGCTTCACAGAAGTTTATAATGCAGAACCGTAAAAATAAAAAATCATATTTTTTCACAAAAAATATATTTTTGCCCCCAATTTTTTATTTTTCCAAGGGTAAGAGAAGAAATTGGACCTCAAAAGTTGTTGTCCAATTTGTCCTGAGTATGCTGATACCCCATATGTGGCAGTAAACCACTGTTTGGGCGCATGGGAGAGCTCGGAAGGGAAGGAGCGCCGTTTGACTTTTCAATGCAAAATTGACAGGAATTGAGATGGGACGCCATGTTGCGTTTGGAGAGCCACTGATGTGCCTAAACATTGAAACCCCCCACAAGTGACACCATTTTGGAAAGTAGACCCCCTAAGGAACTTATCTGGATGTGTGGTGAGCACTTTGACCCACCAAGGGCTTCACAGAAGTTTATAATACAGAGCCATAAAAATAAAACAAATTTTTTTTCCCACAAAAATTATTTTTTAACCCCCAGTTTTGTATTTTCCCTAGGGTAACAGGAGAAATTGGACCCCAAAAGTTGTTGTCCAATTTGTCCTGAGTACGCTGATACCCCATATGTGGGGGAAGAACCACCGTTTGGGCGCATGGGAGGGCTCGGAAGGGAAGGAGCGCCATTTGGAATGCAGACTTAGATGGAATGGTCTGCAGGCGTCACATTGCGTTTGCAGAGCCCCTAATGTACCTAAACAGTAGAAACCCCCCACAAGTGACACCATTTTGGAAAGTAGACCCCCTAAGGAACTCATCTTGATGTGTTGTGAGAGCTTTGAACCCCCAAGTAATTCACTACAGTTTATAACGCAGAGCCGTGCAAATAAAAAATATTTTTTTTTTCCACAAAAATTATATTTTAGCCCCCAGTTTTGTATTTTTCCAAGGTTAGCAGGAGAAATTGGACCCTAAATGTTGTTGTCCAATTTGTCCTGAGTACGCTGATACCCGATATGTGGGGGGGAACCACCGTTTGGGCGCATAGGAGGGCTCGGAAGGGAAGGAGCATCATTTGGAATGCAGACTTAGATGGATTGGTCTGCAGGCGTCACATTGCGTTTGCAGAGCCCCTAATGTACCTAAACAGTAGAAACCCCCCACAAGTGACCCCATATTGGAAACTAGACCCCTCAATGAACTTATCTAGATTTGTTGTGAGAACTTTGAACCCCCAAGTGTTTCACTACAGTTTATAACGCAGAGCCGTGAAAATAAAAAATCTTTTTGTTTTCCCACAAAAATTATTTTTTAGCCCCCAGTTTTGTATTTTCCCAAGGGTAACAGGACAAAATGGACCACAAAAGTTGTTGTCCTATTTGTCCTGAGTACGCTGATACCCCATATGTTGGGGTAAACCCCTGTTTGGGCACACGGGAGAGCTCGGAAGGGAAGGAGCACTGTTTTACTTTTTCAACGCAGAATTGGCTGGAATTGAGATCGGACGCCATGTCGTGTTTGGAGAGCCCCTGATGTGCCTAAACAGTGGAAACCCCCCAATTATAACTGAAACCCTAATCTAAACACACCCCTAACCTTAATTCCAACGGTAACCCTAACCACACCTCTAACCCTGACACACCTCTAACCCTAATCCCAACCCTATTCCCAACCGTAAATGTAATCTAAACCCTAACCCTAACTTTAGCCCCAACCCTAACTGTAGCCCCAACCCTAACCCTAGCCCTAACCCTAGCCCTAACCCTAGCCCTAGCCCTAACCCTAGCCCTAATCCTAGCCCTAACTCTAGCCCTAATGGGAAAATGGAAATAAATACATTTTTTTTATTTTTCCCTAACTAAGGGGGTGATGAAGGGGGGTTTGATTTACTTTTATAGCAGGTTTTTAGCGGATTTTTATGATTGGCAGCCGTCACACACTGAAAGACGCTTTTTATTGCAAAAAATATTTTTTGCAATACCACATTTTGAGAGCTATAATTTTTCCATATTTTGGTCCACAGAGTCATGTAAGGTCTTGTTTTTTGCGGGACGAGTTGACGTTTTTATTGAAAACATTTTCGGGCATGTGACATTTTTTGATCGCTTTTTATTCCGATTTTTGTGAGGCAGAATGACCAAAAACCAGCTATTCATGAATTTCTATTGGGGGAGGCGTTTATACCGTTCCGCGTTTGCTAAAA
The DNA here is from genome assembly GCF_032444005.1 of Ranitomeya imitator. Classification (NCBI taxonomy): domain Eukaryota; kingdom Metazoa; phylum Chordata; class Amphibia; order Anura; family Dendrobatidae; genus Ranitomeya; species Ranitomeya imitator. Next base: position 160,781,473 of record NC_091287.1, on the reverse strand, counting down.
TTGATAAAGCAGTCTTATTCTTCGGGTCAGTACGATTACAGCGATATCTCATTTATATCATTTTTTTTATGTTTTGGCGCTTTTATACGATAAAAACTATTTTACAGAAAAAATAATTATTTTTGCATCGCTTTATTCTCAGGACTATAACTTTTTTATTTTTTTGCTGATGATGCTGTATGGTGGCTCGTTTTTTGTGGGACAAGATGACGTTTGCAGCGGTACCATGGTTATTTATAACTGTCTTTTTGTTCGCGTGTTATTCCACTTTTTGTTCGGCGGTATGATAATAAAGCGTGTTTTTTTTGCCTCGTTTTTTATTTTTTTTTCTTACGGTGTTTACTGAAGGGGTTAACTAGTGGGCCAGTTTTATAGGTCGGGTCGTTACAGACGCGGCGATACTAAATATGTGTACTTTTATTGTTTTTTTTTTTATTTAGATGAAGAAATGTATTTATGGGAATAATAATTTTTTTTTTTTTCATTATTTTGGAATATTTTTTTTTTTTTTTTTTTTTACACATTTGGAAAATTTTTTTTAAACTTTTTTACATTGTCCCAGGGGGGGACATCACAGATCAGTGATCTGACAGTGTGCACAGCACTCTGTCAGATCACTGATCTGACATGCAGCGCTGCAGGCTTCACAGTGCCTGCTCTGAGCAGGCTCTGTGAAGCCACCTCCCTCCCTGCAGGACCCGGATCCGCGGCCATCTTGGATCCGGGCCTGGAGCAGGGAGGGAGGGAGGTAAGACCCTCGCAGCAACGCGATCACATCGCGTTGCTGCGGGGGGCTCAGGGAAGCCCGCAGGGAGCCCCTCCCTGCGCGGTGCTTCCCTGCACCGCCGGCACATCGCGATCATGTTTGATCGCGGTGTGCCAGGGGTTAATGTGCCGGGGGCGGTCCGTGACCGCTCCTGGCACATAGTGCCGGATGTCAGCTGCGATAAGCAGCTGACACCCGGCCGCGATCGGCGGCGCTCCCCCCGTGAGCGCTGCCGATCGCTATGACGTACTATCCCGTCCAGGGTCAGATAAGCCCAGGGCACCTCGACGGGATAGTACGTCTAAGGTCACAGAGGGGTTAAACTTTTATATATTTTTTATTTTTTTCACATTTTTTTTAACTTTTTTTTACTTTTGCCATGCTTCAATAGCCTCCATGGGAGGCTAGAAGCAGGCACAGCACGATCGCCTCTGCTACATAGCAGCGATCTGCTGTTCGCTGCTATGTAGCAGAAAATCAGGTGTGCTGTGAGCGCCGACCACAGGGTGGCGCTCACAGCTGCCGGGGATCAGTAACCATAGAGGTCTCAAGGACCTCTATGGTTACAATGTACAAGCATTGCCGACCTCTGATCATGTGACTGGGGTCGGCAATGCCGTCATTTCCGTCCGGCCGGATGCGGTAGTTAAGTGCCGCTGTCTGCGTTTGACAGCGGCATTTAACTAGTTAGTAGGCGCGGGCAGATCGCAATTCTGCCCGCGCCTATTACGGGCGCATGTCAGCTGTTCAAAACAGCTGACATGTCCCGGCTTTGATGCGGGCTCACCGCCGGAGCCCGCGTCAAAGAGGGACTTCTGACCTCGGACATACTATCCCGTCCGAGGTCAGAAAGGGATTAATGCACATTGCGCTGTGTAAATGGACCTTCACTCTGACATTAATGTACTGAATATAATCATTATTGTACCAGACATTGTATGCAATGCAATTATTCTATAGAATGGCGACCATTTTTGGCAAAATATGAGTATTTTTTTTCTCTTTTTGACCTTATATATTTTTATAAGGATTTTGTAGAGTGCCTAATTATTGTAATCTGTAAAATATCTTTTTGGCAATGTATGAAGTAATAGACAACAGGGATACATTATTAATGAATTGATACCGGCGAAACCTAAGAACAGAAAGCAGAAAAGCAGAAGGCAAATTGTATTATGAAAGCTTTTTAATTAGAGTTAGGCAAATAGTCTCTTCAGAAAGGAAGACGCCTCTCACACAACCAAACAGATCTCACCCTTTGCACTGACGAGGGGCAGTACCCCGAAACACAGTGTCTGCAAATTGAGTGTAGGGATTCGGACAGAAATCCGAGAGTGGACCCTCTGGGTCGTGACTCTAGAGCCCCCGGGGTCGAGCGGACCAGATGGAATCACCCCCTATACAGGGAGCGTTAGGAGCAGGACCTCGGGGGAATGGAGACACAACAGCTAGAGCCAAAGGGACGACCCAAGATAGATGGAGACTACAGAGCTATTAGAGTGGCGGGGCATAAAAGGAAAAGAAGACTTAACTGAAGATGACAGGAACACAGACGATGTAGAACACGGCAGGACCACAGGACTTGGCAGGGCACAGCAGGTACACGGAACTTGGCAGGACACAGCAGGAACACGGAACTAGGCAGGACACAGCAGGAACACGGAACTTGGCAGGACACAGCAGGAACACGGAACTTGGCAGGACACAGCAGGAACACGGAACTTGGCAGGACACAGCAGGAACACGGAACTTGGCAGGACACAGCAGGAACACGGAACTTGGCAGGACACAGCAGGAACACGGAACTTGGCAGGACACAGCAGGAACACGGAACTAGGCAGGACACAGCACTGAAACAAAGCGAACACTGAGCAGGGAAAAGATATCGGAATAGGGGAGCCTAGGACATAGGGACACTGACGGCAGACAGTGCACCTACAAAGCAAAGGCGTCTTACCTAGGAAGACGCCGGGAAGTAATACCCGATGGGCGCCGCCATGTTGGGGCGGAGCCAGCGGGTTGCGACCTCCCAGAAGGCTCTGCGATGGAGGAGACGCGACCGCGCATGCGCAGTGAGACCGGACGCCGTGAGCCGGCGAAGGAGGAAGCAGAGCGGCGCGAGACAGGATCGCTAGTGCGCCGAGGGATGAGAGAAGCCGGGTAAGTATGTGCGGCGGTCGTAACAGTACCCCCCTCCTTAGTCCCCCTCTTTTTAAGGCTGGAAAGGAATCTTTTCATGATAAGAGGAGCATTGATGTTCTCTTGAGGCTCCCAGGACCTCTCCTCAGGACCAAATCCCTCCCAATCAATCAAAAAATAAGTCTTACCCCTAACTACCTTTTTAGCAAGAATATCTTTAACATTAAAGATTCCATCAGAAGTACAGAGCTGAGGAGAGGGAGAGGTAGCGGAGTGAAAATGATTAAAGACTGCGGGTTTGAGAAGAGACACATGGAAGGCATTGGGAATGCGCAAAGAGGCAGGTAGCTTCAACTTATAAGAGACATCATTAATGCGACTCAAGATAGGAAAAGGACCAATATAGCGAGGACCCAGTTTGCAAGAGGGAATTTTAAGCTTGATATAGCGAGAGGAGAGCCAAACTTTATCACCCGGAGAATATGGCGGAGCATCCAAACGCTTCTTGTCAGCAAACTTTTTCATATTAAGGCTAGCTCTCTCAAGAGCCACTTTGGTCTCATTCCAAATCGTAGAGAATTCCCGGGACAAGAAATCCGCTGCCGGTACCCCCGAGGAAAGAGAAACAGGAAGAGGAATGTTCGGATGTTGACCATAGACTACAAAAAAAGGAGTTTTGGAGGAAGACTCGCTGGGAAGATTGTTATATGAGAATTCGGCCCAGGGGAGAAGAAAGACCCAGTCATCTTGGTGTGCGTTGGAGAAATGTCGCAGATATGTAGTTAGAACTTGATTAACTCGCTCCACTTGTCCGTTGGACTGAGGGTGATAGGCGGAAGAGAAATCCAAGTTAACCTTTAATAGACTGCAGAGAGCTCTCCAAAAACGTGAGGTAAATTGTACTCCACGGTCTGAGACGATATGATGTGGAAAACCATGAAGACGGAAGACTTGGTGTAAAAAGATCTTTGCCAATTCTGGAGCCGAAGGCAGACCAGGCAATGCGATGAAGTGAGACATCTTAGAGAACCGATCTACAACAACCAAGATGACAGAGCAATTCGAGGAACACGGTAGATCAGTGATGAAGTCCATAGCTATATGACTCCAAGGGACGGAAGGCACAGGCAGAGGATGCAGGAGACCGGAAGGAAGCTGCCTAGGGACTTTATTCTTGGCACAAGAAGGACAAGAGGCGATGAATTTGGTGACGTCTTGTCGGAGAGATGGCCACCAGTAGTGCCGAGACACAAGAGAAAGTGTCTTCTTGACTCCTACATGTCCTGCAATTTTGGAGGAGTGACCCCAACGTAAAACTCTCTCCTTGTCTTGATTAGCCACAAGAGTCTTGCCAGGAGGAGTTGAAATCACTCTAAGCGGAGCAAGAGTGACGATCTTCGCAGGATCAATGATGTGAGCCGCAGAATCCTCAATGTCCTGAGGCAGAAAGGATCTCGAAAGAGCATCTGCTTTGACATTCTTATTTCCGGGTCGGAAATGAAGTTCAAATTCAAATCGTCCGAAGAATAAAGACCATCTGGCTTGTCATGGATTTAGTCTTTGGGCAGAGTAAATATAGGCCAGATTCTTGTGGTCTGTGTAAATGGTGAATGGATGAAGAGACCCCTCAAGAAGATAACGCCATTCTTCCAAGGCTAGCTTGATAGCCAATAGTTCTTTGTCCCCTATAGAGTAGTTACGCTCAGGGGCGGAAAAGGTTTTAGAAAAAAAAACACAGGTCACCAAACGTCCGGACGAAGATTTTTGCAGAAGTACAGCTCCAGCTCCAATAGAGGATGCGTCGACCTCAAGGACAAACGGTCTATTAGCATCAGGACGATGAAGCACAGGGGCCGTGGCGAAACTTTGTTTGAGGGACAGAAAGGACTCTTCAGCCTCAGGGGTCCAAAGACTGGAGTTGACTCCCTTGCGAACTAGGGCAGAGATAGGCTTGGTCAAGGAAGAAAAATGAGGAATAAATTGTCTATAGTAATTGGCAAAGCCAAGAAAACGTTGGATGGCTTTTGTTCCAAGAGAACGAGGCCAATTCAGGACAGCAGAAACCTTCTCTGGATCCATCTCTAAGCCAGATCTTGAGACAATATATCCAAGGAAGGGAAGGGAAGATTGTTCAAAGACGCACTTCTCAATCTTAGCGAACAGATGATTCTCTCTTAACCTTTGCAGAACACGACGGACATCTCGCCTGTGAGTGGAGAGATCCGGAGAAAAGATGAGAATGTCGTCAAGGTAAACTACGACTGAGGAGTAGAGAAGATCCCGAAATACATCGTTCACAAATTCCTGAAAAACCGCGGGGGCGTTGCAGAGACCAAACGGCATAACCAAGTATTCGTAGTGACCGTCACGAGTATTGAAGGCAGTCTTCCACTCATCGCCTGCACGAATACGAACCAAATTGTATGCGCCACGTAAATCTAATTTGGTAAAAATTTGCGAACCCCGAAGACGGTCGAAGAGTTCCGGAATGAGTGGCAGAGGATATTTGTTCTTCACCGTGATGTTGTTTAGGCCTCGATAATCAATGCAGGGACGGAGAGAACCGTCTTTCTTCTTCACGAAAAAAAACCCTGCTCCGGCCAGAGAAGAAGACTTGCGAATGAATCCTTTAGCAAGATTTTCTTGAATGTACTCAGACATAGCTTGAATCTCAGCAGGAGAGAGAGGATAGATTCTGCCCCTGGGCGGGTTAGTTCCAGGCACGAGATCTATGGGACAATCATAGAGACGGTGAGGCGAAAGACCCTCAGCCTCCTTCTTGTTGAAGACATCAGAAAAAGAGCTGTAGACACAGGGTAAGGCGGGAAGAGAAGAGGAAGGAGAAGAATTAGAGGAAAACCCCACAGGACGCACCGGCAGCAGACAACGTTCCCGACAAGACTCACCCCAGCGCAAGATATTGCCATTGCGCCAATCTAAAATGGGCTCGTGGTTCCGTAACCAAGGAAGACCTAAGAGCATAGAATGAGACAGGCCAGCTAAAACATAAAATACAATTCTCTCCTTGTGCAGAGCCCCAACTTGAAGTTCCACCTCAAGTGTTACTTGAGTAATGGTCTCCTGTAAAGGTTTACCATCCACAGATGCAAGAATCACAGGAGCCTCTAAGGTTTTGACTGGAACGGAGAATTTCAAAACCTCTTCCAACCTGATAAAATTCCCTGCTGCGCCCGAATCCACATACGCATCCAAAGAAATGCCCTTGCCCGCAACATGCAAAAGAACGGACAAGGTAAGGGGTTGAGAGGGATCAAACACACCTAGGGAGGCCTCTCTTACCTGACCTAGGCGGAGGAGTTTTCCGGACGTTCAGGGCATGAGCGCAATAAATGAGCAGCACTCCCGCAGTAAAAACATAACCCCTGAGTGCACCTCTCTTTACGACGTTGTTCGGACATCTTAAGACGGTCCACCTGCACAGGTTCCGGTGCGGACGCCTGAGAAGAAATTCTAGGCTGTGGGCTGAGTGGCTTTCGGGTGGCAGGAGAAGGACGAAGAGATCTCCGCTCGCGGGTGCGTTCTTGGAACCGAAGGTCAATACGGGTAGCTAAGGAAATTAATTCCTCCAAAACTGTAGGGGTGTCCCGACCAGCTAACTCATCTTTTATGCGCCCAGAGAGGCCCCGCCAGAAAGCACCCACCAACGCCTCATTGTTCCAGCCCAAATCAGAGGAGAGGGTGCGGAACTGAATAGCGTACTGGCCTACGGATAGCGATCCCTGATGGAGAGAAAATAGAGCTTCAGTAGTAGAGGCCAGACGTCCAGGTTCGTCAAAGACAAGACGGAAAGTCTCCAAAAATTCAGACAACCGGGAGACTAGGGGATCGTCTCGCTCCCAGAGTGGATTAACCCATGCCAAGGCGTCACCCTCCAGATGGGAAATCAAAAAAGCAACCTTGGACCGATCCGTTGGGTAATGCTGGGGCAGAAGCTCAAAGTGAAGACGGCATTGGTTTAAAAATCCACGGCAGGATTTAGGATCCCCATTGTACCGAGGCGGTTTAGCCAAGCGGGGTGGAAGGTGGGAAGCAGGAGCAGATGTAGAAGTGGCTGTCTGGATAGAAAGCAGCCGATCGGCTATTGAAGACAAATAACTAAGAATATGGGCCTGGGTGTCACGCTGCTGAGCTAACTCTTGCTGTACGCCAACGAGTAGAGCAGCATTGCCAGGATCAGAGGGCAGGAGCGAAGACAAGCGAGAATCCATAGATTTCAAAAAGGACATTATACGGGACTGATTCTCCCGCAAAAAGAGTAGCTCTTTTTGCACAGCAGAGGCCCCAGCGGGGTCCATGGCCTTTGCTTACTGTAGGGATTCGGACAGAAATCTGAGAGTGGACCCTCTGGGTCGTGACTCTAGAGCCCCCGGGGTCGAGCAGACCAGATGGAATCACCCCCTATACAGGGAGCGTTAGGAGCAGGACCTCCGGGGAATGGAGACACAACAGCTAGAGCCAAAGGGACGACCCAAGATAGATGGAGACTACAGAGCTATTAGAGTGGCGGGGCATAAAAGGAAAACAAGACTTAACTGAAGATGACAGGAACACAGACGATGTAGAACACGGCAGGACCACAGGACTTGGCAGGGCACAGCAGGTACACGGAACTTGGCAGGACACAGCAGGAACACGGAACTAGGCAGGACACAGCAGGAACACGGAACTTGGCAGGACACAGCAGGAACACGGAACTTAACATAGTAACATAGTAACATAGTAAGGCCGAAAAAAGACATTTGTCCATCCAGTTCAGCCTATATTCCATCATAATAAATACCCAGATCTACGTCCTTCTACAGAATCTAATAATTGTATGATACAATATTGTTCTGCTCCAGGAAGACATCCAGGCCTCTCTTGAACCCCTCGACTGAGTTCGCCATCACCACCTCCTCAGGCAAGCAATTCCAGATTCTCACTGCCCTAACAGTAAAGAATCCTCTTCTATGTTGGTGGAAAAACCTTCTCTCCTCCAGACGCAAAGAATGCCCCCTTGTGCCCGTCACCTTCCTTGGTATAAACAGATCCTCAGCGAGATATTTGTATTGTCCCCTTATATACTTATACATGGTTATTAGATCGCCCCTCAGTCGTCTTTTTTCTAGACTAAATAATCCTAATTTCGCTAATCTATCTGGGTATTGTAGTTCTCCCATCCCCTTTATTAATTTTGTTGCCCTCCTTTGTACTCTCTCTAGTTCCATTATATCCTTCCTGAGCACCGGTGCCCAAAACTGGACACAGTACTCCATGTGCGGTCTAACTAGGGATTTGTACAGAGGCAGTATAATGCTCTCATCATGTGTATCCAGACCTCTTTTAATGCACCCCATGATCCTGTTTGCCTTGGCAGCTGCTGCCTGGCACTGGCTGCTCCAGGTAAGTTTATCATTAACTAGGATCCCCAAGTCCTTCTCCCTGTCAGATTTACCCAGTGGTTTCCCGTTCAGTGTGTAATGGTGATATTGATTCCCTCTTCCCATGTGTATAACCTTACATTTATCATTGTTAAACCTCATCTGCCACCTTTCAGCCCAAGTTTCCAACTTATCCAGATCCATCTGTAGCAGAATACTATCTTCTCTTGTATTAACTGCTTTACATAGTTTTGTATCATCTGCAAATATCGATATTTTACTGTGTAAACCTTCAACCAGATCATTAATGAATATGTTGAAGAGAACAGGTCCCAATACTGACCCCTGCGGTACCCCACTGGTCACAGCGACCCAGTTAGAGACTATACCATTTATAACCACCCTCTGCTTTCTATCACTAAGCCAGTTACTAACCCATTTACACACATTTTCCCCCAGACCAAGCATTCTCATTTTGTGTACCAACCTCTTGTGCGGCACGGTATCAAACGCTTTGGAAAAATCGAGATATACCACGTCCAATGACTCACCGTGGTCCAGTCTATAGCTTACCTCTTCATAAAAACTGATTAGATTGGTTTGACAGGAGCGATTTCTCATAAACCCATGCTGATATGGAGTTAAACAGTTATTCTCATTGAGATAATCCAGAATAACATCCCTCAGAAACCCTTCAAATATTTTACCAACAATAGAGGTTAGACTTACTGGCCTATAATTTCCAGGTTCACTTTTAGAGCCCTTTTTGAATATTGGCACCACATTTGCTATGCGCCAGTCCTGCGGAACAGACCCTGTCGCTATAGAGTCACTAAAAATAAGAAATAATGGTTTATCTATTACATTACTTAGTTCTCTTAGTACTCGTGGGTGTATGCCATCCGGACCCGGAGATTTATCTATTTTAATCTTATTTAGCCGGTTTCGCACCTCTTCTTGGGTTAGATTGGTGACCCTTAATATAGGGTTTTCATTGTTTCTTGGGATTTCACCTAGCATTTCATTTTCCACCGTGAATACCGTGGAGAAGAAGGTGTTTAATATGTTAGCTTTTTCCTCGTCATCTACAACCATTCTTTCCTCACTATTTTTTAAGGGGCCTACATTTTCAGTTTTTATTCTTTTACTATTGATATAGTTGAAGAACAGTTTGGGATTAGTTTTACTCTCCTTAGCAATGTGCTTCTCTGTTTCCTTTTTGGCAGCTTTAATTAGTTTTTTAGATAAAGTATTTTTCTCCCTATAGTTTTTTAGAGCTTCAATGGTGCCATCCTGCTTTAGTAGTGCAAATGCTTTCTTTTTACTGTTAATTGCCTGTCTTACTTCTTTGTTTAGCCACATTGGGTTTTTCCTATTTCTAGTCCTTTTATTCCCACAAGGTATAAACCGCTTACACTGCCTATTTAGGATGTTCTTAAACATTTCCCATTTATTATCTGTATTCTCATTTCTGAGGATATTGTCCCAGTCTACCAGATTAAGGGCATCTCTAAGCTGTTCAAACTTTGCCTTCCTAAAGTTCAATGTTTTTGTGACTCCCTGACAAGTCCCCCTAGTGAAAGACAGGTGAAACTGCACAATATTGTGGTCGCTATTTCCTAAATGCCCAACCACTTGCAGATTTGTTATTCTGTCAGGTCTATTAGATAGTATTATCTTGTATTAACTTGGCAGGACACAGCAGGAACACGGAACTTGGCAGGACACAGCAGGAACACGGAACTTGGCAGGACACAGCAGGAACACGGAACTAGGCAGGACACAGCAGGAACACGGAACTTGGCAGGACACAGCAGGAACACGAACTAGGCAGGACACAGCACTGAAACAAAGCGAACACTGAGCAGGGAAAAGATATCGGAATAGGGGAGCCTAGGACATAGGGACACTGACGGCAGACAGTGCACCTACAAAGCAAAGGCGTCTTACCTAGGAAGAAATACCCGATGGGCGCCGCCATGTTGGGGCGGAGCCAGCAGGTCGCGACCTCCCAGAAGGCTCTGCGATGGAGGAGACGCGACCGCGCATGCGCAGTGAGACCGGACGCCGTGAGCCGGCGAAGGAGGAAGCAGAGCGGCGCGGGACAGGATCGCTAGTGCGCCGAGGGATGAGAGAAGCCGGGTAAGTATGTGCGGCGGTCGTAACATTGAGATTCTGGTTTGGCTTTTATCCTAAGCCATGTGACAAGGCTCGTTAAAGGGTCGACATTGACTGTTAGAATTGCTACTTCCAATAGGTGGCACTAGAGTTCTAGTCCTCTTCCTCTCTGAAGAGACTATTTGCATATTTCCCAGAGGAGCATTGTGGCTTTAAGTCCCTTCATCTCGGCATGCTTCACATGTCACTCTTCACAAGGAGAAACATTACTACTTGGATCATAGGGTTAGGAAATGTAGATAGATAAGGATCAGAAAATGAGTGCAGATTAGGATAAGGGGGTCAAGAGTAAAGGAGTTTGCAGCCTTAAGCAACTAGTCTGAACTCACTCTATGTGGCTGCAGACTTGTGAATCCTTACATCGTGCACAGCGTACACTGTGTGAATTCTCCAGTGTCGGCACCGTGAGCGCAAGTATTTCATTTACATACATAAGGTCACGTGTCGACTACATGTGAGCGGCGTCTCTCAATGCAAGTGTATCTAGTCAGAATGTGTCCGGAAGAATGCAAATCGCATACTTGCAGTCACATGACTGACCGCCGACAGTGCCTGAATGTCCTCACAGTGCGCAGTGCATGTGATGTGATGATTCACAAGTCTGCAGTCACATAACGTGACAGCATACTTGTAGCCTATGGGTAGACAACCCCTTTAATAGGGTTAGGAAATGTGGTAAGTCAATTATTTCACATTATAGTTACATTGCCTTCAAGTTTTAGGTATTATATAGAACACCTAACCCTTCTGTACAGAGCCTTCATGTCACACAAAACCTGTTGAGATACCTTGTTAGTAGTAAATTTGAGCCTTTATTTCCATCTATGAAGAACGACAGAGAAACAACATTGGAATAGTTCCTGAAGAGCTCAGAGTATTCAATGTGATAGTGTCGTCACAATATGTGAGTTATTTGCAGCTACAGTGACCTCGCTCAATGATAAATGCTGTTATACTGTAGTGTAAACACCAGACATCAAAAGTTCAGCCATAGCTCCTAGACTCAATTTGAGAACTTTTGTCCCGGGCTTCTAGTACTCACCTCCCTCCAACGTCCTCATTGCTCTATTGCTCCTCCTCCTCAGGAATGGAGCCACATCACTCTACTCGGGGCAATTAAATTATAATATTCACCCCTCTACTGTGATTAGGTCTCCCCAGGATTTGAACTCGCATCTCCATGTTTGCAGGCAGCAGGTCTATCTATGAGATATCTATGTGCCCACAATGATGAAGCTATGAGAATTTGGTTATCTTGACCTCTATTGCAGGCAGTGAACCCACAAACAGATTATACATGTCTATAGACATACATTGTATAAAACAATGTATTTCTATCTTTGCTGTATTCTAGAGGTGAAGAAAAAGTCAGATTTTTTGATTCCAATAAAACTACTACTACTAAAACGCAATTACAAACATGTCATTTTTTTCTGAGTCTCCATGGTATTTGTACCCACAACCTTCAACACTATAGGCAGGAGCTAAATCAATGGAGCCACAGGATCTGGTGGTGTAGCAGGGAGAATTTTGTGTACTTGATCTATATTGCAGGCTCTAACTCCACAGGCAGATTGTACTGATACATTGTGCACAGCAGTGTTTTTCTATGTATTTATATTCTAGAGGGAGAATTTTTTCATCAAAATAATGAAAAACACTTGATAATGAAAAAAATAATAAACATCACAAATCAGCAAACAGATGTATTTGGTGTCCTTAACGACCTGCATAACACAGCAATCAGATTATTTATCTTCTCTGAATATTGTGTTTGCTGCATTTCTTTTATACATTTTGCCCCTTATTTAAAGCAAATTTTGGTGAAGATATAAAGCAGAGTGTTAATGCTTTTTAATAGTACAGATATGCTTTGATTTTGTGCTTAAAAATGCACAGAAACTGAATACATGTCTTTTTTTTCAGAAGAAGCCTATAGAGAAAAATGCACCAAAACTGCAGAGTTCAGCAGCGTATTTAGACGCACAGGGGGCAGAGATTTAATGGAATCGCATCCACTTTGCTTGGAAATTTAGACATGTTCACATGTAGTGTAAATGTTACGTATTTTCTGCAGTGTTTTTTTGCACAGAACTTATGAAACCTGCGCCCCCTTTGGTCTAAAGACGCTGCTGAGCTGTGCAGTATTGGTGCTTTTATTCTCTCTTGTCTGCTATGTGGAGCCTAAAAATAATGCATGTAAAAAGCTGCAGATGCTTTTTTAAGTGCAGAATCAAAGCTTTTCTGTACTATAAAAATACATTAAAAACACGGCTTATCAATTGCACCAAAATCGCATCAAATAAAAGGGAAAATGCTTAAAAATGCAGCAATAATCAGAGAAGATTGGTACTGTGTAGTTTGGTGAGAACAGCTTTGGAACACAAAAAATGCAGTATTTATGCAAATACAGAGACCAAAAAACAAGATGTGGTATAGTGAAGCTATGTAAAGATGAGAAAGTCCTGGTTGTTACCACTGTGGATGAATGAACAAAAAATAAATCCATAGGTCCCAACTAGAGATGAGCAGGACACACAGATGGTTGCGCTAGTCCTGGCTAATCAAAAGCCTGAAGGTAAGAGATTCACAACCTCCTGTCCAGCCACCAGGTAAGGCTACTTTCACACTAGCGTCGGGCTCGGCCCGTCGCAGTGCGTCGGGCCGAGGTTACCGACGCTAGCGTTGTTTGCTCCGCACAACGGGTGCAGCGGATGCAGATTTTCATCGCATCCGCTGTCCCATTGTGAGGTGCGGGGAGGTGGGGGAGGAGTTCCGGCCGCCCATGCACGGTCGGAAAAAGCGGTCCGTCGGCAGCAAAAAACGTTACATGTAGCGTTTTTTGCTCCCGACGGTCCGCCACAACACGGCGCAACCGTCACACGACGGTTGCGACGTGTGGCAATGCGTCGCAATGCGTCGCTAATGTTAATCTATGGGGCAAAAACGCATTCTGCAAACAACTTTGCAGGATGCGTTTTTTCCCATAAACGACGCATTGCGACGTATTACAAAAAACGCTAGTGTGAAAGTAGCCTAACACTGATCTAGACACTGGACCAGAGACCCGTGAATCGACCCGATCATCTCTAGTACAGACCATCCTGGATACAGCGGACAGTCCTCGATTTGGGTCTACACCCTGTGATATCTGCTGAATTTCCTTCACTGCCACCGCACCTCTGATATCCCCTCCTGCCAGGTGAGAAAGAAATGGTACATGGGCGTGGATTGGGGTGTGGTCACAGGCATGGTCAAAATTTACCTTGGCGTGATACGCGCCACATGATTTGTTCCTCTTTCTATTCTTCAAAAGTTGGGAGGCATGGCTCACAAGCTCACAAAATGGTAAAAATGGTGGAGAAAGAAGTGCATAAAAGTCATCCTGTATCTGGATAAAATATTACCTCTTAAAACCTGAAAACAAAGTGAGCACAAACTACCTGTCTGAAACTCAAAGGGCCTGTCCAGGCATATAATACTGATAGTCTATAAGATAGGTTATCAGTATCAGATCACTGGGGGTCTGACATCCAGAACCCCCAAAAATCAGTTGTTTTAGCTATGGCGCTGGTGATGTGCATATTGTGATGTCCATTCAATATTTATACAATACTCACCTCAAAATGATGATTGACGGAGAAGCTTGTGACCAGACCTGTCCATCAGCCTCCTCCAAATACAAACAGTGTACAGGGAAAAGTGTTTAACCCCTTAATCCCATATGACGTACTATCCCGTCAAGGTGACCTGGGACTTAATTCCCAGTGACGGGATAGTACGTCATATGCGATCGGCCGTGCTCATGGGGGAGTGACTATCGCAGCTGACATCCAGCACTGCGATCAAACATTATTGGTACAAGGCGATGTGCTCACCTTGTACCGAGCGTCTCCTCCCTGCAGGCCTCGGATCCAAAATGGCCACGGGGCTACTTCCGGGTCCTGCAGGGAGGTGGCTTACAGTCTGGAGCAGTGCATGTCAGATCGCTGATCTGACACAGTGCTCTGCTAAGTGTCAGATCAGCGATCTGTCACTATACAGTGATGTCCCCCCTGGGACAAAGTAAAAAAGTAAAAAAAAAAATATTTTAAATGTGTAAAAAAAAAAAAAAAACCTAAATAAAGAGAAAAAAAAATATTGTTCCCATAAATACATTTATTTATCTAAATAAAAAAAAATGAAAGTACACATATTTAGTATCACCGCATCCGTAATGACCCGACCTATAAAACTGGCCCACTAGTTAACCCCTTCAGTGAACACCGTAAAAAAAAAACCGAGGGAAAAAACAACGCTTTATTATCATACCGCCTAGCAAAAAGTGGAATAACACACGATCAAAAAGACGGATATAAATAACCATGCGAGCTGCCATACAGCATCATCAGCAAAAAAATAAAAAAGATATACTCCTCAGAATAAAGCGATGCAAAAATAATTATTTTTTCTATAAAATAGTTTTTATCGTATAAAAGCGCCAAAACATAAAAAAAAAATCTAAATGAGGTATCGCTGTAATTGTACTGACCCGAAGAATAAAACTGCTTTCTCCATTTTACCAAACGCGGAACGGTATAAACGCCTCCCCCAAAAGAAATTCATGAATAGCTGGTTTTTGGTCATTCTGCCTCACAAAAATCGGAATAAAAAGCAATCAAAAAATGTCACATGCCCAAAAATGGTACCAATAAAAACGTCAACTCATCCCGCAAAAAACAAGACCTCACATGACTATGTGGACCAAAATATGGAAAAATTATAGGTCTCAAAATGTGGTAACACAAACAATTTTTTTTGCAATAAAAAGCGTCTTTTAGTGTGTGACGGCTGCCAATCATAAAAATCCGCTAAAAAACCTGCTATAAAAGTAAATCAAACCCCCCTTCATCACCCCCTTAGTTAGGGAAACAAAAAAATAAAAAAAAATGTATTTATTTCCATTTTCCCATTAGGGCTAGGGTTAGGGTTAGGGCTAGAGTTACGGTTAGGGCTAGGGTTAGGGCTAGGGTTAGGGTAAGGGTTGGGGCTAGGGTTTGGGCTAGGGTTAGGGCTAGGGTTGGGGTTAGGGTTGGGGTTAGGGGTGGGGCTAGGGTTAGGGTTGGGGCTAGCATTAGGGCTACAGTTAGGGTTAGGGCTACAGTTAGGGTTGGGGCTGGGGCTAAAGTTGGGGTTAGGGTTGGGGCTAAAGTTAGGGTTAGGGTTTGGATTACATTTACGGTTGGGATTAGGGTTAGGGGTGTGTCAGGGTTAGGGGTGTGGTTAGGGTTATGGTTGGGATTAGGGTTAGGGGTGTGTTTGGGATTGGGTTTCAGTTAGAATTGGGGGTTTCCACTGTTTAGGCACTCAGGGCTCTCCAAACGCGACATGGCGTCCGATCTCAATTCCAGCCAATTCTGCGTTGAGAAAGTAAAACAGTGCTCCTTCCTTTCCGAGCTCTCCCGTGCGCCAAAACAGGGGTTTACCCCAGCATACTCAGGACAAATTGGACACCAACTATGGGGGTCCAATTTCTCTTGTTACCCTTGGAAAAATAAAAATTTGGGGGGCTAAAAAAACATTTTTGCGAGAAAAAAATTAATTTTTATTTTCACGACTGCGTTATAAACTAGTGAAACACTCGGGGGTTCAAAGTTCTCACAATACATCTAGATAAGTTCCTTGGGGGGTCTAGTTTCCAAAATGGTGTCACTTGTGGGGGGTTTATACTGTTTAGGTGCATCAGGGGCTCTGCAAATGCAATGTGACGCCTGCAGACCAATCATCTAAGTCTGCATTCCAAATGGCGCTCCTTACCTTCCGAGCTCTGCCATGCACCCAAACGGTGGTTCCCCCCCACATCAGCGTACTCAGGACAAATTTCACAACAACTTTTGGGGTCCAATTTCTTCTTTTACCCTTGGGAAAATAAAAAATTGGGGGCGAAAAATCATATTTGTGAAAAAATATGATTTTTTATTTTCACGGCTCTGCGTTATAAACTTCTGTGAAGCACTTGGTGGGTTAAAGTGCTCATCACACATCTAGATAAGTTCATTGGGGGGTCAACTTTCCAAAATGGTGTCACTTGTGGGGGGTTTCAATGTTTAGGCACATCAGGGGCTCTCCAAACGCAACATGGCGTCCCATCTCAATTCCTGTCAATTTTGCATTGAAAAGTCAAATGGCGCTCCTTCCCTTCCGAGCTCTACCATGTACCCAAACAGTGGTTTACCCCCACATATGGGGTATCAGTGTACTCAGAACAAATTGTTCAACAACTTTTGGGGTCTATTTTCTCCTGTTACCCTTGGTAAAATAAAACAAATTGGATCTGAAGTAAATTTTTTGTGAAAAAAAGTTAAATGTTCATTTTTTTTTAAACATTCCAAAAATTCCTGTAAAACACCTGAAGGGTTAATAAACTTCTTGAAAGTGGTTTTGAGCACCTTGAGGGGTGCAGTTTTTAGAATGTTGTCACACTTGGTTATTTTCTATCATATAGACCCCTCAAAATGACTTCAAATGAGATGTGGTCCCTAAAAAATATTGATGTTGTAAAAATGAGACATTGCTGGTCAACTTTTAACCCTTATAACTCCCTAACAAAAAAAATTTTGGTTCCAAAATTGTGCTGATGTAAAGTAGACATGTGGGAAATGTTACTGTGTGACATATCTCTGTGATTTAAGGGCATAAAAATTCAAATTTGGAAAATTGCAAAATTTTCAAAATTTTTGCCAAATTTTAGTTTTTTTCACAAATAAACGCACGTTATATCTAATAAATTTTACCACTATCATGAAGTACAATATGTCTCGAGAAAACAATGTCAGAATCACCAAGATCCGTTAAAGCGTTCCAGAGTTATAAACTCATAAAGGGACAGTGGTCAGAATTGTAAAAATTGGCCCGATCATTAACGTGCAAACCACCCTTGGGGCTTAAGGGGTTAACTGGTGGTTTCTGATGGACAGGCCTGATCACGGGTGCCTATGTTATCTATCACATTGACCAAAGGATAGTTTTGCAATTTGTGGGGAAAACGGCACTGACAAATTAAGGAGGAGAACCTGTAATACATATACAGGTGCATCTCACAAAATTGGAATATCATCAAAAAGTTAATTTCTTTCAGTTCTTCAATACAAAAAGTGAAACTCATATATTATGTAGAGTACAAATAGAGTGATCTATTTCAAGTGTTTATTTCTCTTAATGCTGATGATTATGGTTTACAACCAATGAACACCCAAAAGTCATTATCTCAGTAAATTAGAATACTTTGTAACACCAGCTTGAGAAAATGATTTTAACATCCGAAATGTTGGTCTACTGAAATGTGTGTTTAGTAAATTCACTCCATACTCGTTCAGGGATCCTTTTGCATTAATTACTACATGAATTCTGTGTGGCATGGAGGCTATCAGTCTGTGCACATCTGAGGTGTTATGGAAGCCCAGGTTGCTTTGATAGCAGCCTTCAGCTCGTCTGCATTGTTGGATCTGTGTCTCTCATCTTCCTCTTGACAATATCTCATAGATTCACAATGGGGTTGGGGTTAAGGTCAGGCGAGTTTGCTGGATAATCAAGCACAGTGATAGTGTTGTTTTTAAACCAGGTATTGGTACTTTTCGCAGTGTGAACAGGTGCCAAGTCCTGCTGGAGAATGAAATTTCCATCTCCAAAAAGCTTGTTGACAGAGGGAATCATGCTCTAAAATTTCCTGGTAGATGGCTGTGCTGACTTTGTCTTGATAAAACACAGTGGACCTACACCAGCAGATGACATGGCTCCCCAAACCATCACTGATGGTGGAAACTTCACACTAGACCTCAAGCAGCTTGGATTGTGGCCTCTCCACTCATCCTCCAGACTCTGGGACCTTGATTTTAAAGGTCTAGTGTGAAGTTTCTCACAATCAGTGATGGTTTGGGGAGCCATGTCATCTGCTGGTGCCACACCGCATTGATGCAGTAATTGATGCAAAAGGGGCCTCGACCAAGTATTGAGTGCATTTACTGAATATACATTTCTGTAGGCCAACATTTCGGATGTTAAAATAATTTTTTCAAGCTGGTGTTATAAAGTATTCTAATTTACTGAGATAATGACTTTAGGGTTTTCATTGGCTGTAAACCAGAATCATCAACATTAACAGAAATAAACACTTGAAATAGGTCACTCTGTTTGTAAATACTCTATATAATATATGTGTTTCACTTTTTGTATTGAAGAACTGAAATAAATTAACTTTTTGATGATATTCTAATTTTGTGAGATGCACCTGTATATTAGCAATCGCTCACACTTGTGTCCTCAACACATTTGTTACAATATAGTGGACAACCCATTTAAAGGGAACCTGTCACATTGTACATGCAGTCAGATCTGTGGAGGGCATGGTCTAGAGACGGAGAAGCTGAGCAGAATAGGGTTGTGGGATAATATTTAAGTTATATTTTATTCAGTGAAATCCTTGGTATTTCTAGTAGTATCTTTGAGTCCAGTGGGTGGTCGTACTCAGTGATTGACAGTTATCTCTGTGTGCAGTCATACAGGGAAGGCTGTTTATCACTGAGCAGGCCCGCCCACTGGACTCGTGGGTACAAACACCAGGGATTTCAATGAAATACAAATATTACTGAAGCTTTTCTCACAAAAATCAATCTGATCAGCTCACTCTGCTCTATACCATCCCGCCTGCAGATCAGACACCATTTTCATCATGACAGGTTCCTTTTAAGCCATTAAGGTAGTGGAAGCCTTCAATGTATACATGCTCTAAATCTCCATCCATTATAAAGCAGATGATATGCAAATTAATTTTAGATTTGCATAAACTTACATCTTATGCTATTTTATTCATCTACATCTTCATCACTGCTTACAATAAGCTACATAATGACTGATATACTGTAATTATTCTCTATATTTGATGTGACATAAAGTTCATGAAAAAGCATAAGCATATCATCATTAATTATGTCTTTCCAATTAGTGAGAAAACAGAAAACATAACAGCTATGATGAACTGAAGCTATTCTGCATTCTGTAGACTGCGGTCACCGAACCGGCAGTGATATACCTTAAAGGGAATGGATCTGCTTTTGCTTCAAAAATGCCAGTCTGGCGCATATATAATGCTGTAATATGTAACAGTATTCCATTGTAGGGACTGCTCTTCTGTATTTTTGACCTAAATATGTTTGCTATGATTGGGATCCTAAAATGAGCTGAACTCCAAAAAATCAGTAAAAGGTCATATTTTGATTAAAAGGTAATCTCGATCTCTGAATGGTCATATGTCACAGGAAATCATCATCCATCTCTGCCAGGAATCTACATTAACTTCGGATGCTAGGGTCCCTTTTACAAATTAGCTTGATTTACCTTTATTTCAGAGAGTTGAAACCAGAGTAGGTAAAATTTACTGTTACTGGTGGCTATATTTTTTAACGAATGTTCGCTGAACCCACTGATTTTGGAAATGTTGGCGGGGAAGGGGGGAGGGTCTCTATTCTTGAATTTGGACTTTACAATGTGGTATCAACAAAAGTATAACTAGATAGAGTCACAAATGATCATGTCAAAGAGACATTTGCCCACATCAGCCATTTATACAGATTACATATAAGAAACATAGTTATTGAAAAGATGCCCCAAAACATTCCACAGGCTCTACCAGCTTAGTATGTATATAGTAATGTATATAGTATATACAGGCCAGGAAACAATTCGAGTGATAAGGTAGCAGTACGTATATCTTCAGAATTGATACAAAGTGTCATGTAAAAATTATTATTGCAGTCCTATGTAGGAAAATGTCTATTTTACCCACAAATGTAATGTCTTAACCTTAATAATACGAACAATTAATGGATAGACCTTTGATTACAGATGATTCTTTTTTTTTTTTTTACTAACAAATGATATACAGTACTGTGCAAAAGTTTCAGGAAGATGTGGGGAAAATGCTGCAATGTAAGAATGATTTAAAAAATAGAAGCTTATTTTTATCTATTAAAATGTAGAATTAATGAACAAGAGAGAAATCTGAATCAAATACATTTTTTGGTTTGAAACACCCTTTGTGTTCAAAATAGCATGAATTCTTCCAGGGACATTTAGACACAGTCATTAAAAGGATTCTGCAGAGAGGTTGTCCCAAACATCTTGGAGAGCTAACCACAGATCTTTTGTGTATGTAGACTTGGGCAAATCCTACTGTCTCTTCATGTAATCTGAAACAGACTCCATGTGTGGGACAAATCATCACTTCAGGACTCCTTGAAGATAGTTCTTAATGACATTAGCTGTATGTTTGGGATTGTTGTCCTGCTGCAAAGTAAATTTGGAGAAAATCAGACTCCTCCCTGATGGTAGTGCTTGATTTGTGACACCCCTGAGCACAGGGCAGATACCTATCTGTCTGTATTTCTCAGCATGAATAATACTATTAATCCTGGCCAAATTTCCAAATCAATTTACTTAAATGCAGCCCCAAACTTGCAGGATCCTACACCATGCGTCCCTTTGTTTGCAAACTCATCATTATATGATTCACCAGCCCTTCAGCAAACAAACTGCCTCATGTTGCAGAAAAATATTTATATTTTTTACTCCTCATTCCAAAGCACCTGCTGCACCCCAGTTTTTATGTTTTTGAGCATAGTTGAGTCACTTGCTTTATAGCAGGGGTCTCAAAATGCATTCCTCGAGGACCGCAAACCATGCGTGTTTTCCAGATTTCCTTAGCATTGCACAAGGTGCTGTAACCATGATGTGTGTAGGTGATTAAATTATTACCGTACCTGTGCAGTACAAGGAAATCCTGAAAACATGACCTGTTTGCGGCCCTTGAGGAATGAAGTTGGAAACCTCTGCTTTATAGGTTTCAGGTATTAGTTTTGGCAGTAATTCTTACCTGAAAACCACTTCTGGCCAGATTTCTCCAAACAGTAGATGAGTGTAGAATGGTCCCAATGGTTGCTGCTATTTTTAAGATGATGGCACTGCTGTACATCTTCCAATTTTAAAGGGAACTAAGCATGATGTTTTTTTCATCTGCTGCACTACACCATGTTACAAATTATTATGCAAATGATATTTTTCTCGGATTTTCTCAAATGGTCGGTGCAAATGACAGTTAGTCTAATAAAAGTCATCACCCGTTAGAGTATACATAAAATTTTATTGAAGAAACCTCCCAATGATAACAGTATAATCTCAAAAATGAATAAAAACTCAAAATGCATTGTTCCAAATTATTATGCACAGTAGAATTTCTAAACAATTGATATGTTTTAAAGAACTGAAAATGCTCATTTGTGAAATTTGCAGCATTAGGAGGTCACATTCACTGAACAAAAAAGCTGTTTAACTCCAAAACCTCCTAACAGGCCAAGTTACATGTTAACATAGGAACCCTTCTTTGATATCACCTTCACAATTCTTGCATCCATTGAATTTGTGAGTTTTTGGAGAGTTTCTGCTTGTATTTCTTTGCATGAAGTCAGAATAGCCTCCCAGAGCCGCTGTTTTGATGTGAACTGCCTCCCACCCTCATAGATCTTTTGCTTGATGATACTCCAAAGGTTCTCAATAGGGTTGAGGTCAGGGGAAGATGGTGGCCACACCATGAGTTTATCTCCTTTTATGCCCATAGCAGCCAATGACTCAGAGGTATTCTTTGCAGCATGAGATGATGCATTGTCAGTATGAAGATGACTTTGCTCCTGAAGGCACGTTTCTGCTTTTTATACCATGGAAGAAAGTTGTCAGTCAGAAACTCTATATACCGTATTTTCCGCTTTGTAAGACGCACTTTATTTCCCCCAAATTTGGGGGGGGAAATGGGGGTGCGTCTTACAAAGCGGATATACCGCTGTTACGCTCAGGGACCAGGAAAGCGAGATAAGTGGACCCACTGGACTGAAACAGCGAACCTCCCCAGGACGAGTGGACCAGAGGGACCGCCCCCTATACAGGGAGCGTTAGGAGCAGGCCCAGGGGAGACTGCTGAACGGCAGCCGGTACCAAAGTACAAGGAAAGGAAAAGGTCAGGGCAGGGACGACGGAAAAGAGAACGAAGAAGGAGAAGCGGAACAGGTAACGGGAACTGACAAGACAGACAGAGAAAGGAAGGACAAACCGGAAGACAGGATGGAGACACGAGACCACGGAAGCGCAGGAGACGATGGCGGAAGGACTAGGCAGAGGATCAGGAACACCGGGAAGAAACGAAGGTACAGGAGAACTGGAGCTGCAAGGGAAGCACGGAGACAGTTAATGATAATACACAGAAACGAAAAGTCAGAGACAAGCAGCAGGGAGAACGTAAGGTATGCTAGGAAGCGAGGGAGCCAGAGGCATTTGCCAGAAAACAAATGACAGACAGGCACAGCCAAAAGGAAGAGGCGGCCTTAAATGCAGAGTGGCAGCATACCTTCCGGGTCATGGTCCTCCAGGACCACAGAGAGCAGGGGAAAGAGTGTCCAAAGAAAAAGGCAGAGTGCGCATACAAGTGCTCCCAGTAGAGGGCGCTGTGGACACGCAGGAGCGCTGCTAGTAACGTCAGCGCTGCCAGCGAGACACAAGGCTGACCGGAGCAGGGAAGGCAAAGTGCGCGTGCGCAGGACACCCTAGTGCGCGCGCACCCGACAGGAAGCAGGAGCCGGGAGAGCGAGCAGAGAAGGCGGCGCTGGAACAGGAGCGCGCCGGGACGCCGAGGAGCGGTAAATAAAAGCGGACAGCAGGGGCCGCGGCGGTGATAATGGCGACCTGGCAGTACTCCCCTCCTTACCTCCCCCTTTCTAAGACCAGAAAGAAATCTAGCCAAAACTCGAGGAGCTTGGATGTTCTCCCGAGGCTCCCAGGATCTCTCCTCTGGACCAAAACCCTTCCAGTCTACCAGAAAAAAGGTCCTCCCCCTCACTCTCTTCATGGCAAGGATGTCCTTAATCTCAAAAACATCATTAGCGGAGACCGGCCGGGAAGAAGGCGCAGTAGAGGCATGAAACTGATTGAGAACAAGTGGCTTCAGAAGGGAAACATGGAAGGAATTAGGAATGCGTAGCGAGGAGGGCAGCTTTAACTTGTAGGAGACATCATTAATACGGGTCAGAATCTCAAAAGGCCCAATATAACGAGGACCCAATTTACGAGAAGGAATCTTTAAGCGAACAAATGTAGAGGATAACCATACCCTATCACCGGGATGATATAACGGAGGGTCTAGGCGCCTCTTGTCAGCATGTCTCTTCATTCTGTCTCGCGCAAATTCAAGAACGGTCTTGGTCTCCTGCCAGATCCTGGAGAACTCCCCGGACAAAAGATCAGCCGCCGGCACCCCCGAGACAGGAGGAACCGGTAGAGGTACACCAGGATGTTGACCGTAGACGATAAAGAAGGGCGACTTGGAAGAAGATTCACTGGCATGGTTGTTGTATGCAAATTCTGCCCAAGGAAGAAGATCAGACCAGTCACTGTGATGTGCATTGGAAAAATGATGAAGATAAGTTACCAGAGTCTGATTGGTGCGTTCCACTTGACCGTTGGACTGAGGGTGGTAGGCAGAAGAGAAGTCAAGTGAGATGTTCATATATTTACAGAGCGCTCTCCAAAACCGAGATGTAAACTGAACTCCTCTATCTGAAACGATATGTTGAGGAAAGCCATGAATACGAAAAATATGGCGGACAAAATTTTTTGCCAGTTCAGGTGCAGAGGGTAAACCAGGAAGGGATAAAAAATGAGCCATTTTGGAGAACCTATCCACAACAACAAGGATGACAGTGCATCGGTGATGAAATCCATTGCAATGTGTTGCCACGGAGCTGAAGGAACTGGCAGCGGATGAAGAAGTCCTGAGGGCCGTCGTCTAGGAATCTTGTTCTTGGCACAAGACGGACAAGAAGCAACAAAATCTTGAACATCCTGGGAAAGAGTCGGCCACCAGTAGTAGCGGGAAAGAAGCAAGAGCGTCTTCTTAAGACCGGCATGACCAGCAAACTTGGAGGCATGGCCCCAACGTAAAACTCGCCTTCTGTTGCACTCAGAGACGAAGGTCTTGCCCGGAGGCAGCGAAGACAGATTGACGGGAGCTACTACGATGACCTTGGAGGGATCCAGAATATGCGAAGCCTCTTCCTCTGAGTCGATAGGCAAAAAGGATCTGGAGAGAGCGTCGGCCTTAAGATTTTTATTGCCAGGACGAAAATGTAACTCGAAATTAAAACGAGCAAAGAAAAGGGACCATCTAGCTTGCCGGGGATTAAGTCTCTGAGCCGAACGAATATAAGCTAGATTCTTGTGGTCCGTATAGATCCTGAACGGGTGAACAGCTCCCTCCAAAAGGTATCTCCACTCTTGTAGAGCCAACTTTATGGCCAATAACTCCCTGTCACCAATAGAATAGTTTCGCTCAGAAGGAGAGAAGGTCTTGGAAAAGAAACCGCAGGTGACAAATCGCCCAGACGAGGATTCTTGAGACAGTACTGCCCCTGCTCCTACTGCAGAAGCATCCACTTCGAGAATAAAAGGTTTATTGACTTCAGGACGATGAAGTATGGGAGCTGTGGTGAAGGCTTGTTTCAAAGAAAGAAAGGCATCTTCAGCTTCAGGGGTCCAGATGTGAGGATCGGATCCCTTGTGAATCAAGGAGATGATGGATTTGATTAGAGAAGAAAAGTGAGGAATGAATTGTCGGTAGTAATTCGCGAAACCGACGAATCGCTGGATAGCTTTGGTACCAAGAGGACGTGGCCAGTTGAGCACGGTGGACACCTTTTCCGGATCCATGCATAGACCAGAGTCGGAGATAATGTATCCCAGGAAAGGAAGAGATGACTGCTCAAATGCGCATTTCTCGATCTTGGCGAATAGACGATTCTCCCTCAGACGCAGAAGAACAAGACGAACGTCCCTTCTGTGAGTAGACAGGTCAGGAGAATAAACGAGAATATCGTCCAGATATACCACCACGCAAGAATACAAAAGATCACGGAAAATGTCATTCACAAATTCTTGGAATACCGCGGGGGCATTGCATAAGCCAAAGGGCATGACGAGGTACTCATAGTGACCATCTCTGGTGTTGAAAGCGGTCTTCCACTCATCTCCGGAACGAATTCGGATAAGATTGTAGGCCCCGCGAAGATCCAGCTTAGTAAAAATTCGAGCTCCCCGTAGCCGATCAAAAAGTTCAGGAATAAGAGGCAGTGGATACTTGTTCTTAATAGTAATACAATTAAGACCACGGTAGTCGATGCAGGGACGGAGGGTTCCGTCCTTCTTCTTAACAAAAAAGAAACCTGCACCTGCGGGTGAGGAGGACTTCCGGATGAAACCCTTGGCCAAATTCTCCTGAACATACTCGGACATGGCTTGAGACTCAAGAAGATTCAGTGGATAGATTCGTCCTCTTGGTGGAGTTGAACCAGGAACGAGGTCGATCGGGCAGTCATATGGGCGATGCGGGGGCAAGTTCTCCGCTTCTTTCTTATCGAAGACATCAGCAAAGGAGTGATAGGCAGAAGGCAAACCTGCCGGAGGAGAAGTAGACATGGATGACAAGGAAGAACAGGACGTAGACATTTAGTTTGACAGGAATTACCCCAAAGGAGGACATCACCAGAACGCCAATCTAAAACTGGCTCGTGTATTCTTAACCACGGAAGACCCAGGCGAAACGTATGAGATAAAGATGGCAACACGTAGAAGGCAATCTTCTCCCGATGTAAAGCTCCGATTTGCAGTTCCACTTCTTCTGTGACCAAAGTAACGGTCTCCTGCAAGGGCCGACCGTCAACTGAAGCTAACTGCCGAGGAGACTCCAAGGATCTGACAGGAATTTGAAACCTACTGACCGCCTCGAGTTGAATAAAATTTCCAGCCGCTCCAGAATCAACATACGCTACTTCAGAAAAGCGAGCGGAACCGATATGCAACTGAACTGAAAGAGTAAAAGGTAGAGAGGAATCACTATCACCCAGGTAAGCCTCCCTTACCTGACCTAGGCGGAAGCGTTTCCCGGCCTCACCGGACAGGAACGCAGAAGATGGGAGGCACTGCCACAGTAAAAGCAGAGACCCTGTGCCAGTCTCTCCTTACGACGCTGCTCCGCCGGCTTGATACGGTCCACCTGCATACGTTCAGGAGCAGATACCACAGAAGGAGAGACTTGAGGAGAGCGAGGAGGACTGCGAGAAGATAGGACTGGACGAGGCGGTCTCCTCTCCCTGGCCGATTCACGGAGACGTTCCTGAAAATGCAAGTCAATGCGGGTCGCCAGGGAAATCAGATCCTCCAGAATTATAGGAGTGTCTCTACCCGCCAACTCGTCCTTAATTCGACCAGACAGACCACGCCAGAAGGCCCCAACCAAAGCCTCATTGTTCCAGCCCAGCTCGGACGACAAGGTACGAAATTGAATGGCGTACTGGCCGACAGAAAGAGTACCCTGGCGGAGACTAAAAAGAGACTCGGTAGTAGAAGCCAACCGTCCCGGCTCATCGAAGACCTTACGAAAGGTCTCTAGAAAAGAAGACAGTTGGGAGACGAGAGGATCATCACGTTCCCAAAGGGGGTTAACCCAGGCCAGGGCCACACCCTCCAAGTGAGACACAATAAAGGCCACCTTAGCTCGGTCAGTGGGGTATTGTTGTGGCAGAAGTTCAAAGTGCATCTGGCATTGGTTTAGGAAACCTCGACACAATTTAGGATCTCCCCCGTATCGTGGCGGCCTAGCCAGATGAGGAGGAGGGTGCGAAGCCGGAGCCTGGGCAGGGGCTGAGGTGGCAGTTTGAAGGGCGAGCAGACGATTATCCACAGAAGCCAGGTAACTCAGTATGTGGCCCTGGGTATCACGTTGCTGGGCGAGCTCTTGCTGGAGACTGGCCAGCTGGGTTGCGCTCCCCGGGTCGGAGGGTTGAAGAGCAGCTAAACGGGACTCCATAGATTTAAGAAAACCCATAATCCGGCTTTGGTTCTCCCGTAAAAACAAGAGTTCCTTTTGGGTGGAAGCAGAGGTACCAGCGGGATCCCTGGCCTGTCTGTACTGTTACGCTCAGGGACCAGGAAAGCGAGATAAGTGGATCCACTGGACCGAAACAGCGAACCTCCCCAGGACGAGTGGACCAGGTGGACCGCCCCCTATACAGGGAGCGTTAGGAGCAGGCCCAGGGGAGACTGCTGAACGGCAGCCGGTACCAAAGTACAAGGAAAGGAAAAGGTCAGGGCAGGGACGACGGAAAAGAGAACGAAGAAGGAGAAACGGAACGGGTAACGGGAACTGACAAGACAGACAGAGAAAGGAAGGACAAACCGGAAGACAGGATGCAGACACGAGACCACGGAAGCGCAGGAGACGATGGCGGAAGGACTAGGCAGAGGATCAGGAACACTGGGAAGAAACGAAGGTACAGGAGAACTGGAGCTGCAAGGGAAGCACGGAGACAGTTAATGATAATACACAGAAACGAAAAGTCAGAGACAAGCAGCAGGGAGAACGTAAGGTATGCTAGGAAGCGAGGGAGCCAGAGGCATTTGCCAGAAAACAAATGACAGACAGGCACAGCCAAAAGGAAGAGGCGGCCTTAAATGCAGAGTGGCAGCATACCTTCCGGGTCATGGTCCTCCAGGACCACAGAGAGCAGGGGAAAGAGTGTCCAAAGAAAAAGGCAGAGTGCGCATACAAGTGCTCCCAGTAGAGGGCGCTGTGGACGCGCAGGAGCGCTGCTAGTAACGTCAGCGCTGCCAGCGAGACACAAGGCTGACCGGAGCAGGGAAGGCAGAGTGCGCGTGCGCAGGACACCCTAGTGCACGCGCGCCCGACAGGAAGCAGGAGCCGGGAGAGCGAGCAGAGAAGGCGGCGCTGGAACAGGAGCGCGCCAGGACGCCGAGGAGCGGTAAGTAAAAGCGGACAGCAGGGACCGCGGCGGTGATAATGGCGACCTGACAACTGCTTACCGTTACAGGCTGGGATAAGGGGGTGTCCGCTGCTGCCCGCCGCCCGCCGCCGCCCGCCACCGCTACCGCAGTTGTCCGCTGCTGCCCGCTGCTGTCCCGGGAGATCCTGGAAACTCCGGTGCTGCGGGGGGCTCTGGCATACTGGAGTTAGTTCCAGTATGACTGACTTTGGGAAAATGGCCGCCGGAATCTCGGGAGATGAGATTTCAGCGCTGAGATCTCATCTCTCGAGATTCCGGCGGCCATTTTCCTGGAGTCAGTCATACAGGAACGCATGGACGAACTGCCGGGGGGCTCTGGTCTTTCACAAAATGTCGCCAGAGCCCCCCCGCAGCCCCGGAGACAGCCCTGCAGCCCCCCGAGACAGCCCTGCAGCCCCCGAGACAGCCCTGCAGCCCCCGAGACAGCCTTGCAGCCCCAAAGACAGCCCTGCAGCCCCGGAGACAGCCCTGTAGCACAGGAGCCCCCCTGCAGCACAGGAGCCCCCCTGCAGACCCCCTCATCCCAGCCTGCAGCACAGGAGCCCCCCTGCAGACCCCCTCATCTCAGCCTGCAGCAATGCTCCACTCCTGCTTCCAGCACCGACCCTGGGACCCTGATCCGCTACAGCCACAACCCCTGGTGAGTAATAAGACGCATGGATTATAAGACGCCCCCACCAATTTATTAAAAAAAGTTTTTTTCCTATTTTTCTCCTCAAAATTTGGGGTGCGTCTTATAATCCGGAGCGTCTTACAAAGCGAAAAATACGGTACTTTGCAGAGGTCATTTTCACACCTTCAGGAACCTTAAAGGGCCCAACCAGCTGTTTCCCCATGATTACGGCCCAAAACATGACTCCATTCACTACTCCATCCATCTGGACCATCCAGGGTTGCTCAACACTCATCAGTAAACAAGACTGTTTGAAAATTAGTCTTCATGTATGTCTGGGCACACTGCAACCGTTTTTGCTTGTGAACACTGTTTAGAGGTGGCCAAATATCTGTCTGCTGGTTTGTAATGGCTTTTTAGCAGCTGATCTCTTAATCCGATGAACTTGCCTGGCAGAAACCTTCCTCATTCTGCCTTTATCAGCACGAACACATCTGTGCTTAGATTCAGCCACAAATCTCTTAACAGTGCGATGATCACACTTACGTTTTCGGGAAATATCTAATGTTTTCATCCCTTGAATAGGCATTGCACTATTTGATGCTTTTCGGCAGCAGAGAGATCCTTTTTTTCCCATGTTACTTGAAAACTGTAGCCTGCTTAATAATGTGGAACATCATTTTTAGGCCACATTCACACGTTCCTTTTTATCCTGCGGGTTCTCCCGCAGCGGATTTGATAAATCTGCAGGGCAAACCCGCTGCGGTTATCCCTGCAGATTTATCGCGGTTTGTCCTGCGGGTTCCGCTGCGGGTTCCGCTGCGGGATTTACCCCTACTATTGATGCTGCATATGCAGCAATATGCAGCATCAATAGTAATGTTAAAAATAATAAAATCATGATGATATACTCACCCTCTGACGTCCCGATCTCACCTCGGCGCTGCAGGCGGCGGTCCGGTTCCAAAGATGTTGTGCGACCAGGACCTTCGGTGACGTCACGGTCATGTGACCGCGACTTCACCGAAGGTCCTGGTCGCATAGCAAACCTGAGACCGGACGGCCGCGTGCAGCGCTGAGACTTCAGAGGTGAGTATATCATGATTTTTTATTTTAATTCTTTTTTTTTTAATACAAATATGGTTCCCGGGGCCTGCAGGAGAGTCTCCTCTCCTCCACCCCGGGTATAACCCGCACATTATCCGCATTACTTCCCGCATGGTGGGCACAGCCCCATGCGGGAAGTAAGCGGATCAATGCATTTCTATGGGTGCAGAATCGCTGCGATTCTGCACAAAGAAGTGACATGGTCCTTCTTTTTTTCTGCAGCAATTCAGCGCGGTTTTTTTCGGGTTTTTCCGCATCATGTGCACTGCGGTTTCTGTTTTCCATAGGGTAACATTGTACTGTACCCTGCATGGAAAACAGCTGCGGACCCGCAGCGGCAAAATCGCCGCGGTTCCGCAGTAAAAACCGCATAGTGTGAACATGGCCTTAAGTAGTTTTTCTTTAATTAGAATCACCTGGAAAACTAATTATCACATGTGTTTAAGATTAATTTCAGTGATCCATTGAGCTCTGAGACACAATACCATCCATGAGTTTATTTGAAAAACAAAACCATTAAATCTTTATGAAACTTAAATCCAATTTGCATAATAATTTGGAACACGGTGTAAAGCTCCTTGACTATTTCAGCTTCTTGTTCCTCAACGTTACCCACTTCTTGCTGTCCTCCATGCTGTGAAATACAGGCTGATGTATAGCCACAATGCAATACTATCAGGGAGACATCTGATTAGCTCCAAATTTATTCTCTGTTGGGACAATGACCTCAAATATACAGCCAATATCAATATAAGTTAAGGTACCGTCACATTAAGCAACTTACCAACGAGAACGACAACAATCTGTGACGTTGCAGCGTCCTGGATAGCGATCTCGTTGTGTTTGACACGCAGCAACGATCAGGATCCTGCTGTGACATCGCTGGTCATCGCTGAAAGTCCGGAACTTTATTTGGTCGTCAGGTCGGCGTGATTCGTCATGTTTGACAGCAAAAGCAACGATGCCTGCAATGTTTTTCCATGGAGCGAACAACCAGCGAGAACGATAAGTACGTCACTGGATCGCTCCTGCATCGTTCTGGAGCTGCTGTGTTTGACGTCTCCTAGCGACCTAAACAGCGACGCTGCAGCGATCGGCATCGTTGTCTATATCGCTGCAGCGTCGCTTAATGTGATGCTACCTTTAGCTTCATTGTAAAGATGAACAAGTAGCGTAGGAAGTGATAATAAGGCCCCCACAAAAGCCTTATCTCAACATCACCGAGTCTGATTAAAGTGAACCTGTCAGCAGTTATGCCAGGTGCCGGGGCTCTTTGACCTTTTCCAGCACCTGCAAACTGCAGTACTTTGCCCTGCCCTCAACAGGGCAGATAAGAACGCCTACACAGGAGTGTAATGTCAGGGAGCCTGTGTGGATGATGCAGGGTTGCATCATCCAGAAGAAGTAAGCAGGAGGGCGGCGATCATAAGAAAATGGGAGGCGCCGGACTTAGACTAGCGACATGCCTCGGACTGGACCGCCCCGCAGGATGCTGTATATCAGCCCTGAAAGGTGATGGCCACATCTTATATTGACCAAAACTGCTGAAAAGTTCCCTTTAAGAGACAGAAGGATTTTCACAAGCCTACATCTATAGATCTGTAGTTAGTTCTTCAAGATGTTTGCAACAAATTCCCTGCTGAGTTCCTTCAAAAACTGTGTGTAAGTGTACCTGGAATTGATGTTTTGGTGCAATTTTAAAGGCATAAGGAGATCACAGCAAATATTAATTTGATTTAGACTAGTTGGCCCGTGCAAAATTTTCGCACATTGGTCGTCGGGGGTGCAGGCAATTTCCGAAAAAGCAAGCTGGTCAAATGTAAATGTAAAGTCCATGAAATCTTTGTAACTATCAGCTCTAAGTTGTTTTTGATGTGTGTGAATATACGCTAACCTGGAGCTTTCTATCTACTATATAATTGTCTAAGGGTCACTTCCGTCTGTCTGTCTGTCTTTCTGTCTGTCTTTTTGTCTGTCTTTTTGTCTGTCACAGATATTCGTTGGTCGCGGCCTCTGTCTGTCATGGAAATCCAAGTCGCTGATTGGTCGTGGCAAAACGCCCACGACCATTGCCACGACCAATCAGCGACGGGCACAGTCTGGCGGAAAAATGGCCACTCCTTCCTCCCCGCAGTCAGTGCCCGCTCCATACTCCCCACCAGTCAGCCCTCACACAGGGTTGATGGCAGCGTTAATGGACCGCGTTATGCCGCAGTGTAACGCACTCCATTAACGCAGCTATTAACCCTGTGTGACCAACTTTTTACTATTGGTGCTGTGTATGCAGCATCAATAGTAAAAAGATCTAATGTTACAAATAATAATAATAAAAAAAAAGCTTATTGTCACGCTCCGACGTGCGTCCTGTCCTCGGCAGTGCAAGCGGCAGGTTCTGGTGGCAAGGATGCTATGCGAGAAGGACCTTCCATGACGTCACAGTCATGTGACCACGACGTCATCACAGGTCCTGCGCTCATACCAACCCTGGGACCGGAAGCTGCCGCATACACCGCACACAAGCGCCAGGACTACAATGGACCCTCGGAACGTGAGTATATGTTTATTTTTTATTTTAAGTCTTTTTTAACCTGTTACATACATAGTAACATAGTAACATAGTTAGTAAGGCCGAAAAAAGACATTTGTCCATCCATCCATCCAGTTCAGCCTATATTCCATCATAATAAATCCCCAGATCTACGTCCTTCTACAGAACCTAATTGTATGATACAATATTGTTCTGCTCCAGGAAGACATCCAGGCCTCTCTTGAACCCCTCGACTGAGTTCGCCATCACCACCTCCTCAGGCAAGCAATTCCAGATTCTCACTGCCCTAACAGTAAAGAATCCTCTTCTATGTTGGTGGAAAAACCTTCTCTCCTCCAGACGCAAAGAATGCCCCCTTGTGCCCGTCACCTTCCTTGGTATAAACAGATCCTCAGCGAGATATTTGTATTGTCCCCTTATATACTTATACATGGTTATTAGATCGCCCCTCAGTCGTCTTTTTTCTAGACTAAATAATCCTAATTTCGCTAATCTATCTGGGTATTGTAGTTCTCCCATCCCCTTTATTAATTTTGTTGCCCTCCTTTGTACTCTCTCTAGTTCCATTATATCCTTCCTGAGCACCGGTGCCCAAAACTGGACACAGTACTCCATGTGCGGTCTAACTAGGGATTTGTACAGAGGCAGTATAATGCTCTCATCATGTGTATCCAGACCTCTTTTAATGCACCCCATGATCTTGTTTGCCTTGGCAGCTGCTGCCTGGCACTGGCTGCTCCAGGTAAGTTTATCATTAACTAGGATCCCCAAGTCCTTCTCCCTGTCAGATTTACCCAGTGGTTTACCATTCAGTGTGTAATGGTGACATTGATTCCTTCTTCCCATGTGTATAACCTTACATTTATCATTGTTAAACCTCATCTGCCACCTTTCAGCCCAAGTTTCCAACTTATCCAGATCCATCTGTAGCAGAATACTATCTTCACTTGTATTAACTGCTTTACATAGTTTTGTATCATCTGCAAATATCGATATTTTACTGTGTAAACCTTCTACCAGATCATTAATGAATATGTTGAAGAGAACAGGTCCCAATACTGACCCCTGCGGTACCCCACTAGTCACAGCGACCCAGTTAGAGACTATACCATTTATAACCACCCTCTGCTTTCTATCACTAAGCCAGTTACTAACCCATTTACACACATTTTCCCCCAGACCAAGCATTCTCATTTTGTGTACCAACCTCTTGTGCGGCACGGTATCAAACGCTTTGGAAAAATCGAGATATACCACGTCCAATGACTCACCGTGGTCCAGTCTATAGCTTACCTCTTCATAAAAACTGATTAGATTGGTTTGACAGGAGCGATTTCTCATAAACCCATGCTGATATGGAGTTAAACAGTTATTCTCATTGAGATAATCCAGAATAACATCCCTCAGAAACCCTTCAAATATTTTACCAACAATAGAGGTTAGACTTACTGGCCTATAATTTCCAGGTTCACTTTTAGAGCCCTTTTTGAATATTGGCACCACATTTGCTATGCGCCAGTCCTGCGGAACAGACCCTGTCACTATAGAGTCACTAAAAATAAGAAATAATGGTTTATCTATTACATTACTTAGTTCTCTTAGTACTCGTGGGTGTATGCCATCCGGACCCGGAGATTTATCTATTTTAATCTTATTTAGCCGGTTTCGCACCTCTTCTTGGGTTAGATTGGTGACCCTTAATATAGGGTTTTCATTGTTTCTTGGGATTTCACCTAGCATTTCATTTTCCACCGTGAATACCGTGGAGAAGAAGGTGTTTAATATGTTAGCTTTTTCCTCGTCATCTACAACCATTCTTTCCTCACTATTTTTTAAGGGGCCTACATTTTCAGTTTTTATTCTTTTACTATTAATATAGTTGAAGAACAGTTTGGGATTAGTTTTACTCTCCTTAGCAATGTGCTTCTCTGTTTCCTTTTTGGCAGCTTTAATTAGTTTTTTAGATAAAGTATTTTTCTCCCTATAGTTTTTTAGAGCTTCAATGGTGCCATCCTGCTTTAGTAGTGCAAATGCTTTCTTTTTACTGTTAATTGCCTGTCTTACTTCTTTGTTTAGCCACATTGGGTTTTTCCTATTTCTAGTCCTTTTATTCCCACAAGGTATAAACCGCTTACACTGCCTATTTAGGATGTTCTTAAACATTTCCCATTTATTATCTGTATTCTTATTTCTGAGGATATTGTCCCAGTCTACCAGATTAAGGGCATCTCTAAGCTGTTCAAACTTTGCCTTCCTAAAGTTCAATGTTTTTGTGACTCCCTGACAAGTCCCCCTAGTGAAAGACAGGTGAAACTGCACAATATTGTGGTCGCTATTTCCTAAATGCCCAACCACCTGCAGATTTGTTATTCTGTCAGGTCTATTAGATAGTATTAGGTCTAAAAGTGCTGCTCCTCTGGTTGGATTCTGCACCAATTGTGAAAGATAATTTTTCTTGGTTATTAGCAGAAACCTGTTGCCTTTATGGGTTTCACAGGTTTCTGTTTCCCAGTTAATATCCGGGTAGTTAAAGTCCCCCATAACCAGGACCTCATTATGGGTTGCAGCTTCATCTATCTGCTTTAGAAGTAGACTTTCCATGCTTTCTGTTATATTTGGGGGTTTGTAACAGACCCCAATGAGAATTTTGTTACCATTTTTCCCTCCATGAATTTCAACCCATATGGACTCGACATCTTCATTCCCTTCGCTAATATCCTCCCTTAAAGTGGACTTTAGACAAGACTTTACATAGAGACAAACCCCTCCTCCTCTCCGATTTTTACGATCCTTTCTAAACAGACTGTAACCCTGTAAGTTAACTGCCCAGTCATAGCTTTCATCTAACCATGTCTCGGTTATTCCCACTATGTCAAAGTTACCTGTAGATATTTCTGCTTCTAGTTCTTCCATCTTGTTTGTCAGGCTTCTGGCGTTTGCGAGCATGCAGTTTAGAGGATTTTGTTTTGTTCCAATCTCCTCACTGTGGATTGTTTTAGAAATGTTCTTACCTCCCTTCTGAGTATGTTTTCCTGGGTCGTCTTTGTACGAGTCTAATGTTTTTCTTCCCGTCCCCTCTTCTTCTAGTTTAACGCCCTCCTGATGAGTGTAGCGAGTCTTCTGGCGAATGTGTGTTTCCCAGGTTTGTTGAGGTGTAGTCCGTCTCTGGCGAGGAGTCCATCATACCAGTAATTCACACCGTGGTCCAGGAATCCAAATCCTTGTTGTCTGCACCATCGTCTTAGCCAGTTGTTTGCATCAAGGATCCTGTTCCATCTCCTGGTGCCATGCCCATCTACTGGAAGGATAGAAGAAAAAACTACCTGTGCATCCAGTTCCTTTACTTTCTTCCCCAACTCTTCAAAGTCCTTGCAGATTGTCGGTAGGTCCTTCCTTGCCGTGTCATTGGTGCCAACATGTATCAGAAGAAATGGGTGGACGTCCTTGGAGCTGAAGAGCTTTGGTATCCTATCGGTCACATCCTTGATCATCGCACCTGGAAGGCAGCATACTTCTCTTGCAGTTATGTCCGGTCTGCAGATGGCTGCTTCTGTGCCTCTCAGTAGTGAGTCTCCCACCACCACCACTCTTCGTTGCTTCTTGGCTGTACTTTTTGCTGTCACTTGTTGCTGTGTGCCCTTTTCTTTTTTGCTTGCTGGTATTGCTTCATTCTTAGGTGTGCCATCTTCATCCTCTACAAAGATTTGATATCGGTTCTTCAGTTGTGTGGTTGGTGATTTCTCCATGGTCTTCTTGCTTCTTTTGGTCACATGCTTCCACTCATCTGCTTTTGGAGGTTCTCTGACACTTTTTGCACCTTCTGTGACCAGTAGAGATGCTTCTGTTCTGTCTAGAAAGTCTTCATTCTTTTTGATGAGTTTCAAAGTTGCTAGGCAATATGCTACGTGACTGGCCAATATACTACGTGACTGGGCAGTATACTACGTGGCTCTGTGCTGTATACTACGTCGCTGTGCAATATACTACGTGGCTGGGCAATATACTACGTGGCTGTGCAATATACTACGTGACTGGACAATATACTACGTGACTGGGCAATATACTACGTGACTGGGCAATATACTACGTGACTGGGCAGTATACTACGTGACTGGGCAGTATACTACGTGTCTGTGCTGTATACTACATCGCTGTGCAATATACTACGTGGCTGGGCAATATACTACGTGGCTGGGGAATATACTACGTGTCTCTGTGCTGTATACTACGTCGCTGTGCAATATACTACGTGGCTGGGCAATATACTACGTGACTGGGCAATATACTACTTGACTGGGCAATATACTATGTGACTGGGCAATATACTACGTGACTGGGCAATATACTACGTGGCTGGGCAATATACTATGTGGCTGGGCAATATACTATGTCACTGGGCAATATACTACGTAGCTGGGCAATATAGTACGTGACCGGGCAATATACTACGTGGCTGGGCAATATACTACGTGGCTGGGCAATATACTACATGGCTGGGCTGTATACTACGTGACTCTGTGCTGTATACTACGTCGCTGTGCAATATACTACGTGGCTGGGCAATATACTACGTGACTGGGCAATATACTACGTGACTGGGCAATATACTATGTGGCTGGGCAATATACTACGTCACTGGGCAATATACTACGTAGCTGGGCAATATAGTACGTGACTGGGCAATATACTACGTAGCTGGGCAATAGGTAATATGCTATGTGGTTGGGCAATATACTACGTGGCTGGGCAATATACTATGTGGGCTGTGCAATATACTATGTGGACATGCATATTCTAGAATACCCGATGCGTTAGAATCGGGCCACCATCTAGTCTATATATATAATTGTCTAAGGGGCACTTCCGTCTGTTTGTCTGTATGTCTGTTTGTAGGTCACGGAAATCCCGTGTCGTTGAATGGTCGCGGCTGCCAGGCCTTGACCAATCAGCGACGGGCACAGTCCGGCCGCGAATTCGCCCCTTCCTACTCTCTGTCAGTGCCCCCTCCAGTCAGCGCTCACACAGGGTTAATGGCTGCGTTACACCACGTTATGCCGCGGTGTAACGCAGTCCGTTAACGCAGCTATTAACTCTGTGTGACCAACTTGTTACTATTGATGCTGCCTATGCAGCATCAATAGTAAAAAGATCTAATGTTAAAAATTAAAAACAAAATAAAAAATCATTATATACTCACCTTCTGTTGCCTTTCCCGCTGCTCTTCGTGACGCTCCGGTCAGTGCATTGCAGTCTCGCGAGGTGATGACGTAGCGGTCTCGCGAGACCACTACATTATCATCTCGCAAGACCACAATGCATTTTTGCATTCTTTTGTTCATTGACTTTACATTTTGTTAACTGATGAAAATAAACTATTAACATTTGCATTTTTTAAAACATTTGCAGCATTTTTCCACACCTACTGTAAACCTTTGCATAGACAAGCTCCAAAGAAAGCCATACCTTTTATGATAAACATTATAACCCTACATAAAACGCAGAGCTGCCTTAATTCTTAATTAAGGCAGATTATGACCTCAATTTTTCTGTATAGATACATGTTGTAGACAACCTTGAAATCTTCACAACAAATTTCTCAAGGTGTCTTAAAAGAAACATTTTGATCGTGTGTGTACAAAGAAATCAGAAGGGCCCTAAAGCAGAAGTCCGCACAGTATAATGGCCCCCACACAACCCTCTACATAGTATAATGGCCCCCCACATTACAGTGACCCGCACGGAGCCCTCAACATAGAATAATTCCCCCCACACTGACCTTTACCCAGTATAATGAACCCCACTCAACCCCTTACACAGTATGATGACTCCAACACAGTATAATGGCCCTCACACAGCCCTCTACACAGTATACTGGCCCCCACACAGTCCTTCGTGCAGTATAAAGGCCTCCATTCAGCACTCCACCACTCCACACAGTATGATGCCCCCCACACAGCTATCCTCACATAATAATGGCAGTGCACAGGTCCTGTGCTGCCTTTTCATACCAAATTTGCTTTTTACTGCTGCAGACAATCACTCGCTGCAGCTATGACTAAAGGTACCTTCACACTGAACAACTTGATAACGATAGCGATCCGTGACGTTGTAGCGTCCTGGATAGCGATATCGTGTTTGACACGCAGCAGCGATCAGGATCCTGCTGTGACTGTTAGGAGTCGAGTTTCCTCTGCTGCACAGGGGGAATCTCGATCCGTCTCCGCTGCGGTCTCCCATTCTTCTCCAGCCTCAGTGGAGTCTGCTCAGCAGGGACATCGATCCCAGCGTCTCACTCAGTCTGACTCTGTGCGAAGAGTTACTGCTGCTTTTCCTGCTTCTGCCATTGAAGCCAGGGCTGGGCAGTGGCGAGTGGACGTTTCTGGATCTAAGTCCTGCTTTTCTCTGTCTGAGCATGCCCAGGGCAGGATCTCCCGTTGGAGATCGAGGGTCACATGCTCAGGTACTGCAGCACATCCCATTGGTCCTTTTGGCAGGTCCTGAAAGGGCAAAACTTCTGTAGCTGTTTCCTGTGCTGCAGCTATATAAACTGCGCATGACCGCACGGCCATGCGCTAGTATTGTCTTGTAAATATGTGTGTGTGTTGTGAGTGAAAGTCGCTCTTTAAATAACCCTCCCTATTGAATGTCTGTTCGCGGAAGGTGTATGTTTGCTTTCTAGCGCCCGACTTATCCAACAGCACGAAACACACATTACAGCTACCAGTTGCTGTGTCCGCCAGTACGGCGCTGTGCGCTTGCTCTGCGCTTTCCTGACCCAAGCCTGGGTGGTTAGTGGCGTCCGTCAGTGCGGCACCGCACGCCCTCTTGTGCCTTAATATTATTATTTATGTTCCTCTGACACACCCAGTTGCGGTGTTGTGCCAGCAAGTGTCTAATAGGACTTCAATCCTGTGTAGGGGTTGAGTCCGCTGACTTCTTGCTCGCGCTTTATGTGCGGTACTGCGGTCCTGTGACGCAACAGGATCGCTTCCTTCACGCAGGGTGAAGTTAACCCATGTGTGTATACTTAGTACCGCCATATAGTCCGTCTTACTAGCAGCAGGGTCTTTTACCTGCACGGTGGACCTCGGACTGCGAACGCACCTAATACCATAACATCTGATTCTTGGTGCGTTCCGCCAGTCCCTAACAGAATACTAGCGCCAAGGTAACATAGTAACATAGTAACATAGTTAGTAAGGCCGAAAAAAGACATTTGTCCATCCAGTTCAGCCTATATTCCATCATAATAAATCCCCAGATCTACGTCCTTCTACAGAACCTAATAATTGTATGATACAATATTGTTCTGCTCCAGGAAGACATCCAGGCCTCTCTTGAACCCCTCGACTGAGTTCGCCATCACCACCTCCTCAGGCAAGCAATTCCAGATTCTCACTGCCCTAACAGTAAAGAATCCTCTTCTATGTTGGTGGAAAAACCTTCTCTTCTCCAGACGCAAAGAATGCCCCCTTGTGCCCGTCACCTTCCTTGGTATAAACAGATCCTCAGCGAGATATTTGTATTGTCCCCTTATATACTTATACATGGTTATTAGATCGCCCCTCAGTCGTCTTTTTTCTAGACTAAATAATCCTAATTTCGCTAATCTATCTGGGTATTGTAGTTCTCCCATCCCCTTTATTAATTTTGTTGCCCTCCTTTGTACTCTCTCTAGTTCCATTATATCCTTCCTGAGCACCGGTGCCCAAAACTGGACACAGTACTCCATGTGCGGTCTAACTAGGGATTTGCACAGAGGCAGTATAATGCTCTCATCATGTGTATCCAGACCTCTTTTAATGCACCCCATGATCCTGTTTGCCTTGGCAAGGTCTGGCTAGTAATGACGGACGATCAGCGTTCACAGCGGTACATCCAACAGCTGGAGGGTAGGTTGGCGGCTCTAGAGCGTGCAACCTCAGCTGTGGACGTTACTGCTGTCGCTGTTCAGGCTGCAAGTGCAGTTGCAGCCAGTTTGTCCGCTGCCACCCCTGCTCCGACCTTATCCCGTCTCCCGCTTCCAGATAAGTTTGCTGGTGACAGTAAGCTATGTCGGGGATTCGTGAGCCAGTGCTCCATACATCTCGAGCTGCTGGCTGCACGTTTTCCTACGGAACGGGCGAGGGTGGGATTCATCTTGTCTCTTTTGTCGGGCAGGGCGTTGGAGTGGGCAAAGCCGCTTTGGGAACGTGGTGATCGTGTGGTACAGAGTGCTCCTATCTTCCTGGACGCTCTGAGGCAGGTCTTTTTGGGACCCCGTGTCACCCACGATACCGCGCTCCAATTGTTGGCAATTTCTCAGGCTTTGTCCATGGTCAGCCAGTTCGCCATCCTATTCCGGACTCTAGCTTCTGAGCTGGAATGGCCGGATAAAGTCCTTATTCCGGTGTTGTGGAAAGGACTGGCAGATCATGTAAAGGACGCCTTGGCCACCAGGGAGATTCCCGCCACACTGGAGGAGCTTATTACTATAGCTACCCGCATCGATCTCCGTTTTAACGAGCGGAGGTTGGAGCGGACCCAGTGTAGGCAGAGGTTTCGGCTGGCTCCCACCTTTGCCAAACCTCTAGAATCTCCTGTTATGGCGTCTGACTCCCATGAGGCCATGGAGGTTTCTTGAGCGGGACCTAGGTCTCAGACCGCTTGAGTACCTGTGGTGTGTAAAAATTGCCAGCAACCGGGACATTACGCTAATAAATGTCCACGGCGGTCGGGAAAATGATCGCTTCTAGTGACCATTGGAGGAGGTTCACTGGACACAGCGGCATTTTCCTCCAAATTGTCCTTTAAAGGGACAATCCTGTTAGGCACATCCACTCTTACAGTAGAGCTTTGTGTGGATTCAGGAGCAGAAGGAAATTTTATGTCTTCTGCTTTTGCTCTGCGCCACGCAGTACCTCTGGTTAT
Organism: Ranitomeya imitator; assembly: GCF_032444005.1. Lineage (NCBI taxonomy): Eukaryota > Metazoa > Chordata > Amphibia > Anura > Dendrobatidae > Ranitomeya > Ranitomeya imitator. The sequence continues at coordinate 160,739,901 of NC_091287.1, read as the reverse complement.
GCTTGCCAAACCAGTAACCGTTAGAGTGGTGAATGGGTCGACACTTCCGCTACAGATCACACATCAGACTGTCCCTTTCACGTTAGCCATGTCCCCATCCCACCAGGAGATTATTTCCCTTCTTGTCCTTCCCGAGGGAATGGATGAGATTCTGCTGGGAATACCCTGGCTCCGTTTCCACTCCCCACATATTGAGTGGACCTCTGGGAGGATATTGGGTTGGAGTGAATCCTGTAAGGGCAGATGTGTGAAAGAGTGCGTTCAGGTTTCCACCACTGAGATGCCCGCAGATCTCTCTACTCTCCCCAAATACTATTGGTCTTATGCAGACGTCTTCTCCAAAAAGGCCGTGGAGACCCTTCCGCCTCACCGTCCTTATGACTGTCCTATAGATCTCTTGCCTGGAGCAGAACCTCCTCGGGGACGTGTCTATCCCCTCTCTCTCCCGGAAACGGAGGCTATGTCCCAGTACATCCAGGAGAATTTGGCAAGAGGGTTTATTAGGAAGTCAGTGTCACCAGCAGGGGCAGGGTTCTTCTTCGTACAGAAGAAGAATGGAGAGTTGCGTCCTTGCATAGACTACAGGGGTCTTAACGCCATCACCGTTAAGAATAAGTACCCGCTGCCCCTGATTTCTGAGCTTTTTGATAGGCTACGGGGAGCTAAGGTATTTACCAAATTAGACCTGCGGGGAGCTTATAACCTGATTCGCATCCGTGAGGGGGACGAATGGAAGACGGCGTTTAACACCAGAGATGGGCACTATGAGTATCTGGTGATGCCCTTCGGGCTCTGTAATGCCCCAGCCGTTTTCCAAGACTTTGTCAATGACATCTTCCGGGATATGCTTTCCACCTCGGTCGTAGTCTATCTGGATGATATTCTCATCTTCTCTCCAGATATTGACTCCCACCGGAGAGATGTTGGCAGAGTCTTCGACCTCTTACAGGCAAACTCTCTTTACGCAAAGTTGGAGAAGTGTGTGTTTGAGCAGGAGTCTTTACCTTTCCTGGGCTATATCATCTCTGCCCAGGGATTGGCTATGGATCCTGCCAAACTACAGGCTGTGATGGACTGGCAAGAACCCCATTCACTTAAAGCGGTGCAGCGCTTTATGGGGTTCATTAATTATTACCGCCAGTTCATTCCCCATTTCTCAACTTTGGTAGCTCCCTTGGTAGCCCTCACCAAGAAGGGAGCAAATCCCAAAGTGTGGTCTGAAGAGGTCTCCAAGGCCTTTTCTTCTACTAAGTCTCATTTTGCTAGCGCTCCCATCCTACATCGTCCCGATGTCGATAAGCCATTTATAATGGAGGTGGATGCCTCTTCCGTTGGTGCTGGAGCAGTCCTCTTCCAAAAGGATGCTCAAGGTCGGAAGCATCCGTGCTTCTTCTTCTCCAAGACCTTCACACCAGCGGAGAGGAATTAGTCCATCGGGGACAGGGAGTTGCTAGCGATGAAATTGGCTTTCTCAGAGTGGAGACATCTCTTGGAGGGGGCTCGTTTTCCCTTTCAAGTTTTTACAGACCACAAAAATTTGCTCTATTGCAAACAGCCCAGCGGCTAAATTCTCGCCAGGCCAGATGGTCCTTATTCTTCTCCCGATTCCACTTCACCCTCCATTATCTCGCTGGGGAGAAGAATATTCGAGCTGATGCTCTTTCTCGCTCTGTTGTGTCATCTGAGGAGGAGGAAGGAGAGCCTCGGCTTATTGTTCCTTCTGAGAGCTTGGGAACCGTGGCTCCGGTGTCGCTTGAGTCTGTGCCTCCGGGCAAGACTTTTGTGCCCATAAATTTGCGACCGGAGGTTCTCTCTTGGGCTCATTCCTCCAGGGTGGGTGGACACTTTGGGACAAAAAGGACATCTGAGCTGCTGGCGAGGACGTACTGGTGGCCGCATATGCTTCGGGATGTCAGAGATTACGTTCTGGCGTGTGTCTCATGCGCCAATAATAAGTCTCCTCGACAACGGCCGTCTGGGTTACTCTATCCCTTGCCGGTGGCAGACAGGCCCTGGGAGATGGTCGGGATGGACTTTGTAGTGGGTTTGCCCAAGTCTCGTGGCTGTACCATCATTTGAGTTATTACCGATCATTTCTCGAAAATGGTGCATTTGGTGCCGCTCCCACGGTTACCTTCTGCACGGGCCTTGGCAGCGTTGTTCATAAGACACATCTTCCGCCTACACGGCATGCCAGACAAAATTGTCAGTGACCGGGGTCCCCAGTTTGCGTCTCTGTTCTGGAGAGAGCTTTGTCGTCTTCTCAGCATTGAGTTAAATCTCTCTTCCGCATATCATCCCGAGACGAATGGGTTGGTAGAGAGGGCCAATCAGACTCTGGTCACATATCTACGACATTTTGTTTCTGCCAGGCAGGATGACTGGGCATCTTTATTACCATGGGCAGAGTTCGCCCTTAATAACGCTGTAGCTGACTCCACCGGTCAGACTCCTTTCCTCCTTAATTACGGCCAGCATCCGCGGGTTCCTGTGCCTATGCCCGTGTCCTCTGCTGACTCCAGGGTGGCAGACTGGGCAGTGGAGGCACGGGACATTTGGGACCACACTCAGGATGCCATTCGGGCCTCGAAGGAGAGAATGAGGTCCTCCGCCGATGCACATCGGCGCCCTGCCCCGACCTTTGCTCCTGGCGATTTAGTGTGGCTCTCCGCCCATAACATCAGGCTGCGAGTTGAGTCCACTAAATTTGCTCCTCGCTACTTGGGCCCATTCAAGGTCCTCGAGCAGGTTAATCCTGTGGTCTATCGTTTGGCCCTTCCGCCACGCCTGGGTATCACCGACACCTTTCATGTGTCCCTCTTGAAACCCGTGTATATGTCCCGGTTTTCCGAGTCATCTGCTGGGACATCGGGTTCGTCTACGGACGATTATGAGGTGAACGCTATTTTGGGGTTCAAGGTGGTACGTGGCAAAAAATTTTATTTGGTAGACTGGAAGGGTTATGGCCCCGAGGACAGGTCCTGGGAGCCTGTTGAGCACATTCGGGCCCTGCAGCTTATTGCTGCCTTCGAACGTAGCGAGGCCCAAGGAGGGGGGGGGCAATGTTAGGAGTCGAGTTTTCTCTGCTGCACAGGGGGAATCTCGATCCATCTCCGCTGCCGTCTCCCATTCTTCTCCAGCCTCAGTGGAGTCTGCTCAGCAGGGACGTCGATCCCAGCGTCTCGCTCAGTCTGACTCTGTGCGAAGAGTTACTGCTGCTTTTCCTGCTTCTGCCATTGAAGCCAGTGCTGGGCAGCGGCAAGTGGACGTTTCTGGATCTAAGTCCTGCTTTTCTCTGTCTGAGCATGCCCAGGGCAGGATCTCCCGTTGGAGATCGAGGGTCACATGCTCAGGTACTGCAGCACATCCCATTGGTCCCTTTGGCAGGTCCTGAAAGGGCAAAACTTCTGTAGCTGTTTCCTGTGCTGCAGCTATATAAACTGCGCATGACTGCACGGCCATGCGCTAGTATTGTCTTGTAAATATGTGTGTGTGTTGTGAGTGAAAGTCGCTCTTTAAATAACCCTCCCTATTGAATGTCTGTTCGCGGAAGGTGTATGTTTGCTTTCTAGCGCCCGACTTATCCAACAGCACGAAACACACATTACAGCTACCAGTTGCCGTGTCCGCCAGTACGGCGCTGTGCGCTTGCTCTGCGCTTTCCTGACCCAAGCCTGGGTGGTTAGTGGCGTCCGTCAGTGCGGCACCGCACGCACTCTTGTGCCTTAATATTATTATTTATGTTCCTCTGACACACCCAGTTGCGGTGTTGTGCCAGCAAGTGTCTAATCGGACTTCAATCCTGTGTAGGGGTTGAGTCCGCTGACTTCTTGCTCGCGCTTTATGTGCGGTACTGCGGTCCTGTGACGCAACAGGATCGCTTCCTTCACGCAGGGTGAAGTTAACCCATGTGTGTATACTTAGTACCGCCATATAGTCCGTCTTACTAGCAGCAGGGTCTTTTACCTGCACGGTGGACCTCGGACTGCGAACGCACCTCATACCATAACATCTGATTCTTGGTGCGTTCCGCCAGTCCCTAACAGTGACATCGCTGGTCGGAGCTAGAAGGCCACAACTTTATTTCGTCGCTGGATCACCTGCTGACATCGCTGAATCGGCATGTGTGACGCCGATCCAGCGATGTCTTCACTGATAACCAGGGTAAACATCGGGTTACTAAGCGCAGGGCCGCGCTTAGTAACCCGATATTTACCCTGGTTACCTAAAAAAAAAAAAACACTACATACTTACATTCCGGTGTCTATCGCGTCCCTCGCCGTCAGCTTCCCGCACTGACTGTGAGCGCCGGCCGTAAAGCACAGCGGTGACGTCACCGCTGTGCTCTGCTTTACGGCCGGCCCTCACCGTCAGTGCGGGAAGCTGACGGCGAGGGACGCGACAGACACCGTAATGTAAGTATGTAGTGTTTTTTTTTTTACATTTACAATGGTAACCAGGGTAAATATCGGGTTACTAAGCGCGGCCCTGCACTTAGTAACCCGATGTTTACTCTGGTTACCCGGGGACCTCGGCATCGTTGGTCGCTGGAGAGCTGTCTGTGTCACAGCTCTCCAGCGACCACACAGCGACGCTGCAGCGATCGGCATCGTTGTCTATATCGCTGCAGCGTCGCTTGATGTGACGGTACCCTAACGCATCACTGCTGCTGCCAGTCATTTGCTACAATGGTCAGATGTTAGTTACAGTTACTTGACAACCATTCATGTAATTAACTATCTGTGGAATACATGACTATGCCATGACAGCCAAAACATAGACCTTTCTTACAGAGTTGCTCCCCATAAGAAAGTTCTCAATGTGAGATGCCTTTATAATTGCTATATTCCAACAAGAGAATACAGACAAGTGATGTCGTCTTGTGAGTGTGACAACTCATTTCTTCTTCAAAATTCTGATTCTAGCGCCTAAATCCTAAAATTGTTCATTTATTAGTTACTTCCAGCTCAGTGGCTCTTCAATTGCTTTTAGAAGATTTCCTACATTTTCAATGTTTTCCATTAAAAGAGGATTTTGCATTGACATTTATACATGTCAGTAATAGAAATATTGCTTAAAATAAATCATAATATTTTCTGGCCGTGCTGTATATGAGCCAGTCACTCGTAATGAATGTATTGTCTCAGTTGTGGTGGTTAGTCTGGGCATATTAGCATCAAGATCCACCTTCACAGAATGCGTCATCGCAGAATGGATTTCTCCCACTGAGCGTACAAGTTATTATCAGATCAGTAACCAATGACAGTAAAAAAGAGGGCATGCCAGGGTGAAGGAATGCTAGTTTCTAGACCTCGGCGCCAGTGTAAATGTGTCTAATGCTTCAAAGGATGATTTGTGAAATGGGGTTGTTATAGTGTCACCATGATACAAGATGGGAACTGGATTTTCCAAATAAGTTAACCACATCATAATAAAACCTATATTATACGGAATATATCTATAAAAAAATAAATATTATCAAACAGATGTAGATTTCCTTTATGCAGAATTCATCTTGGACCAAAAATATAGTGTATAAGTATCACCTGGCCACCAGATTTTGGCCAAAAATCTTATCTATCTACAGTACCCATGGCAAGGCCAATTCACTACTTGGATGAGAGCTATTTCGCAGCCTTTCTCACTGATTAATCTTTTCAACAGGTGACAGCTCTAATTTTTCTCATGACAGCTCATTAAATTGTCTGCATGGACACAGATAAAGGGAACCTGTCAAGCAATTTATGCTGCGCATAACTGCGGGCAGCATGAATCGGAGCCAGGCTGCACATAGGTATGCCTCTCTGAAGAGGTAGACTTAAAAGTCTCTTCAATCTGACATGCCATGTTTGGCATGCCACTCTCATCCCAATCAGACGTCTCTCACCCAGCTAAACCAGATCTCACACTGCACTGATGAGGGGCAGCACCCTGAAACATTGTGTCTGCAAATTAAGATTCTGGTTTGGTTTTTATCCTAAGTCATGTGGCAAGGCTTGTAAGGGTCGAAATTGACTGTTAGGATTGCTACTTTCATTAGGTGGCACTAGAGTTCTAGTCCTCTTCCTCTTTGAAGAGGAATTTGCAGATTTATGTTCTCTGATAGGCACTGGCATTTCAGAGAAATATAGTTTGAAGCTCTGGCTTCTCCCCATACTGCTCCAGGTGATGGACAGGTTTTTCTCATAGCGAGATATATGTCAATCTCCTAGAGCGGCGCTGGGAAAAAACGTCTAGAGTCGGCACCGGACTAGTCTCATGTCTCGGTATAGTCCCTGGGTGGATTTTCAAACTACCTTATCTAATCGAGTATAAGCCAATCCGAGTATATGCCGAGGCACCTACTTTTCCACGGAAAACTGGGTAAGCTTATTGACTCGAGTATAAGCCGGGTATGCATTGTCCCCACATCCCTGTCCAGCTATACATGGCTCCCACTTCCCTGTCCTGTATGTATATACAGCAAGGTAGATTTGTGAACAAGTTTAAAACATAACTTTTAATATGAACCATAAAAAGTCCCGAAGACCCTTATTACACCAACATAAATACCACAAAATAAGCACACACAATTCACATACTAACAGACGCTCCCACAGAGAGCTGCGAATCCATGTAGCATGGTGGAGAAAAAAGGGGAAACCTTTTTCAAAAATATATACACCACCAAAAAACAATACCATTAGGCACCTTTATCAGTTGCCCTACAATCTGCATGTAACATATTCAGGTTTTGGCAGAAAAAGGCAAAACAATCAATTCAGAACTTAATGCCTAAGTATATAAAAGGAACAATCTCACCCAAACATAGTTCTTTCCTTCACAACCGATGGTAGATCGTCCAAGGGTATCCATATTCATAGGGGGAGGCCTCCAAACACCCATACAGTACCCAGTTCATTGGATTTGTACCTGACCATATTCAAATCATCCCTCACAAATAGGTCTCCTGACGCGTTTCTCTAGGCTTGGTCATCAGGGGAGAAGCCGTTCATTACAAAGTGAAGACAAGGTGTGTGCAATCCATCACACACCAAAGTGAGATTGTCCTGGTATGAATGCCTCGCCATCCCTGTCCCTGTCTGCATGCTTCCCTTGTCCCTGTTATTGTATGCATGCCTCTCCCTTCCCTGTCCTGGAATAAATGCCACCCTGTCCCTGCCCCTGTATGCATGCCTCCCCGTTCCATCCCTGTATGCATGCCTCTCCTGTTCCATCCCGGTATGCATGCCTCTCCTGTTCCATCCCGGTATGCATGCCTCTCCCGTTCCATCCCGGTATGCATGCCTCTCCCGTTCCATCCCGGTATGCATGCCTCTCCGGTTCCATCACTGTATGCACGCCTCCTGTCCTGGTATGAATGCCTCCCCCTTCCCTGTCCTATGGGAGTGGAGACGTGTCCATATTCATTACCTTAATGAGGTTGCGCAGGTAGGCGAGTATGATGTGTCCTGGAAGCCGCAGGCTCCTGTCTCCCGCTGCTCTGCCGCCCCACCTTCCCCGCCGGCTTTCTGTACCGTGACCCTTCTATAAGCCAAGGTGGGGGGGAGTTTTCAGCACACAAAAAATGTGCTGAAAAACTCGGCTTATACATGAGTATATACGGTATGTTTTTTTTATACACTGGTGCATTTCAGAGACAGACAAACCTGGCTGGAGTCGTGCATTCATGCTTTGATTTGTGCTATCCGTTGTTTGACAGGTTCCCGTTGAATAAACTATATCTGCCTGCAGCAAACAGTAGTGGGAGACTCAAGGCCACTTGCTCGAACTTAGTGTATTGGTTTAATACTGTGCTCAATATGTAAGTGTACGCACTAAGCGCCCCCTAGTGGTAGCTGCAGTCAGTCAGCATTTTATCATTGTTGCTATGACTATGCTTAAATAGGGAATTTGGATCCGAAAAATTAAGCTCTGACTCATGAAAGCACTATGCACAGGCACATGGGGTCCTCAGGAACGTGCTATACCGTAGAACGGTCCAGGCTTTGAAATACAACTTGTCTCGGCAGGATTAAATTATGACCTGGGGTAGCAATTTGTAGTATAGTATTATTACTCCACTAACAGGAGCACGTGTCCCCACTAAACACTGTGGAAATGATGGTAGAACGCGACAGTGACATTCACGACAGCTGTACTGAGCTACAATGATACATTCTGGATCTTTTCGCGCACAACCTTTGTGTAATGAAATTCTCTGCGGCTCGTCATAGAGCTTAAATAAATAAATAATCTTTATTTTTATATAGCGCTAACATATTCCGCAGCGCTTTACAGGTTGCACACATTATCATCGCTGTCCCCATTGGGGCTCACAATCTAGAATCCCTATCAGTATGTCTTTGGAATGTGTGAGGAAACCGGAGTACCCGGAGGAAACCCACGCAAACATGGGGAGAACATACAAACTCTTTGCAGATGTTGTCCTTGGTGGGATTTGAACCCAGGACTCCAGCTCCTGCTGTGCTATCCACTGAGCCACCGTGCTGCCCTAATCTAACCTGTATACAGAAGACTGAATTTGCTTTATGACTGGTTAAATTACAACCCTATTTATATGTAAACTAGATGGTGGCCCGATTCTAACGCATCGGATATTCTAGAATATGCATGTCCACGTAATATATTGCCCAGCCCACGTAGCATATTGCCCAGCCACGTAGTATATTGCCGAGCGACGTAGTATATTGCCGGGGCCACGTAGTATATTGCCCAGCCACGTAGTATATTGCCCAGTGACGTAGTATATTGCCCAGTCACGTAGTGTACAGCACAGAGCCACGTAGTATATTGCACAGCGACGTAGTATACAGCACAGAGCTACGTAGTATATTGCACAGTGACATAGTATATTGCCCAGTCACGTAGTATATTGCCCAGTCTCGTAGTATATTCCCTAGTGACGTAGTATATTGGCCAGTTACGTGATGGACAGGTTTTTCTCATAGCGAGATATATGTCAATCTCCTAGAGCGGCGCTGGGAAAAAACGTCTAGAGTCGGCACCGGACTAGTCTCATGTCTCGGTATAGTCCCTGGGTGGATTTTCAAACTACCTTATCTAATCGAGTATAAGCCAATCCGAGTATATGCCGAGGCACCTACTTTTCCACGGAAAACTGGGTAAGCTTATTGACTCGAGTATAAGCCGGGTATGCATTGTCCCCACATCCCTGTCCAGCTATACATGGCTCCCACTTCCCTGTCCTGTATGTATATACAGCAAGGTAGATTTGTGAACAAGTTTAAAACATAACTTTTAATATGAACCATAAAAAGTCCCGAAGACCCTTATTACACCAACATAAATACCACAAAATAAGCACACACAATTCACATACTAACAGACGCTCCCACAGAGAGCTGCGAATCCATGTAGCATGGTGGAGAAAAAAGGGGAAACCTTTTTCAAAAATATATACACCACCAAAAAACAATACCATTAGGCACCTTTATCAGTTGCCCTACAATCTGCATGTAACATATTCAGGTTTTGGCAGAAAAAGGCAAAACAATCAATTCAGAACTTAATGCCTAAGTATATAAAAGGAACAATCTCACCCAAACATAGTTCTTTCCTTCACAACCGATGGTAGATCGTCCAAGGGTATCCATATTCATAGGGGGAGGCCTCCAAACACCCATACAGTACCCAGTTCATTGGATTTGTACCTGACCATATTCAAATCATCCCTCACAAATAGGTCTCCTGACGCGTTTCTCTAGGCTTGGTCATCAGGGGAGAAGCCGTTCATTACAAAGTGAAGACAAGGTGTGTGCAATCCATCACACACCAAAGTGAGATTGTCCTGGTATGAATGCCTCGCCATCCCTGTCCCTGTCTGCATGCTTCCCTTGTCCCTGTTATTGTATGCATGCCTCTCCCTTCCCTGTCCTGGAATAAATGCCACCCTGTCCCTGCCCCTGTATGCATGCCTCCCCGTTCCATCCCTGTATGCATGCCTCTCCTGTTCCATCCCGGTATGCATGCCTCTCCTGTTCCATCCCGGTATGCATGCCTCTCCCGTTCCATCCCGGTATGCATGCCTCTCCCGTTCCATCCCGGTATGCATGCCTCTCCGGTTCCATCACTGTATGCACGCCTCCTGTCCTGGTATGAATGCCTCCCCCTTCCCTGTCCTATGGGAGTGGAGACGTGTCCATATTCATTACCTTAATGAGGTTGCGCAGGTAGGCGAGTATGATGTGTCCTGGAAGCCGCAGGCTCCTGTCTCCCGCTGCTCTGCCGCCCCACCTTCCCCGCCGGCTTTCTGTACCGTGACCCTTCTATAAGCCAAGGTGGGGGGGAGTTTTCAGCACACAAAAAATGTGCTGAAAAACTCGGCTTATACATGAGTATATACGGTATGTTTTTTTTATACACTGGTGCATTTCAGAGACAGACAAACCTGGCTGGAGTCGTGCATTCATGCTTTGATTTGTGCTATCCGTTGTTTGACAGGTTCCCGTTGAATAAACTATATCTGCCTGCAGCAAACAGTAGTGGGAGACTCAAGGCCACTTGCTCGAACTTAGTGTATTGGTTTAATACTGTGCTCAATATGTAAGTGTACGCACTAAGCGCCCCCTAGTGGTAGCTGCAGTCAGTCAGCATTTTATCATTGTTGCTATGACTATGCTTAAATAGGGAATTTGGATCCGAAAAATTAAGCTCTGACTCATGAAAGCACTATGCACAGGCACATGGGGTCCTCAGGAACGTGCTATACCGTAGAACGGTCCAGGCTTTGAAATACAACTTGTCTCGGCAGGATTAAATTATGACCTGGGGTAGCAATTTGTAGTATAGTATTATTACTCCACTAACAGGAGCACGTGTCCCCACTAAACACTGTGGAAATGATGGTAGAACGCGACAGTGACATTCACGACAGCTGTACTGAGCTACAATGATACATTCTGGATCTTTTCGCGCACAACCTTTGTGTAATGAAATTCTCTGCGGCTCGTCATAGAGCTTAAATAAATAAATAATCTTTATTTTTATATAGCGCTAACATATTCCGCAGCGCTTTACAGGTTGCACACATTATCATCGCTGTCCCCATTGGGGCTCACAATCTAGAATCCCTATCAGTATGTCTTTGGAATGTGTGAGGAAACCGGAGTACCCGGAGGAAACCCACGCAAACATGGGGAGAACATACAAACTCTTTGCAGATGTTGTCCTTGGTGGGATTTGAACCCAGGACTCCAGCTCCTGCTGTGCTATCCACTGAGCCACCGTGCTGCCCTAATCTAACCTGTATACAGAAGACTGAATTTGCTTTATGACTGGTTAAATTACAACCCTATTTATATGTAAACTAGATGGTGGCCCGATTCTAACGCATCGGATATTCTAGAATATGCATGTCCACGTAATATATTGCCCAGCCCACGTAGCATATTGCCCAGCCACGTAGTATATTGCCGAGCGACGTAGTATATTGCCGGGGCCACGTAGTATATTGCCCAGCCACGTAGTATATTGCCCAGTGACGTAGTATATTGCCCAGTCACGTAGTGTACAGCACAGAGCCACGTAGTATATTGCACAGCGACGTAGTATACAGCACAGAGCTACGTAGTATATTGCACAGTGACATAGTATATTGCCCAGTCACGTAGTATATTGCCCAGTCTCGTAGTATATTCCCTAGTGACGTAGTATATTGGCCAGTTACGTAGTATACAGCACAGAACCACGTAGTATATTGCACAGCGACGTAGTATACAGCACAGAGCCACGTAGTATATTGCCCAGCCACTAGTATATTGTCCAGCCAGGTAGTATATTGCCCAGTGACGTAGTATATTGCCCAGTCACGTAGTATACAGCACAGAGCCACGAAGTATATTACACAGCAACATAGTATATTGCCCAGTCACGTAGTATATTGCCCAGTCACGTAGTATATTCCCTAGTGATGTAGTATATTGGCCAGTTACGTAGTATACAGCACAGAGCCACGTAGTATATTGCACAGCGACGTAGTATACAACACAGAGCCACGTAATATATTGCCCAGCGATGTAGTATATTGCCCAGCCACGTAGTATATTGCCCAGCCACGTAGTATATTGCCCAGTCACGTAGTATATTGCCCAGTCACGTAGTATACAGCACAGAGCCACATAGTATATTGCACAGCGACGTAGTATACAGCACAGAGCCACATAGTATATTGCACAGCGATGTAGTATACAGCACAGAGCCACGTAGTATATTGCACAGCGACGTAGTATATTGCCCAGTCACGTAGTATATTGCCCAGTCACGTAGTACATTCCCTAGTGACGTAGTATATTGGCCAGTTACGTAGTGTACAGCACAGAGCCACGTAGTATATTGCACAGGGACGTAGTATACAGCACAGAGCCACATAGTATATTGCCCAGCCACGTAGTATATTGTCCAGCCAGGTAGTATATTGCCCAGTGACGTAGTATATTGCCCAGTCACGTAGTATACAGCACAGAGCCACGTAGTATATTGCACAGCGACGTAGTATACAGCACAGAGCCACGTAGTATATTGCACAGCGACGTGGTATGTTGCCCAGCCATGTAGAATATTGTCCAGCCACGTAGTATATTGCCCAGTGACGTAGTATACAGCACAGAGCCACGTAGTATATTGCCCAGTGACATAGTATATTGCCCAGCCACGTAGTATATTGTCCATCCACGTAGTATATTGCCCAGTGACGTAGTATACAGCACAGAGCCACATAGTATATTGCCCAGTGACGTAGTATATCGGCCAGTGACGTAGTATATTGCCCAGCCACGTAGTATATTGCACAGCCACGTAGTATATTGCCCAGTGGCGTAGTATATTGCCCAGCCACGTAGTATATTGTCCAGCCACGTAGTATATTGCCCAGTGACGTAGTATACAGCACAGAGCCACGTAGTATGATGCACAGCGACGTAGTATACAGCACAGAGCCACATAGTATATTGCCCAGTGACGTAGTATATTGCCCAGCCACGTGGTATATTGCCCAGTGACGTAGTATATTGCACAGCGACGTAGTATACAGCACAGAGCCACGTAGTATATTGCCCAGTGACGTAGTATATTTCCCAGTGACGTAGTATATTGCACAGCCACGTAGTATATTGCCCAGTGACGTAGTATATTGCCCAGCCACGTAGTATATTGCCCAGTGACGTAGTATGCAGCACAGAGCCACGTAGTATATTGCACAGTGACGTAGTATACAGCACAGAGCCACATAGTATATTGCCCAGCCACGTAGTATATTGCACAGCCACGTAGTATATTGCCCAGTGACGTAGTATACAGCACAGAGCCACGTAGTATATTGCACAGCGACGTAGTATATAGCATAGAGCCACATAGTATATTGCCCAGCCACGTAGTATACAGCACAGAGCCACGTAGTATATTGCACAGCGACGTAGTATACAGCACAGAGCCACGTAGTATATTGCCCAGTGACGTAGTATATTGCCCAACCACGTAGTATATTGCCCAGCCACGTAGTATGTTGCCCAGTGACGTAGTATACAGCACGGAGCCACGTAGTATATTGCACAGCCACGTACTATACAGCATAGAGCCACGTAGTATATTGCCCAGCCACATAGTATATTGCCCAGCTACGTAGTATATTACCCAGCCACGTATGTCACAGGTTAAAAAATAAAAAATAAACATACTTACCTAACGATCCAAGGGCCCCTTGTAGTTTAACATACTCACCATTCTGGTCGCTGCTCCTCAGCGTCCCATCTCTCCGCCTCCTGGGATCCAACGGCGCTGTGGCGATGGGCACGCGGCTGCCGCCATCTTCCGTTCCCAGGATGCTTTGTGAAATTAACCAGATGACTTAGCGGTCTCGCGAGACCGCTAGGTCTTCTGGGTAATTTCGCAAAGCATCGCTGGGAAAGGAAGATGGCGGCAAGCGCGAGCGGACAACGGAGGGTGAGTATAGCAGGTTTTTAGTTTTTTTTACTATTTTTAACATTACTTTTTTTACTATTGATGCCGCATAGGCAGCATCAATAGTAAAAGGTTGGGGTCACACAGGGTTCATAGCGGCGGTAACGGAGTGCGTTACTCGCGGCATAATGGGGTCTGTTACCGCCGGCATTAACCCTGTGTTAGCGGTGACCGGAGGGGAGTATGGAGCGGGCGCCGGGGACAGTGACTGTAGGGAGCATGGAGCGGAGCGCCGGGGACACTGCGGGGAGTATGGAGCGGAGCGCCGGGGACACTGACTGCAGGGAGTATGGACCGGAGCGCCGGGGACACTGACTGCGGGGAGTATGGAGCGGAGCGCCGGGGACACTGACTGCGGGGAGCGGGGCGTATGGAGCGGATCGCCGGGGACACTGACGCCGGGGACACTGACTGCGGGGAGTAAGGAGCGGCCATTTTCTTCCGGACTGTGCCCGTCGCTGATTTGTCGCGGCAGCCATGACAGGCAGCTGGCGAGACAAATCAGCGAATGAATAACCGTGACAGAAGGACAGACAGACGGAAGTGACCCTTAGACAATTATATAGTAGATGACACTGTATGGGCCCGTAACACAGACATCGCATGTAATCTTATCAGCGTCACCTCGCTGACAGTAATGATGGGACTTAGGGTACCGTCACACTATACCATTTCGATCGCTACGACGGTACGATTCGTGCCGTTCCAGCGATATCGTTACGATATCGCTGTGTCTGACACGCAGCAGCGATCAGGGATCCTGCTGAGAATCGTACGTCGTAGCAGATCGTTTAGAACTTTCTTTCATCGCTGGATCTCCTGCTGTCATCGCTAGATCGGTGTGTGTGACACCGATCTAGCGATCTAGCGATGCGATCCAGCGATGCGTTCGCTTGTAACCAGGGTAAACATCGGGTAACTAAGCGCAGGACCGCGCTTAGTAACCCGATGTTTACCCTGGTTACAAGCGTAAAACTAAAAAAAAACAAACAGCACATACTTACATTCTGGTGTCCGTCAGGTCCCTTGCCGTCTGCTTCCCGCACTGTGACTGCCGGCCGTAAAGTGAAAGCAGAGCACAGCGGCTGTGCTTTCACTTTCACTTTACGGCCGGCAGTCAGTGAGTGCGGGAAGCAGACAGCAAGGGACCTGACGGACACCAGAATGTAAGTATGTGCTGTTTTTTTTTTTTTTAGTTTTACGCTTGTAACCAGGGTAAACATCGGGTTACTAAGCGCGGTCCTGCGCTTAGTTACCCGATGTTTACCCTGGTTACCCAGGGACCTCGGCATCGTTGGTCGCTGGAGAGCTGTCTGTGTGACAGCTCCCCAGCGACCACACTACGATTTACCTACGATCACGGCCAGGTCATATCGCTGGTCGTGATCGTAGGTAAATCGTATAGTGTGACGGTACCTTTAGACACATGGGATATTATGTTTAGACGACTGCAGTCTCTTCTATTGTCTGTATCAACTGTACAAACTGTAGAAACGTTTTCGGTGATCTATCAGTAGTGTAATATCATCTGGATGAAGTGGGGACAAGTTTATCACCCAGCATGATACGTTTTACATTTGTTAAGCACATTTTTAAGTTTTTGTCTTCCATTTAGCACTTCATGACAGATGTACTTTTACACCAGTATGTCTGTAAAAAATAATGGCCATTTTATGAGCAAATGTAAAAATTGACTAAAACACACAATAACTTCATTTTAAACAAGCTGTTGGGAATTATGTACAATTATTCAGGTTCTGCTGAAAAACAACACAATTTCCTGTTTGGGTGACAGCCAGTTCTAGTTAATGAAAAGGGCATGGGTGTCATGATCCCAATGGCAGGGGATCACAAAAAGGACAAGCACAGATACAAACAAGCTCTAGGGCGATGGAACCTGAGCTGACCGCGACCCTGAACCTAACACACAAATAAAAGTAGCCGGGGAACGTGCCTACGATGATCCTAGACGTCTCGCTCCAGCCGAAGATCTAACTTCCCCTATCAGAAGAAACACAGACCTCTCTTGCCTCCAGAAAAATACCCCACAGCAAATAGCAGCCCCCCACATATAATGACGGTGAAATGAGAGGAAAGCACATACGTAGTGTGAAAACAGTTTCAGCAAAATGAGGCCCGCTAAAGCTAGATAGCAGAGGATACAAAAGTGAACTGCGCGGTCAGCGAAAAACCCTTCAAAAAACCATCCTGAAATTACTTGAACTCATGTGCCAACTCATGGTACATGAAAAGCAATTTCAGCCCACTAGAGCAACCAGCAGCAGAGAATCACATATCTGCAGGCTGGACTAAAAACCAAATTAAGCAAAACACAAAACAGGAAAATCCAAACTTAGCTTGTCCAGAAGGTTCTAGGAGCAGGGAGCAGAGGTAACAAGACACACTGGATACATTGATAACCGGCGAGGAAATGCCAGCAAAGCCAGGTTAAATAGGAAACTCCCATATGCTGATGGAACAGGTGGAACCCAGAAACCCAGGAAAGACAAGTCACCCAGTACCATCAGTAACCACCAGGGGGAGCCCAAAAACAGAACTCACAACAGTACCCCCCCCTTGAGGAGGGGTCACCGAACCCTCACGAGAACCACCAGGGCGACCAGGATGAGCCCTATGAAAAGCGCGAACCAAATCATCAGCATGAACATCCGAGGCAACCACCCAAGAATTATCCTCCTGACCATAACCCTTCCACTTGACCAAATACTGGAGTTTCCGTCTGGAAACACGAGAATCCAAGATCTTCTCCACAACATACTCCAATTCTCCCTCCACCAGCACTGGAGCAGGAGGCTCAAGAGAAGGAACAACAGGTACCTCATACTTCCGCAACAACGACCGATGAAACACATTATGAATAGCAAACGATGCCGGGAGATCCAAACGAAACGACACAGGGTTAAGAATTTCCAAGATCCTATAGGGACCGATGAACCGAGGCTTGAACTTAGGAGAAGAGACCTTCATAGGAACAAAACGAGAAGACAACCACACCAAGTCACCAACAAGAAGTCGAGGACCCATGCGGCGACGGCGATTAGCAAACTGCTGAGCCTTCTCCTGGGACAACTTCAAATTGTCCACCACATGACTCCAAATCCGATGCAACCTATCCACCACCATGTCCACTCCAGGACAATCAGAAGGTTCCACCTGACCAGAGGAAAAACGAGGATGAAACCCCGAATTACAAAAGAAAGGAGAAACCAAGGTAGCAGAACTAGCCCGATTATTAAGCGCAAACTCGGCCAGCGGCAAAAAGGTAACCCAGTCATCCTGATCAGCAGAAACAAAACACCTTAAATAAGTTTCCAAGGTCTGATTAGTTCGTTCAGTCTGGCCATTCGTCTGAGGATGGAATGCAGACGAAAAGGACAAATCAATGCCCATCTTAGCACAGAAAGTCCGCCAAAATCTAGACACAAAGTGGGATCCCCTGTCAGAAACGATGTTCTCAGGAATCCCATGCAAACGAACCACATTCTGAAAAAACAGAGGGACCAACTCAGAGGAGGAAGGCAACTTAGGCAAGGGTACCAGATGAACCATTTTAGAAAAGCGATCACACACAACCCAGATGACGGACATTTTTTGAGAAACAGGGAGATCCGAAATAAAGTCCATGGAAATGTGCGTCCAAGGCCTCTTCGGGATAGGCAAAGGTGACAACAATCCACTGGCCCGAGAACAGCAAGGCTTAGCCCGAGCACAAACCTCACAAGACTGCACAAAAGAACACACATCCCTCGACAAGGAAGGCCACCAAAAAGACCTGGCCACCAAGTCTCTAGTACCAAATATTCCAGGATGACCTGCCAACGCAGAAGAATGGACCTCGGAGATGACTCTACTGGTCCAATTATCCGGAACAAACAGTCTCTCAGGCGGACAACGATCAGGTTTAGCCACCTGAAACTCCTGCAAAGCACGTCGCAAGTCTGGGGAGACAGCAGACAAAATCACCCCATCCCTAAGGATACCAGAGGGCTCAGAATTTCCAAGGGAGTCAGGCACAAAACTCCTAGAAAGAGCATCCGCCTTCACATTCTTTGAACCTGGCAGGTATGAAACCACAAAATTGAAACGAGAGAAAAACAGTGACCAACGAGCCTGTCTAGGATTCAGACGCCTGGCAGACTCAAGGTAAATCAAATTTTTGTGATCAGTCAAGACCACCACACGATGTCTAGCACCCTCTAGCCAATGACGCCACTCCTCAAATGCCCACTTCATGGCCAAAAGTTCCCGATTACCAACATCATAATTCCGCTCAGCCGGCGAAAACTTTCTAGAAAAAAACGCGCATGGCTTCATCACTGAGCCATCGGAGCTTCTCTGTGACAAAACCGCCCCCGCTCCAATCTCGGAAGCATCAACCTCAACCTGAAAAGGGAGCGAAACATCTGGCTGACGCAACACAGGAGCAGAAGAAAACCGGCGCTTAAGTTCCTGAAAGGCCTCCACAGCCGCAGGAGACCAATTAGCAACATCAGCACCCTTCTTAGTCAAATCCGTCAAAGGCTTAACAACACTAGAAAAATTAGTTATAAAACGACGATAGAAATTAGCAAAGCCCAAGAACTTCTGTAGACTCTTAAGAGATGTAGGCTGCGTCCAGTCACAAATAGCCTGAACCTTGACGGGATCCATCTCAATAGTAGAAGGGGAAAAAATATACCCCAAGAAAGAAATCTTCTGGACTCCAAAGAGACACTTTGAGCCTTTTACAAACAAGGAATTGGCCCGCAGGACCTGAAACACCTTCCTGACCTGCTGAACATGAGACTCCCAGTCATCAGAAAAAAACAAAATATCATCCAAATACACAATCATAAATTTATCCAGATATTCACGGAAAATATCGTGCATAAAGGACTGGAAGACTGAAGGAGCATTAGAAAGTCCAAAAGGCATTACCAAATACTCAAAATGGCCCTCAGGCGTATTAAATGCGGTTTTCCACTCATCACCTTGCTTTATTCGTATAAGATTATACGCACCCCGAAGATCAATCTTAGTGAACCATTTAGCCCCCTTAATGCGAGCAAACAAATCAGTCAACAATGGCAAAGGATACTGATATTTTACGGTAATCTTATTCAAAAGACGATAATCTATACAAGGCCTCAAGGAACCATCTTTCTTGGCCACGAAAAAAAAACCTGCTCCCAAAGGGGACAAAGATGGACGGATATGTCCCTTTTCCAAGGACTCCTTAACATAATCCCGCATAGCAGTATGCTCTGGCACTGACAGATTGAACAAACGACCTTTAGGAAATTTACTGCCCGGAATTAAATTTATAGCACAATCGCAATCCCTGTGAGGAGGAAGCGAACTGAGCTTAGGCTCCTCAAAAACATCCCGATAGTCAGACAAAAACACAGGAATCTCAGAAGGAGTAGATGAAGCGATAGAAATCGGAGGTGCATCATCATGAACCCCCTGACAACCCCAGCTTAACACAGACACTGATTTCCAGTCAAGGACTGGATTATGAGTTTGTAACCATGGCAGACCAAGTACTAGAACATCATGCAAATTATACAGTACCAGGAAGCGAATCACCTCCTGATGAACGGGAGTCATACGCATGGTCACTTGTGTCCAGTACTGAGGTTTATTCATAGCCAAAGGTGTAGAGTCAATTCCCTTCAAAGGAATAGTGACTTCCAGAGGCTCCAGACTAAACCCACAGCGATTGGCAAATGACCAATCCATAAGACTCAGGGCAGCGCCTGAATCCACATAGGCATCGACGGAAATGGATGATAATGAACAAATCAGAGTCACAGACAGAATGAACTTAGACTGTAAAGTACTAATGGCAACAGACTTATCAACCTTTTTTGTGCGTTTAGAGCATGCTGATATAACATGAGCTGAATCACCACAATAAAAGCACAACCCTTTTTTCCGCCTATACTTTTGCCGTTCACTTCTGGACTGAATTCTATCACATTGCATTATCTCAGGTGACGGTTCAGACGACACCGCCAAATGATGCACAGGTTTGCGCTCCCGTAAACGCCGATCAATCTGAACAGCCATAGTCATAGACTCATTCAGACCAGCAGGCGCAGGGAACCCCACCATAACATCTTTAATGGCCTCAGAAAGGCCATCTCTAAACTTTGCAGCCAGAGCGCACTCATTCCACTGAGTAAGTACCGACCACTTCTGAAATTTTTGACAATAAATTTCTGCTTCATCTTGCCCCTGAGAGAGGGCCAACAAAGCTTTTTCAGCCTGAATCTCTTGGTTAGGTTCCTCATAGAGCAAACCCAATGCCAGAAAAAACGCATCTGCATTAAGCAACGCAGGGTCCCCTGGTGCCAATGCAAATGCCCAATCCTGAGGGTCACCCCGCAGGAAAGATATAATTATCTTGACTTGCTGAGCAGGGTCTCCAGAGGAGCGAGATTTCAAAGAAAGAAACAACTTGCAATTGTTCCTAAAATTCAGAAAACGAGATCTATCTCCAGAAAAAAACTCTGGGACAGGAATTCTAGGTTCAGACATAGGAGCATGTACAACAAAATCCTATATATTTTGAACCTTAGTGGCAAGATTATTCAGGCTGGAAGCCAAACTCTGGACGTCCATGATAAACAGCTGAGATCAGAGCCATTCAAAGATTAAGAGGAGGAGGAAGTAGCCAGGCTGCAAAAAAAAAAAAACTTCCTCAGACTACTTATCCTCCTACTTCAGCCAATACAATTAACACTTTGTGCTCCGGTTATACTGTCATGATCCCAATGGCAGGGGATCACAAAAAGGACAAGCACAGATACAAACAAGCTCTAGGGCGATGGAACCTGAGCTGACCGCGACCCTGAACCTAACACACAAATAAAAGTAGCCGGGGAACGTGCCTACGATGATCCTAGACGTCTCGCTCCAGCCGAAGATCTAACTTCCCCTATCAGAAGAAACACAGACCTCTCTTGCCTCCAGAAAAATACCCCACAGCAAATAGCAGCCCCCCACATATAATGACGGTGAAATGAGAGGAAAGCACATACGTAGTATGAAAACAGTTTCAGCAAAATGAGGCCCGCTAAAGCTAGATAGCAGAGGATACAAAAGTGAACTGCGCGGTCAGCGAAAAACCCTTCAAAAAACCATCCTGAAATTACTTGAACTCATGTGCCAACTCATGGTACATGAAAAGCAATTTCAGCCCACTAGAGCAACCAGCAGCAGAGAATCACATATCTGCAGGCTGGACTAAAAACCAAATTAAGCAAAACACAAAACAGGAAAATCCAAACTTAGCTTGTCCAGAAGGTTCTAGGAGCAGGGAGCAGAGGTAACAAGACACACTGGATACATTGATAACCGGCGAGGAAATGCCAGCAAAGCCAGGTTAAATAGGAAACTCCCATATGCTGATGGAACAGGTGGAACCCAGAAACCCAGGAAAGACAAGTCACCCAGTACCATCAGTAACCACCAGAGGGAGCCCAAAAACAGAACTCACAACACATGGGTAAACTACACAAGGCATCTTGCTTCATTCGTCATTTATGTTATGCCAAGCATCAGATTGCATTGTGTCTTCTGTTGTTTAACCCCTTCCTGACCTTAGACGTATCCATAAGCCCTGGTTGGGAAGGCCTTTCTGACCTTGGATGTATGGAAACGTCGTGGCGATTTTGCGCGTTCAGGAGCTGTATGTGCTCTATCGCCTCCCGGTGTTCAGCCAATATGACAGCTCACCCCTGACTCTCATGGCCAGGAGCGCTGCCCGCACCACTCCTGGCAGTTTAACCTCTTGAATACTAAAATCTATACCAATTGCAGCATTTAGAGGGCAGGGAAAGAGCCCCCTCCCTCTCCCTTCTTTCTAAATGCTGCAATTGATATCGGCGACAACATTGCAAGTGCCCGATCGTTGCCATGGTGAGCTGAGGTCATAATGAAGACATCCGGGTTACCAGACTAGCAGCTTGTTAAACCTTTCCCCGAGCATGGTCTAGCAAGCTTGTGTGGGAGCAGAACTGACAATTATAAAGCATTGTAAAGCCCTTGCATTGCTATGCTTTATAAAGCGATCACACTGCTGAAAGTGAAAATCCCATTGAGGGAAACAAAATTGTAAAGATATTTCTGAAAAATCACAAAATGATAAAAAAATAAAACTGTATTGTGCCCATAAATAAGTATTTTTATGTAAGAAATAAAAACAGTATGATTGTCTTACCGCTGTCTCTAACATCATGTCCTCCCTCTATCTGAAACTGAACCTGTCAAAAACTGACTCCTCTTGTTATCTCCCTGTATTAACCTACCTTTGCCTGACATTGC
Organism: Ranitomeya imitator; assembly: GCF_032444005.1. Classification (NCBI taxonomy): domain Eukaryota; kingdom Metazoa; phylum Chordata; class Amphibia; order Anura; family Dendrobatidae; genus Ranitomeya; species Ranitomeya imitator. Next base: position 160,717,593 of record NC_091287.1, on the reverse strand, counting down.
CATCTCCGTGTGCGGGTCCATCATTACTCCAAAGCAACATGCCCGCTGCCTTGGGGTCATACTTGATTCTGAGCTTTCATTCACCCCCCACATCCGATCACTGGCTCGCTCTTCTTATCTGCATCTCAAAAACATTTCTAGAAATTGCCATTTTCTTACTTTCGACTCTGCAAAAACTCTTACTGTTTCACTTATTCATTCTCATCTGGACTATTGTAACTCTCTACTAATCGGCCTCCCTCTTACCAAACTTTCCCCTCTCCAGTCTGTCCTGAATGCTCCAGCCAGGATAATATTCCTCACCAACCGTTACACAGATGCCTCTACCTTGTGCCAGTCATTACACTGGTTACCCATCCACTCAAGAATCCAGTACAAAACTATTACCCTCATCCACAAAGCACTCCATGGCTCAGCACCACCCTACATCTACTCTCTGGTCTCAGTGTACCACCCTACCCGTGCCCTCCACTCCGCTAATGACCTCAGGTTAGCATCCTCAATAATCAGATCCTCCCATTCCCATCTCCAAGACTTTACATGTGCTGCGCCGATTCTTTGGAATGCGCTACCTAGGTTAGTACGATTAATCCCCACAGTTTTAAGCGTGCCCTAAAAACTCATTTGTTCAGATTGGCCTACCACATCAACGCATTAACCTAACTATCCCTGTGTGGCCCATTCAAAAAAAAAAACATAATCAGGTTCCTCGCAACATGTTCTCATACACTTTATGCAGTTATTAGCCCTCTGTGTTGTACTGCTACATACTTAGGCAGTTAACTGGTTCATGCAGCTTTACATGAACACCTGAGCCTTACACTATGGTTGGTCCGAATAACTAAAGCAATTGTTACCATCCACCTCTCGTGTCTCTCCTTTTCCTCATAGTTTGTAAGCTTGCGAGCAGGGCCCTCATTCCTCTTGGTATCTATTTTGAACTGTGATTTATGTTATGCTGTAATGTCTATTGTCTGTACAAGTCCCCTCTGTAATTTGTAAAGCGCTGCAGAATATGTTGGCGCTATATACAGTAAATAAAATTATTATTATTATTATTACTACACATAGTCTGCAAACTAGTCTAAGAAAATCTGTGCTCCAGTAGGCAAATAGTGCTCTGTCCCTCTCGAATCTTGCCATGGGGCTAAGCAGTACTGTACAACCACATATGGGGTATTTCTGCATTCACCAGAAATTGTAGGATACATTTTGATGCCAATTTGTACACATTCTCCCTTGTGAAAATGTAAAATCTGGGTCTAAAACAAAATTTTTGCTGCAAAAGTGCAATTTTCGCTTTGCACTGTGCCTCAAAAGTAGTTTTCAGTCACATATGGGGTATCAGTATACTCAGGAGAAATTACACAACAAATTTGGGGTCCACTTTCTCTTGTTACCCTTGTCAAAATAAAAAATGGGGCTAAAAGTACATTTGTGTGGCAAAAATTTTGATTTTTTATTTTGACGGCTTTACGTTATAAACTTCTGTGTAGAACCTGATGGTTCAAGGTGCTCACCACACATCTAGATAAATTCCTTGAGGGGTTTAGTTTCCAAAATGGCATCACTTGTGGGAGGTATCTACTCTTTAGGCACATCAAGGGCTCTCCAAACCCGGCATGGCGTTCGCTAACGATTCTAACTAATTTTGCGTTCAAAAAGTCATATGGCGCTCTTTCCCTTCCGAGATCTGCCATGCACGCAAACAGTAGTTTTCCAGCACCTATCAGGTATTGGCGTACTCTGGAGAAATTGAACAACAAAGTTTGTGGTCCATTCTCTCCTATTACCCTTGCGAAAATAAAATATTTGGGGCTAAAGTAAACTTTTTGTGAAAAAAGTTAAATGTTATTTTTTTCCTTACATATTCCATTAATTCCTGTGAAGCACCTGAAGGGTTAATAAACTTCTTGAATGTGGTTTTGAGGACTTTGACGGGTGGCATGCGCCCAAACAGTAGTTTTCCAACACATATGGGGTCTCGGCGTACTCAGGAGATTTTTACCCTTGTGAAAATAAAAAAATGGGGCTAAAAGAATATTTTTGTGGGAAAAATTAGATTTTTTTTCAAGGCTCAACGTTATAACTTTTTGTGAAGCAAGTGAGTGTTCAAAGTGTTCACCATACATCTAGAAAAGTTCCTAGAGGCGTGTAGTTTCTAAATGGGGTCACATGTGGCAGGTTTCTACTGTTTAGGTACATCAGGGGCTCTCCAAATGCGACATGGTGTCAGCTAGTGATTTCAGCCAATTTTGCATTCAAAAAATGGTGTTCCTTCCCTTCCGAGCCTTGCCATGCGCGCAAACAGTAGTTTTCCAGCACATATGGGGTATTGGAGTACTCAGGAGAAATTGAGCAACAAAGTTTGTGGTCCATGTGAAAATAAAAAATTAGGGGCTAAAGTAAAATTTATGTGAAAATAAGTTAAATATTCATTTTGTCCTTCCACATTCCATTCATTCCTGTGAAGCACCTGAAGGGTTAATAAACTTGAATGTGTTTTTGAGGACTTTGATGGGTGCCGTTTTTAGAATGGTTTTACTTTTGGGTATTTTCTGACATATAAGCTCCCAAAGTCACTTCAAATGGCTTTATAAATTTTGTTGTAAAAATGAGATATTACTGATCAAGTTTTAACCCTTCTAACTTCCTAACCAAAAAATTATGTTTAAAAAAATTATGCAGATGCAACGTATGCATGTAGTAAATGTTATTTATAAAATATTTTGTGATATAACTCTCTGGTTTAAGGGAATCAAAATGAATAGTTTTAAAATTGGGACATTTTTAACCCCTTAGTGACAGAGCCAATTTGGTACTTAATGACCAGGCCAATTTTTGCAATTCTGACCACTGTCACTTTATGAGGTTATAACTCTGGAACGCTTCAACGGATCCCGCTGATTCTGAGATTGTTTTTTCGTGACATATTGTACTTCATGTTAGTGGTAACATTTCTTCGATATTACTTGCGATTATTTATGAAAAAAACGGAAATATGGCGAAAATTTTTAAAATTTTGCAATTTTCAAACTTTGTATTTTTATGCCCTTAAATCAGAGAGATATGTCATGAAAAATAGTTAATAAATAACATTTCCCACATGTCTACTTTACATCAGCACAATTTTGGAAACAAATTTTTTTTTTGTTAGGGAGTTATAAGGGTTAAAAGTTGACCAGCAATTTCTCATTTTTACAACACCATTTTTTTTTAGGGACCACATCACATTTGAAGTCATTTTGAGGGGTCTATATGATAGAAAATAATGAAGTGTGACACCATTCTAAAAACTACACCCCTCAAGGTTCTCAAAACCACATTCAAGAAGTTTATTAACCCTTTACGTGCTTCACAGGAACTGAAACAATGTGGAAGGAAAAAATGAACATTTAACTTTTTTTTGCAAACATCTTAATTCAGAACCATTTTTTTTATTTTCACAAGTGTAAAAACAGAAATGTAACCATAAATTTTGTTATGCAATTTCTCCTGAATACGCCAATACCCCATATGTGGGGGTAAACCACTGTTAGGGCGCACCGCAGAACTTAGAAGTGAAGGAGCGCCGTTTGACTTTTTCAATGCAGAATTGGCTGGAATTGAGATCGGACACCATGTCACATTTAGAGAGCCCCTGATGTACCTAAACAGTGGAAACTCCCCACAAGTGACACCATTTTGGAAACTAGACCCCTTAAGGAACTTATCTAGATGTGTGGTGAGCACTTTGAACCCCCAAGTGCTTTACAGAAGTTTATAACGTAGAGCCGTGAAAATAAAAAATCGCTTTTGTTTACACAAAAATGATCTTTTCGCCCACAAATTCTTATTTTCACAAGGGTAACAGGAGAAATTAGACCACAAAAGTTGTTGTGCGATTTCTCCTGAATACGTCGATACCCCATGTGTGAGGGTAAACCACTGTTTGGGCGCACCGCAGAGCTTGGAAGTGAAGGAGCGCCGTTTTACTTTTTCAATGTTGAATTGGCTGGAATTGAGATTGGACGCCATGTCGCGTTTGGAGAGCCCCTGATGTGCCTAAACAGTGGAAACCCTCCACAAGTGACACCATTTTGGAAACTAGACCCCTTAAGGAACTTATCTAGATGTGTGGCGAGCACTTTGAACCCCCATGTGCTTCACAGAAGTTTATAACGTAGAGCCGTGAAAAAAAAAAAATCGCATTTTTTCTACAAAAATGATCTTTTTGCCCATAAATTTTTATTTTCACAAGGGTAACAGGAGAAATTAGACCACAAAAGTTGTTGTGCAATTTCTCCTGAGTACGCTGATACCCAATATGTGGGGGTAAACAACTGTTAGGGCGCACCGCAGAGCTTGGAAGAGAAGGAGTGCCGTTTTACTTTTTCAATGTAGAATTGGCTGGAATTGAGATTGGACGCCATGTCGCGTTTGGAGAGCCCCTGATGTGCCTAAACAGTGGAAACCCCCCACAAGTGACACCATTTTGGAAACTAGACCCCTTAAGGAACTTATCTAGATGTGTGGCGAGCACTTTGAACCCCCATGTGCTTCACAGAAGTTTATAACGTAGAGCCGTGAAAAAAAAAAATATTTTTTCCACAAAAAAGATTTTTTAGCCACCAAATTTTTATTTTCACAAGGGTAACAAGAGAAATTGGACCCCAAAAGTTGTTGTCCAATTTGTCCTGAGTATGCTGGTACCCCATATGTGGGGGTAAACCACTGTTTGGGCACACGGCAGAGCTCGGAAGGAAGGAGCGCCGTTTTGGAATGCAGACTTTGATAGAATGGTCTGCGGGTATTATGTTGCGTTTGCAGAGCCCCTGATGTACCTAACCAGTAGAAACCCTCCACAAGTGACCCCATTTTGGAAACTAGACCCCCCAAGGAACTTATCTAGATGTGTGGTGAGAACTTTGAATGCCCAAGTGCTTCACAGAAGTTTAGAATGCAGAGTCGTGAAAATAAAAAATATTTTTTTTCCACAAAAAAGATATTGTAGCCCCCAAGTTTTTATTTTCACAAGGGTAACAGGAGAAATTGGACTGCAATAGTTGTTGTCCAATTTATCCCGAGTACGCTGATGCGCAATATATGTGGGGGTAAACCACTGTTTGGGCGCACGGCAGAGCTCGGAAGGGAAGGAGCGCCTTTTTGGAATGCAGACTTTGATAGAATGGTCTGTGGGCATTATGTTGCGATTGCAGAGCCCCTGATGTACCTAAACTGTAGTAACCCCCACAAGTGACCCCATTTTGGAAACTAGACCCCCCAAGGAACTTATCTAGATGTGTGGTGAGAACTTTGAATGCCCAAGTGCTTCACAGAAGTTTAGAATGCAGAGTCGTGAAAATAAAAAATATTTTTTTTTTCACAAAAAAGATTTTGTAGCCCCCAAGTTTTTATTTTCACAAGGGTAACTGTCATGATCCAGTTCTGAGATTATGTTCAGCTCTCTTGTCTCTGGACTGGTCATGTGGGAGTTAATCCTCTCTGCCTCACCCTGGAGCTGGCTGTGTTATTTAAGTCCTCTGCAGCCTGGGGGCCAGTGTCAGCTATAAGTTCATCCTGCACTGATTGAGCTCCTGACCTGGATCCCTGTTCTAAGTGTTCCTCTTTGCCTCTGACTGACTGCACCCGTTTGTTACTTGTTCTGACCTTTGGCCTGTACCCCGACTCTGTCTTACGCCTCACGTTTTGGTTACCACGTTCCCGGTAGGTTCTGACATCTTGCTTGCCCCCGACGATTCTCTGGAGCGAGAGGGTCAGCTATAATGTGATGTGCTGCTGCAGTGCAGTATGGAGCAATCTCCACCAGGGGGTGCTGGATAAGGAAAGGAGGCTGCACACACAGCACAGCTACACTGAACAACAACACAGGTGTCACAGGTAAAGAAAGGGACATGAAACAAGCCAAGGTCATACACGGAGATAGCAGCACGGTACAGAAGGGGCGAGCAGAGAATCGTCGGGGGCAAGCAAGATGTCAGAACCTACCGGGAACGTGGTAACCAAAACGTGAGGCGTAAGACAGAGTCGGGGTACAGGCCAAAGGTCAGAACAAGTAACAAACGGGTGCAGTCAGTCAGAGGCAAAGAGGAACACTTAGAACAGGGATCCAGGTCAGGAGCTCAATCAGTGCAGGATGAACTTATAGCTGACACTGGCCCCCAGGCTGCAGAGGACTTAAATAACACAGCCAGCTCCAGGGTGAGGCAGAGAGGATTAACTCCCACATGACCAGTCCAGAGACAAGAGAGCTGGACATAATCTCAGAACTGGATCATGACAGTAACAAGAGAAATTGGACCCCAGAAGTTGTTGTCCAATTTATCCCGAGTACGCTGATGCCCCATATGTGGGGGTAACCCACTGTTTGGACGGACGGCAGAGCTCAGAAGGGAGGGAGCACCATTTGACTTTTTGAGCGCAAAATTGGCTGTCGTGTTTGGAGACCCCCTGATGTACCTAAACAGTGGAAACCCCCCAATTCTAGCTCCAACCCTAACCCCAACACACCCCTAACCCTAATCCCAACCTCATCCATAATCCTAATCACTAACCCTAACCATAATCACAACCCTTACCCCAAAACAACCCTAATGTCAACCCTAACCATAACCCTAATCAAAACCCTAAATCCAACACACCCCTAATCCTAATCTCAACCCTAACCTCAAACCTAACCCTAATCCCAATACACCCCTAATCACAACCCTAACCTTAACCCTAATCCCAAACCTAACCCTAATCCCAAGCGTAACCCTAATGCCAACCCTAACCCTAATACCAACCCTAATCCAAACCCTAACCCTAATCCCAGCTCTAACCCTAACTTTAGCCCCAACCCTAGCCCTAACTTTAGCCCCAACCCTAACCCTAGCCCTAGGGCTACTTTCACATTCCGTCGCAATCCGTCGTTTTGGACACGAAACGGATCCTGCAAATGTGCCCGCAGGATGCGTTTTTTGCCCATAGACTTGTATTGCCGACGGATCGTGACGGATGGCCACACGTCGCGTCCGTCGTGCACTGGATCAGTTGTGTTTTGGCGGAGCGTCGGCACAAAAAAACGTTCAATGAAACGTTTTTTTGTACGTCGCATCCGCCATTTCTGACCGCACATGCGTGGCCGTAACTCCGCCCCCTCCTCCCCAGGACATAGATTGGGCAGCGGATGTGTTGAAAAACTACAGCTGCTGCCCACGTTGTGCACAATTTTCACAACGTGCGTCGGTATGTCGGGCCGACGCATTGCGACGGTCCCGTACCGACGTAAGTGTGAAAGAAGTTTAGCCCCAACCCTAACCCTAAATTTAGCCCCAACCCTAACCCTAAATTTAGCCCCAACCCTAGCCCTAACCCTAGCTCTACCCCTAACCCTACCCCTAACCCTACCCCTAACCCTACCCCTAACCCTACCCCTAACCCTACCCCTAACCCTAACCCTACCCCTAACCCTACCCCTAACCCTAACCCTAATCCTAACCCTAATTTTGGCCCCAACTGCTGTTCTCCTGCCGGCCGGCAGATGGAGACAGATGGCGGGCGCACTGGGCATGCGTCCGCCATGTTCTGCTGCCGGCGGCCAGGAGGAGCAGCAAGAGGATCCAGGGACCTAGGTGAGTATGCTAGGGTCCCCGAATCCCCCTATTTCTCTGTCCTCTGATGTGCGATCACATCAGAGGACAGAGAATTACACTTTACTTTTTTTTTTTTTTTTTTTTGCGGCCGCCGGTAAACAGTTAATTACCGGCGATCGCAAAACAGGGGTCGGTAATACCGACCCCGATCATGCTCTTTGGGGTCTCGGCTACCCCCGGCAGCCGAGACCCCAAAGATTCTCCCGGTGCCGGCCGGCGGGCGCACTGCGCATGCGCCCGCCATTTTGAAGATGACGGCGCCCACCTGGAGACACGAGGAGCATCGGGGGAGCTAGGTGAGTATTGGGGGGCCACCTGGGACCCCTTTTCTCTGTCCTCCGATGTGCGATCACATCGGAGGACAGAGAAATTAAAAAGAGATCGCTTTTTTTTTTTTTTGCGATCGCCGGTAAACGGTTAATTACCGGCGATCGCAAATGCGGGGTGGGTTAAAAACCCCCCGAATCATGTTCTCTGGGGTCTCGGCTACCCTCGGCAGCCGAGACCCCGGAGAAAATCGGCCTCTGGGGGGCGCTATGGACTTTTTCCACAGCGCCGTTAATTAACGGCGCTGTGGTTTAAGTACCCTTAGCGGCCGCCGTTAAAAGGCGTATCGGCGGTCGCTAAGGGGTTAAAAGTTTTGACAAATTTTCTATATTTTCACAAATAAACGCAAGTCATATCGAACAAATTCAACCGTTATTATGAAGTACAATATGTCACAAGAAAACAGTCTCAGAATCAGTTGGATCCGTTGAAGTGTTCCAGCGATATTAACTCATAAAGTGATAGTGGTCATAATTGTAAAATTTCGCCTGGTCATGAAAGTGAAAAATGGCGTGGGGGGTGAATGGGTTAAAGATTAGCTGTCATTTTAATTTTTTCCTCATAAATCATTAGTATAAGTGAAAATAATAATCTTTTTATTATATGTTAGTAAAGAAATCTGCTTCTTTCTCCTATTGGACAGATCTTTCATCTTCAAAATTCTCAGTTCACAAGTAAAATCTGTATTCAGTGAAGACAGATTATCCCATTACCAAGATAGGAGACAGTGTCAGACTGGGATGTCAAGGGTCCACCAGTAACATTGACTTTGGGGGGCCCACTTTTCACCTGCATACAAATATTACACTACCCTCATTCACACATTTACCTATATCTCTATATAATAATAAACCAGGTAGTTTGGTTAATGAATGATGAGATGCTGCTTTTTTTCTGTACAGAGTGAATCAATTGAATTATGCCAAGTACTGCCCATACAGTGCAGTTGGGGGCCCAGATCTGCACAGGGGCCCACCGGGGGATTGCCCTGTTACCCTATGGGTCAGTCCAATGGAGAACTATACGTGCTGTTTCGGGAGAACTTGCAGCAGAATGTCTGTGTCTACTTCTAGCTTCTCTCTCCACATTTCCTCTCCATAGAATTTTAAAAGCATCTCCTGTCATCTCCTATCTCCATAATTGGGAAGTCTGTGCTCACTGAATACAGATTTTCCACTGAACTGAGAATGAACGATCAGTCCCGAATTAGATAACATAAGAAAACAGACTTCTCTTTTAAAATATATTACAAATTTGCTTTTTCAAGTATGCTAATGATTTCTGAAATAAAAAAGCAACAATTAGTCTTTAAGTGGTTACTAATATATGTTTGTTTGGTTTTTTTTTGAAGAGAGAAGATGAAACCAACAAAGTTTGTTTTTATGAAGAAGTACGAAGAAGTGTAGACTTTTTTTTGTAACTTGGGACACCCCATCTGACAGGTGCAGCTCCATTACTAAAGGTGCCTGATAAACAGTGAAGGGGATGGTGTCCCTGTAAAGCGCCAATCAGGTGGGGTGACCCTACTGGTCTAATATTGATAGACTATGAATTTTCTTTTTTCCCAGATGAATTCTGTAACTATTTCCTGACCAGAAGCTTTATTAACAATTTTTTAACCAAGCCCATTTTTTTAGTTAGCTAGCCAAATGCCAATTAAATAACAAGCTGCTGTTCCGTTTCTTTGCCAACCTTGATTTTTGAAGACATTTGTTATTATGGACTTCAAAACATTTTGTTCAATCCAGACAGTAGTGGTCTTCAGACAGTAGGTGCTCAATGACCATATGCACTGTTCCAGTGTTACAGAACAAATCCACGGCAGGCACCGTTTTGCTCATTAATCCATAGAAAACATTTTTATATGACTTCCTTATATTAATAAAAAGAGCAAAAGAAAAGAAAATGTCTTCAGTTATAGATAAGATAAACATGATAAATACTAATACAACATCAGCCAAACATAATTTTCTCTTTCCTGTATGCCAGGAATACCAGATATCTATTTTATTTAATAGGCATAAACTTGGACAGACAGAACAGGTAAGGCCACATAAGAAAATAAAGCAGAAAGCTTTAGACCAGCTCACTTGCCCTCTGATCATAATTCCTCTGCATGGTGCCGCAAGACTGGCTCCCAGCAGGTCCATTATTTAGCTTTCATGCAGCCACATTGAGGCAAAATACTGCATTTGTTTGTGCTGATTATCTACTATGTGTAAAGAAAGTGGATGTGATTTCATGAAATCCCTGAACTTAAAGGGAGGCTGTCATCATCAGTTATCCCTCTTCTGTTAGCAGTTCCTGGGATGTTAGTTACACTGCTGTGTGCTCGCTTCCCCCGCAATGACATTCCCAGCTGCAATGGACTCAGGGTGGATAAAAATCAATGTTTTTTTTTTTTTAAAATAAAAAAAATCGGATTTTTTTTTATTTAAATCGGATTTTTTTTATTTAAATCGGATTTTTTTCAATAAACTGCTTTTTGAGGAAAATATTTTACCATCCAAAGGTTCTTCCATCATGAGATAAAGCTGAGTTGTTTAACTCAGTAGAATAAAGGCTGTATATGTGTAACATTCACAATGCCATGCTCTTCCAGAGGTTTCTGTAGGATTAGTGGGCAGTTTCTCTCCTATATTATCACAGACGCTCGCTTTACTTACGCAGTTCTCAAAACTGAATTTGACTCCGCAGAGGTCCCAGCCTCTTCTTCACGGCATTCATGTGAATCTAAGTGTGAGGAGGAGGAAGGGCAAGCAGACAAGAAAATTAAAGTGAAACTTTGAGCACAATACTGCAGCATAGCCACAGACAGACAAGTCTGGATCTGTTTGTGTGTACGATCTGAGGTTTATTACATTCTTTCCTTATAATGGCAGCAGGCCGTAAAAGAGACCCAGTTTGGGAATATTTTAATGAAGCTCCTTCGCCTATCGGTAAGGCAGGCATGCGTGCAAAATGCAAACGATGCAACAAAGAGATGCAAGGCCTGGTGGCGCGAGTGAGGCAACATCATGAGAAGTGCATCTTTTACGGCCTGCCCTTCCTCCTCCTCACACTTAGATTCACATTCTTCTTGTGTTGTGCAGATCTATTCCACTCCAAACAGTCAGAAACATATTGTCTAACTTCTTGGACTTGGCACTGAAGGGGTTGATTCTGTATTCATAGGTTTGTAGAACAATAGGATTAAGGTCTTTTTCTCAACTCTGTTCATGTTGTAACATTTTTGCCGTGAAGAAGAGGCTGGGACCTCTGCGGAGTCAAATTCAGTTAGGTAGAAACTTTGATTTAAATCACTGATTTAAATCAAGCCTTACTGACTAGTGATTTAAATTGTGATTTAAATCGTGATTTAAATCAGTTAGATTTAAATCAAATCCACCCTGAATGGACTACTACGGCGTTCACAGGCACAATTAATCTTACTTTTTAAACGCTTTCATCTGGCATTTAAGGATAATACAGGCATAGCTCTCAACCGTCCCGGATTGTCCCGTAACGTCAGAGCTTTTTTTCCCGGCGTCTATACTCACCTCTCTTCTTTCCGATGTCTTCATTGCTCTGTAGCTCCTCCTCATCTGGGGGGCGGTTCCTTATGTTTATGTTCAGTGCATAAATTAAACTATATATTTAGTGCTTTGCTCTCTTGTGTTCAGTTTCCCCAAAACTTGAACCCACATCTCCAAGCTGTAGCTCTACCAATGAGCCACAGCTTATAATAACACAGATAGGATAATTTGGTTATCTTGACTGTTATCGCAGGCAGTGAACACAGGTTATACATGTCTATTGAAATACATTTTGTATATAACAATGTATTTCTATGATCTCTGTATACTGAGGTGAAGAAAAAGATTTTTTTGTTCCTATAAAAGTAGTTAAAATAATAAGCAATTACAAAAATGGAAACCTGTTACCAGGTTTGATCGATATGAGATACAGCCACCACCTTTCAGGCCTGATATACCGCATTCTATAATGCTGTATATAAACCATCAACCTAACTTGTAAGGGCTCATACTCATCTGCGACGAAAATGGACTAGTGCAATCTAATAAGAAATTGGATTGCACTCTGAGTCGCTAAGCTATGAGTCACAGCTCATCTGCGATTTTTTTTCAGTTGAAATTGAACTGAGAAAATAATTGCATTATGCTGCGATTATCCTCATATCTCGTATGTGACTCGCCAACGCAAGTCAATGGGTATAAGAATAAAAATCACACGGCACTCGGACCATGTGAGTGCCGTCCGATTTTTACATACAGACGTCCTTTCAAAAACCAGCAATTCATCTGCCGCGTACAGTAAAATCACAGCCTGACCCGACAGAATAGAATGGATAGAAAACATATATACACATAGAATAAATAGATATAAATAATACAGTCACATGTATAATTAGTACGGTGCTTGTGTAGCTTACTGTACATGTATTTGTTTACACAATAAATTATTTTTGGAAAAAAATGATGTGGGATCTCCCAACATTTTATTAACCAGGAGAGGGAAAGTAAACAGCTGGGGGCAGATGTTTATAGCCTGGAAGGTGGTAATACTCATGGAGCTTCGCAGGCTATTAGAATCACCTCACAGCTGTATACTTAGCCTTTCCAGGTTATTAAAATGGGGGGCCTCCCCAAAAAAATCATGCAGGGTCCCTCTATAATTAATAACCAGCAAAGGCTAGGCACTCAGCTGTGAGCTGATATTAATAGCCTAGGAAGAGGCCATGGATATTGGCCCTGTCCCAGATTAAAAGTATCAGCTCTTAGCTGCTCCAGAATAGGTACATCCATAATATGCACCAAATCTGGCACTTAGCCCTGTTGTTCCCACTTGCCCTGGTCCAGTGGCAAGCGGGGTGATAGTTGAGGGGTTGATGTCACCTTTGTAATGTGAGGAGACATCAAGCCTAGAGGGTAGTAATGGAGAGGTGTCTATAGGATGCCCCTGTTACTAACCCCATAGTGATATTGTCACGATCCATGTTTGGATCTGTGGCTGATCTGGTTTCCCTCTGACTTAAACCTTTTTTCCTTTTTGGTCATTGGGGGTTAATGCAGTTTCCCCCCCCTGGTGGCCGCTGGTGTTATTGCATTGCATTGCTGCTGGATCAGCTGATGTTTGTGACCACTCCCATCATCCTTTATAAGGTCACCTGGTGCATCAGCTGACTGTTGGTTATACAGGTCCTTTTAGGAGACCAACTTTGCAGTAGCAGCTCCCTGGTGTCAGCCAAGTCTGGTGTTTGGAGCTCAGTTGCTGTACTATTTATGTTGTGGAGTCTGCAGCGGCGTGCACAAGCTAAGTTCTGAGTTTTGTTTCTTTGTAGTTTGTGCATTCACCTTTATATCATATCTTATTGTGTTTCCTTCTGTCTCATATTGTTTATTCCTGTTTATTTGCTTTGTGGTGCTGTTTACACTGTTCACCTCCTGGGGTGGGGGTTGGGGGTTTAGTTCAGGGGACAGGGACAGGTCGGCGACTTCGGCCTCCCTACCTTCAAGGGTATCCCCAAGTTAAGGAAAGACAGGGCTACCCCTAGCCTGAGGGGCAGTTCAGGGGCCCAGATTCCTAATCTCCTGTCTTCCTAAACCTTGCTCCGTGACAGATATTGTATAAAAAAAGCTCACCCAGAATAAATTCCTTTAATTGAAAGACTGACACAGACTCCTTTAACGAACATAAATTAAACCACACTCACGTCATCACTCAGTCCACTGAAATAATGTCCTCTGTAACAAAATTTAAATAATAAACAACAATATTCCCCACCTGTCCACCGAGAAGATAATAATTCATTTATCCCAATGCATCTCGCTCTGCTACATCTAGATGGCAGGCTGCATTATTGCATGAGGTGACTATATAGCGTCATCCACACAAAAGCATGAAAGAGGGAGGCGATCGTAAGAAAATGGAAGGCACCGGACCAAGAACATCGACACCCATTGGACCAATCCGCCCCCCAGGTGAGTATAATAAAAGTTCTTTTTCTTCTCTTTTATTTTGGGTTGGAGGCATATATACAGCATTATAGAATGCTGTATATCAGGACTGAAAGGTGATGGCCGTATCTCATATCGGCCAAACCTGGTGACATGTTCCCTTTTCCTCAGCCTCTGTAAAGAGGCCTGGAAACAAGCGTCAGATGACTTAAATATTGTTGGTCACGCTAGTTTAATGGCCTGTACTCCTCACATCTAAATAGTAAAAAAAAAATAAAAATGTTTATTTGTGATGGTGCAATATGTTAGCATTTGGGGCCCCACTTTAAACTTTTGACCAGGGCCCCACTTTGCCTAAAACTGGCCCTGCACACAGACATAGTCTAGCATACCAAAACGGCAATAATTTGTAGTAAAAAGATATGTGGGTGCGATTTTTAGACCCTCATTTTTTAGCAGCATCTATCACTGTGGCACTTGGGCTGCACCTGTGGGAAAATATACAGTAGCATGTTAGATGATGTAGGACTGGAATTTACCATCCCCCTTTTCTAACATACTGTGAGGATAACAATGCACACACTATAAAAGTTGGATATTACAGCAATCACTCAACCAGAGACAATGATGAATGGTTTTGGGGTAAAACCAGCTGTTTAGAGATAGTGGGGTCATGGAGCTGTTGTAGAGTGGGGGGAGGCTCAAAAAGTTTACAATCTTAACTAGATGGTGGCCCGATTCTAACGTATCGGGTATTCTAGAATATGTAGGTAGTATATAACACAGGCTACGTACTATATTGCACAGTGACGTAGTATATAACACAACCGACGTAGTATATAACAGAGCTACGTAGTATGTTACACAGTGTACGTAGTATATAGCAGAGCTACGTAGTATATAACACAGCCACGTAGTATATAACATAGCCACGTAGTGTATTGCACAGCTATGTAGTGTATTGCACAGGCACGTAGTATATTGGTCAGCCACGTAGTATATAGCAGAGCCACGTAGTATATAACATAGCCACGTAGTATATTGTAGAACCACGTAGTATATTGCACAGCCACGTAGTGTATTGCACAGCTACGTAGTGTATTGCACAGCTATGTAGTATATTGGTCAGCGATGGAGTATATAACATAGCCACGTAATATATTGTAGAGGCACGTAGTATATTGCATAGCTATGTAGTATATTGCACAGCCACGTAGTATATAACAGAGCTACATAGTATATTGCACAGCTACGTAGTATATTGGACAGTCACGTTGTATATTGCACAGTCACGTTGTATTTTGCCCAGCTACATAGTATATAGCACAGAGATGTAGTATATAACAGCCCACGCAGTATGTAACACAGCCCACGTAGTATATAGCAATGTGGGCACTATATGCGTGGATAAAAAAGACTTAAAATAAAAAATAAACATATACTCACCTTCCGAAGGCCCCTTAAAGTCTTGGCGCCTGTGTGTGGTACACACGGCAGCTTCTGGTCCCAGGGTTGGTATGAGTGCAGGACCTGTGATGACGTCACGGTCAGATGACCGTGATGTCATAGCAGGTCCTTCTCGCATAGCATCCTTGGCACTGGAACCTGCCGCTTGCACTGCCGAGGACAGCGCGGGACGTCGGAGGGTGAGAATAACCTTTTTTTTATTATTATTATTTGGAACATTAGATATTTTTACTATTGATGCTGCATATGCAGCATCAATAGTAAAAAGTTGGTCACACAGGGTTAATAGCTGCGTTAACGGAGTGCGTTACACCGCGGCATAGCACGGTCCGTTAACGCTGCCATTAACCCTGTGTGAGGGCTGACTGGAGGGGATTATGGAGCGGGCACTGACTGCGGGGAGGAAGGAGCGGCCATTTTACCGCCAGACTGTGCCCGTCGCTGATTGGTCGTGGCTGTTTTGCTGCGACCAATCAGCGACTTGGGGAATTCCGTTACAGACAGACAGAAAAACAGACAGACAGAAAGACAGAAGTTACCCTTAGACAATTATATAGTAGATATATACTTACCTTGTAATGTCTTCACATCCTGTTCAGTCCAGATGTCTCCGGATCCCAGAATTCCAAGCGGCGAAAGTTCACCGAACTCGATATTGGGACACCCAAGTTATGGGTGTCTCAATATGGAAACTGCTAGTGGTACCAGCCTCTTGCGCGGTACCACCAGTGGAGCACCGTCGCACCACACGCACACACACACACACACACACTGTATACGCCATACGCACCACACACACAAACACACGCTGTATATGCCGTACGCACCACACACACACACATTCTATATGCTGTACGCACCACACACACACACACACACACTGTATATGCCGTAGGCAACCTCTTGCGCGGTACCACCAGTGGAACACCGTCGAGGACACACCACCACCGTGATCAGCCGCATGATTCACTGACCGCCGCCATCTTTGTACAGGAGGAGTGCATGCACAGTTTTAATGTGACTGCCGCTATCTGTCTGCACAAAGATGGCGGTGATCTCATTTACTGCGCCTGCGCAAATTCCGCACAATCGAGTTGAATCATTCGGCTGATCCCGGCGGCAGATGCGCAACGTGTCTACAGGCAGAGGAAGCCGGTCACATTAAAGGGGTATTCCCATGAACGAAAGTTCGTTTTAAAAATTGTGTCTGACCGTGTACGGAGCATAACACATCTCCTGGGCTGGGGAGGAAGCAAAAGACAATACTGACATTACAGCAGGTGATCACATAGGATATCTTTTGTCATGTTAAATATTTCACTGACTGTTTTTAAACAATATTTTATCTCACAAAATGTATCCTCTGCGATCAAAGGGCACAGGGGTGAGAGACAGAGCATAGGGGGACACATCTCAAACGAGACAGCACATGAGGGGAGAACACAGCACAGGAAGGAGAGATACAGCAGACAAGGGGGATAGCACATGGGGTAGACAGGTCAAAGAAGAGAGCACAGAAGTCAGCACATGGGGAAAGAGAGAGTGGATAGGTGGGTGAGCACATTGGGGGACAGATTCTCAATGCTGCAAAGCCTGCCCCCATCGTGACATTACCATGCCTCCATCTAGATATACTATAAACTGTAATTACATTGAAAACTGTTTCTATGTTTGCCAATAATTCGCACTCTGCGTGGTTCCCGTAATAAATGGGATACCCCAAGATTCAGTGGAGCAATTACTGTTTAACTTTCTTATAATAGACACAGATATTTGTATAAATAGCATTGATTCAAATTTTGCTGAAGCCATCAAGGAGTGTCATTATGTGTAGTATATGGATGATGTTTATATAGAGAACTAGATGGTGGCCCGATTCTAACGCATCGGGTATTCTAGAAAAGCATGCCCACGTAGTATATTGCACAGCCCACATAGTATATTGCACAGCCCATGTAGTATATTGCCCAGCCACGTAGTATATTGCCCAGCCACGTAGTATATTTCCCAGTGACGTAGTATATTGCCCAGCCACGTAGTATATTGCCCAGCCACATAGTATATTGCCCACCACGTAGTATATTGCCCAGTCACGTAGTATATTGCCCAGCCACGTAGCATATTGCACAGCCACGTGGTATATTGCCCAACCACATAGTATATTGCCCAGCCACATAGTATATTGCCCAGCCACGTAGTATATTGCCCAGCCACGTAGTATATTGCCCAGCCACGTAGTATATTGCCCAGCCACGTAGTATATTGCCCAGCCACGTAGTATATTGCCCAGCCACGTAGTATATTGCCCAGTCACGTAGTATATTGCCCAGCCATGTAGTATATTGCCCACTTACGTAGTATATTGCCCAGTTACGTAGTATATTTCCCAGCCACATAGTATATTGCCCAGTCACATAGTATATTGCACAGCCCACGTAGTATATTACACAGCCCACGTAGTATATTACCCAGCCACGTAGCATATTGGCCAGCTACGTAGTATATTGCACAGCCCACATAGTATATTGCCCAGTCACGTAGTATATTGCCCAGCCACGTAGTATATTGCAAAGCCCACGTATATTGCCCAGCCACATAGTATATTGCCCAGTCACGTAGTATATTGCCTGTTATGATAAGATAATTCAGTACCACAATGGACATAGAGGTCAGAGCACATACAGTGACCTGACAATAACCCAAAAACATAGAACGAGCTCTGAGACATGGGAACTCTGCTGACCGCAATCCCTAATCCTCTCCACCCACACTAGAGGCAGCCGTGGATTGCGCCTAACGCTCCCTATGCAACTCGGCACAGCCTGAGAAACTAGCTAGCCTGAAGATAGAAAATAAGCCTACCTTGCCTCAGAGAAATACCCCTAATAATAATGACTGTGAGTTAAGATGAAAAGACAAACGTAGAGATGAAATAGATTTAGCAAAGTGAGGCCCGACTTTCTGAACAGAGCGAGGATAGGAAAGGTAACTTTGCGGTCAACACAAAACCCTACAAAAACCACGCAAAGGGGGCAAAAAGACCCTCCGTACCGAACTAACGGCACGGAGGTACACCCTCTGCGTCCCAGAGCTTCCAGCAAGCAGGAAAAAACAAATAGACAAGCTGGACAGAAAAAACAGCAAACAAAATAGCAAAGCAGAACTTAGCTTAGCTTAGCAGCAGGCCACAGGAACGATCCAGGAGGAAACAGGTCCAATACTAGAACATTGACTGGAGGCCAGGATCAAAGCACTAGGTGGAGTTAAATAGAGCAGCACCTAACGACTTCACCACATCACCTGAGGAAGGAAACTCAGAAGCTGCAGTACCACTTTCCTCCACCAATGGAAGCTCACAGAGAGAATCAGCCGAAGTACCACTTGTGACCACAGGAGGGAACTCTGCCACAGAATTCACAACAGTACCCCCCCCCTTGAGGAGGGGTCACCGAACCCCTAACCAGAGCCCCCAGGATGACCAGGATGAGCCATATGAAAGGCACGAACAAGATCGGGAGCATGGACATCAGAGGCAAAGACCCAGGAATTATCTTCCTGAGCATAACCCTTCCACTTAACCAGATACTGGAGTTTCCGTCTTGAAACACGAGAATCCAAAATCTTCTCCACAATATACTCCAACTCCCCCTCCACCAAAACCGGGGCAGGAGGATCAACAGATGGAACCATAGGTGCCACGTATCTCCGCAACAATGACCTATGGAATACGTTATGTATGGAAAAAGAATCTGGAAGGGTCAGACGAAAAGACACAGGATTAAGAACCTCAGAAATCCTATACGGACCAATGAAACGAGGTTTAAACTTAGGAGAGGAAACCTTCATAGGAATATGACGAGAAGATAACCAAACCAAATCCCCAACACGAAGTCGGGGACCCACACAGCGTCTGCGATTAGCGAAACGTTGAGCCTTCTCCTGGGACAAGGTCAAATTGTCCACTACATGAGTCCAAATCTGCTGCAACCTGTCCACCACAGTATCCACACCAGGACAGTCCGAAGACTCAACCTGCCCTGAAGAGAAACGAGGATGGAACCCAGAGTTGCAGAAAAACGGCGAAACCAAGGTAGCCGAGCTGGCCCGATTATTAAGGGCGAACTCAGCCAAAGGCAAAAAGGACACCCAGTCATCCTGATCAGCAGAAACAAAGCATCTCAGATATGTTTCCAAGGTCTGATTGGTTCGTTCGGTCTGGCCATTAGTCTGAGGATGGAAAGCCGAGGAAAAAGACAAGTCAATGCCCATCCTACCACAAAAGGCTCGCCAAAACCTCGAAACAAACTGGGAACCTCTGTCAGACACGATATTCTCTGGAATGCCATGTAAACGAACCACATGCTGGAAGAACAATGGCACCAAATCAGAGGAGGAAGGTAATTTAGACAAGGGTACCAAATGGACCATCTTAGAGAAGCGATCACAGACCGCCCAAATGACTGACATCTTTTGAGAGACGGGAAGATCTGAAATAAAATCCATAGAGATATGTGTCCAAGGCCTCTTCGGGACCGGCAAGGGCAAAAGCAACCCACTGGCACGAGAACAGCAGGGCTTAGCCCGAGCACAAATCCCACAGGACTGCACAAAAGTACGCACATCTCGCGACAGAGATGGCCACCAAAAGGATCTAGCCACTAACTCTCTGGTACCAAAGATTCCAGGATGACCAGCCAACACCGAACAATGAACCTCAGAGATAACTTTATTCGTCCACCTATCAGGGACAGTTTCTCCGCTGGGCAACGATCAGGTTTATTAGCCTGAAATTTTTGCAGCACCCGCCGCAAATCAGGGGAGATGGCAGACACAATTACTCTCTTTTTGAGGATACCCGCCGGCTCAGATAAACCCGGAGAGTCGGGCACAAAACTCCTAGACAGAGCATCCGCCTTCACATTTTTAGAGCCCGGAAGGTACGAAATCACAAAGTCAAAACGGGCAAAAAACAGCGACCAACGAGCCTGTCTAGGATTCAACCGCTTGGCAGACTCGAGATAAGTCAAGTTCTTATGATCAGTCAAGACCACCATGCGATGCTTAGCTCCTTCAAGCCAATGACGCCACTCCTCGAATGCCCACTTCATGGCCAGCAACTCTCGATTGCCCACATCATAATTTCGCTCAGCAGGCGAAAACTTCCTGGAAAAGAAGGCGCATGGTTTCATCACCGAGCAATCAGAACTTCTCTGCGACAAAACAGCCCCTGCTCCAATCTCAGAAGCATCAACCTCGACCTGGAACGGAAGCGAAACATCTGGTTGACACAACACAGGGGCAGAAGAAAAACGACGCTTCAACTCTTGAAAAGCTTCCACAGCAGCAGAAGACCAATTGACCACATCAGCACCCTTCTTGGTCAAATCGGTCAATGGTTTAGCAATACTAGAAAAATTGCAGATGAAGCGACGATAAAAATTAGCAAAGCCCAGGAACTTTTGCAGACTTTTCAGAGATGTCGGCTGAGTCCAATCATGGATGGCTTGGACCTTAACAGGGTCCATCTCGATAGTAGAAGGGGAAAAGATGAACCCCAAAAATGAAACCTTCTGAACACCAAAGAGACACTTTGATCCCTTCACAAACAAAGAATTAGCACGCAGGACCTGAAACACCGTTCTGACCTGCTTCACATGAGACTCCCAATCATCCGAGAAGATCAAAATGTCATCCAAGTACACAATCAGGAATTTATCCAGGTACTCTCGGAAGATGTCATGCATAAAGGACTGAAACACTGATGGAGCATTGGCAAGTCCGAATGGCATTACTAGATACTCAAAATGGCCCTTGGGCGTATTAAATGCAGTTTTCCATTCATCGCCTCGCTTAATACGCACAAGATTATACGCACCACGAAGATCTATCTTGGTGAACCAACTAGCCCCCTTAATCCGAGCAAACAAATCAGATAACAACGGCAAGGGGTACTGAAATTTAACCGTGATCTTATTTAGAAGGCGGTAATCTATACAAGGTCTCAGTGAACCATCCTTCTTGGCTACAAAAAAGAACCCTGCTCCTAATGGCGACGATGACGGGCGAATATGCCCCTTCTCCAAGGACTCCTTCACATAACTCCGCATAGCGGCGTGCTCAGGCACAGATAAATTAAACAGTCAACCTTTTGGAAATTTACTACCAGGAATCAAATCGATAGCACAATCACAATCCCTATGCGGAGGTAGGGTATCGGACTTGGGCTCATCAAATACATCCCGGTAATCAGACAAGAACTCTGGAACCTCAGAAGGGGTGGATGACGAAATAGTCAGAAATGGGACATCACCATGTACCCCCTGACAACCCCAGCTGGACACAGACATGGATTTCCAATCTAATACTGGATTATGGACTTGTAGCCATGGCAACCCCAGCACGACCACATCATGCAGATTATGCAACACCAGAAAGCGAATAACCTCCTGATGTGCAGGAGCCATGCACATGGTCAGCTGTGTCCAGTACTGAGGCTTATTCTTGGCCAAAGGCGTAGCATCAATTCCTCTCAATGGAATAGGACACTGCAAGGGCTCCAAGAAAAACCCACAACGCCTAGCATACTCCAAGTCCATCAAATTCAGGGCAGCGCCTGAATCCACAAATGCCATGACAGAATATGATGACAAAGAGCAGATCAAGGTAACGGACAGAAGAAATTTTGACTGTACCGTACCAATGGTGGCAGACCTAGCGAACCGCTTAGTGCGCTTAGGACAATCAGAGATAGCATGAGTGGAATCACCACAGTAGAAACACAGCCCATTCAGACGTCTGTGTTCTTGCCGTTCAACTCTGGTCAAAGTCCTATCGCACTGCATAGGCTCAAGTTTAAGCTCAGGTAATACCGCCAAATGGTGCACAGATTTACGCTCACACAAGCGTCGACCGATCTGAATGGCCAAAGACATAGACTCATTCAGACCAGCAGGAAATCCCACCATGACATCCTTAAGGGCTTCAGAGAGACCTTTTCTGAAAATAGCTGCAAGCGCACCTTCATTCCATTGAGTGAGTACGGACCACTTTCTAAATTTCTGACAATATACCTCTTTCTCATCCTGACCCTGACACAGAGCCAGCAAATTTTTCTCTGCCTGATCCACTGAATTAGGTTCATCGTACAGCAATCCGAGCGCCAGGAAAAACGCATCGATATTACTTAATGCAGGATCTCCTGACGTAAGAGAAAATGCCCAGTCCTGAGGGTCGCCACGTAAAAAAGAAATAATGATCCTAACTTGTTGAACTGGGTCACCAGAGGAGCGAGGTTTCAAAGCCAGAAATAGTTTACAATTATTTTTGAAACTCAAATTTAGTTCTATCTCCAAAAAACAAATCAGGAATAGGAATTCTCGGTTCTAACATAGAATTCTGAACCACAAAGTCTTGAATATTTTGTACTCTTGCCGTGAGCTGATCCACACATAAAGACAGACCTTTAATGTCCATCGCTACACCTGTGTCCTGAACCACCCAAATGTCTAGGGGAAAAAAAAGGCAAAACACAGTGCAGAGAAAAAAAAATGGTCTCAGAACTTCTTTTTTCCCTCTATTGAGAATCATTAGTACTTTTGGCCTCCAGTACTGTTATGATAAGATAATTCAGTACCACAATGGACATAGAGGTCAGAGCACATACAGTGACCTGACAATAACCCAAAAACATAGAACGAGCTCTGAGACGTGGGAACTCTGCTGACCGCAATCCCTAATCCTCTCCAACCACACTAGAGGCAGCCGTGGATTGCGCCTAACGCTCCCTATGCAACTCGGCACAGCCTGAGAAACTAGCTAGCCTGAAGATAGAAAATAAGCCTACTTTGCCTGAGAGAAATACCCCAAAGGAAAAGGCAGCCCCCACATATAATGACTGTGAGTTAAGATGAAAAGACAAACGTAGAGATGAAATAGATTTAGCAAAGTGAGGCCCGACTTTCTGAACAGAGCGAGGATAGGAAAGGTAACTTTGCGGTCAACACAAAACCCTACAAAAACCTCGCAAAGGGGGCAAAAAGACCCTCCATACCGAACTAACGGCACGGAGGTACACCCTCTGCGTCCCAGAGCTTCCAGCAAGCAGGAAAAAACAAATAGACAAGCTGAACAGAAAAAACAGCAAACAAAATAGCAAAGCAGAACTTAGCTATGCAGAGCAGCAGGCCACAGGAACGATCCAGGAGGAAACAGGTCCAATACTAGAACATTGACTGGAGGCCAGGATCAAAGCACTAGGTGGAGTTAAATAGAGCAGCACCTAACGACTTCACTACATCACCTGAGGAAGGAAACTCAGAAGCTGCAGTACCACTTTCCTCCACCAACTGGAAGCTCACAGAGAGAATCAGCCGAAGTACCACTTGTGACCACAGGAGGGAGCTCTGCCACAGAATTCACAACAATTGCCCAGTCACATAGTATATTGCCCAGCCACATAGTATTTTGCCCAGCCACGTAGTATATTGCCCAGCCACGTAGTATATTGCTCAGCCACGTAGTATATTGCCCAGCCACGTAGTATATTGCCCAGCCATGTAGTATATTGCCCAGTGACGTAGTATACAGCACAGTGCCATGTAGTATATTGCCCAGTCACGTAGTATATTGCCCAGTTACGTAGTATATTGCCCAGCCACGTAGTATATTGCCCAGTTACGTAGTATATTGCCCAGTTACGTAGTATATTTCCCAGCCACATAGTATATTGCCCAGTCACATAGTATATTGCACAGCCCACGTAGTATATTACCCAGCCACGTAGTATATTGGCCAGCCACGTAGTATATTGCACAGCCCACATAGTATATTGCCCAGTCACGTAGTATATTGCCCAGCTACGTAGTATATTGCACAGCCTACGTAGTATATTGCCCAGCCACATAGTATATTGCCCAGTCACGTAGTATATTGCCCAGTCACATAGTATATTGCCCAGCCACATAGTATTTTGCCCAGCCACATAGTATATTGCCCAGCCACGTAGTATATTGCCCAGCCACGTAGTATATTGCCCAGCCACGTAGTATATTGCCCAGCCATGTAGTATATTGCCCAGTGACGTAGTATACAGCACAATGCCATGTAGTATATTGCACAGTGATGTAGTATACTGCCCAGCCACGTAGTATTTTGCCGAGCTATGTAGTATATTGCCCAGTTACGTAGTATATTGCCCAGTCACGTAGTATATTGCCCAGTCACGTAGTATATTGCCCAGCCACGTAGTATATTGCCCAGCTATGTAGTATGTTGCCCAGCTATGTAGTATATTGCCCAGTGACGTAGTATATTGCCCAGTGACGTAGTATACAGCACAGAGTCACGTAGTATATTGCACAGCGACATAGTATATTGCCCAGCCACGTAGTATATTGCCCAGTGACATAGTATATTGCCCAGTGACGTAGTATACAGCACAGAGCCACGTAGTATATTGCCCAGTTACATAGTATATTGCCCAGCCACGTAGTATATTGCCCAGCTACGTAGTATATTGCCCAGTCACGTAGTATACAGCACAGAGCCACATAGTATATTGCACAGCGACGTAGTATACAGCACAGAGCCACGTAGTATATTGCCCAGCCACGTAGTATATTGCCCAGTCACGTAGTATATTGCCCAGCTACGTAGTATATTGCCCATCCACGTATGTCACAGGTTAAAAAAAAACATACTCACCTTCCGAGGGCCAGTTGTAGTTTGATCACATGACCGTGACGTCATGGCAGGTCCTTGTCGCGCAGGACCTGTGATGACGTCGCGGTCACTTGACCGTGACGTCATGGCAGGCCGTTCTCGCGCAGGGCCTGTGATGACGTCGCGGTCACTTGACCATGACGTCATGGCAGGTCCTTCTTGCGCAGGCGCGCAGGGCCTGTGATGACGTCACGGTCACATGACCGTGACGTCATGGCAGGTCCTGCTCCCATACCACCGGAACTTGCCGCTTGCATAGGCAGCATCAATAGTAAAAACTTGGTCACACAGGGTTAATAGCGGCGGTAATGGAGTGAGTTACCCGCGGCATAACGCGGTCCGTTACCGCTGGCATTAACCCTGTGTGAGCGGTGACTGCGGTGAGTATGGAGCGGGCGCCGACTGCAGGGGAGTAGGGAGGGACTAATCGGACTGTGGCCTTCGCTGATTGGTCGCGGCAGCCATGACAGGTAGCTGGCGAGACCAATCAGCGACTTGGATTTCATGACAGACAGAGGCCGTGACCATTGAATATCCGTGACAGACAGAAGGACAGAAAGACGGAAGTGACCCTTAGACAATTATATAGTAGATAAGCTGACCCAGGCACATTATGTTGATTGCAGCATATTTGTTACGGATCCTGGAGTGTACCCACTGGATTGCGGCGCCGACCGATCCCGGGCGAGCTGACCAGGTGGAACCGACCCCTATACAGGGGGAAGGTATGCTGCGATAGCTAGTGCCGGAGGGACAGCTCGAAGGAAACAGAAAGAACCAGGGTCCTCACCAAGAACAGTACGGAGCAGCGCATTCACTAAAGGGCACGAGACAAGGACCAGGCTCAGTCCACACAGCGGGTATGGGACTCTGGATAAGACAGGATACTTGCTGGGAGAGCCGAGATCCAGGGTAAGGCAGAGTGCACACAGGGAGACATACAGTGACAGGGACGGAGCAGAGTACGCACTGGGAAGCGTACAGGGGCAGAGCAGAGCATGGCCAGAGAAACACACAATAACAGGTACGGAGCTGACTATGCACTAGGAAGCATACAGGGACCTGAGAACTAGTCTGCACGGGACAAGTGCAAGAAAACAATAATCAGGCGCCAAGGGACGGCCGCAGCTGCCAGATATACCTGACTCGGACGCCGGGTAAGGTCACTTCCGGGTCAGGACACAGGCTGCTCAGGCCTAAGGCACCCAGCATGTGCGCATGCCCACATATTACGCAGTGCATTACAGATTAACAGTTTCATACACAACAGTCATAAGTAACAATTTTAACAATAAGACAACCCTGTTTGTGAGAGCTTATAATCTACAATGAGGTGGGGTGAGTCACAAAGTTCAGGTGTGTATTTACAATGATGGTTCAGCCATCTTGAAGGAGTGGTGTTGTAGTGCTGTTTTGAGCGGTGGAGTTCCCCTCCACTTCTCATACTGTGTCCTTACCAATCCCTCCCTCATGCCTTATACTGTGTCTGCACCAATCCCTCACTCTGTCCTCATAGTGTGTCCTCATCAATTCCTCCTCTCCTCATACTGTGCGCTCACTAACGCCCCACTTTTTGATGTGTCTGCACCATTCCCCTCACTCCTTATACTGTGTCCACATAACCCCCATTCCTCATACTGTGTCCGCACTAATCCCCCCACTCCTCATAATGTGCCTGCACCCATCCCCCCACTCCTTATACTGTGTTTGCACAACACCCCCTACTCCTCCTACTATGTCCGCATATTGTATCTACAACAATTCCCCTGCTACTTATTGTATTTCCACACAAACCCCACCTTACTCCTCATACTGTGTCTGCACCAATCCCCACAGCTCCACTCCATATACTGTATCCGCACCAATACTATGTCTGTCTTGCTCATATCTCCTTAAATCACCCTCTCCACCCCCAATTGCAATAAATCTTCTGTCTATTCAGCTCTAGGGGGATGCATACCTGACCTACGTTCACGACGTGCAAGCCCTCATCAAAGTCAGGTACCAGACATATGATGTAACTGTATGTCATATGTCGAGAAGGGGTAAAATGGGTTGTACACTACATTTATATTGATGAACTATCCTCAGGGTAGGTCACCAATATTAGAGTGGTGGAGTTGTGACACATGGAATCCCCAGCAATCAAGTGTTGGTGTTGGCTGGATGGGATCAGTCGCAAAGCAGAACAGCACAGATCCATGAACTACTTCCATTGATCGCTTTTTGACAAACGTACCTTTTGGAATTATGTCCAAACCATTTTCCCATATGCTTTTGGCAAACTTGATGTAGGTTTTGGCAAAATATAGATTGGATTGGGTGTTTTTTGCCACCCTACCCCACTGGGCAGATATATGAAAAATATGAGAGATTGTGGTCATGTGCAGTACATAACCACTTCTTGCCAGAAAATCTTGCAGCCCCTAAAATGCTATTGTCTCTGAGGCATGGACTTAATGAGTGTCAAACAGTACTCTTCATCAATCTGGCTCCAACTTTCTCTGATTGCTGTTGCCAGATCAGCTTTTCAGGTCGGAGCCTTGTCATGGACCATTTTCTTCAACTTCTACCAAAGATTTTCAATTGGATTGAGATCCGGTCTATTTGCAGGCCATGACATTGACCTTATGTGTCTTTTTTCAAGGAATGTTTGCACAGTTTTTGCTCTATGGCAGGATGCATTATCATCTCGGAAAATGATTTCATCATCCCCAAGCATCCTTTCATTTGATGGGATAAGAAAAGTGTCCAAAATATCAAAATAAACTTGTGCATTTATTGAAGACTAGATGGTGGCCCGATTCTAATGCATCGGGTATTCTAGAATATGCATGTCCACGTAGTATATAGCACAGCCACGTAGTATATTGCCCAGCCACGTAGTATATTGCCCAGCCATGTAGTATATTGCCCAGTCACGTAGTATATTGCCCAGTCATGTAGCATATTACCCAGTCACGTAGTATATTGCCCAGCCACGTAGTATATTGCCCAGTGACGTACTATATTGCCCAGCTACGTAGTATGTTGCTCAGCTACGTAGTATATTGTCCAGTGACGTAGTATATTGCCCAGTGACGTAGTATATTGCCCAGTGACGTAGTATATTGGCCAGCTACGTAGTATATTGCCCAGTGAGGTAGTATATTGCCCAGCCACGTAGTATATTGCCCAGCCACACAGTATATTGCCCAGTGACGTAGTATATTGCCCAGCCACGTAGTATGTTGCCCAGCCACATAGTATATTGCCTATTGCCCAGTCACGTAGTATATTGCCCAGCCACATAGTATATTGCCCAGTAACGTAGTATATTGCCCAGCCATATAGTTTATTGCCCAGCCACGTAGTATACTGCCCAGTCACGTAGTATATTGCACAGCCCACGTAGTATATTGCCCAGCCCACGTAGTATATAGCAATGTGGGCATCATATCCCTGTTTAAAAAAAGAATTAAAATAAAAAAATAGTTATATACTCACCTTCCGGAGCCCCCGGATCCAAGCGAAGCGGTTACCGACGCTGAGTCCTCGCGCGCTCCCATCTGAAGAGTGCATTGCGGTCTCGCGAGATGATGACGTAGCGGTCTCACGAGACCACTATGTCATCATCTCGCGAGATCGCAGCATGGACCGGTTACCGGAGCGTCGCGAGCGGGAAAGGCCTGTTGTGGATCCGACGGGCCGACGGACGGTGAGTATATAACGATTTTTTTTAATTATTATTTTTAACATTAGATCTTTTTACTATTAATGCCGCATAGGCAGCATCAATAGTAAAAAACGTTGGTCACACAGGGTTAATAGCAGCGTTAAGGGAGTGCGTTACACCGTGGCATAACACGGTCGGTTAACGCTGCCATTAACCCTTTGTGAGCGGTGACCGGAGGGCAGTATGGAGGGGGCTCTGACTGCGGGGAGGAAGGAGCGGCCATGTTGCCGCCGGACTGTGCCCGTCGCTGATTGGTCGTGGCTGTTTTGCCGCGACCAATCAGCGACTTGGATTTCCATGATAGACAGAGGCCACGACCAATGAATATCTGTGACAGACAGACGGAAGTGATCCTTAGACAATTATATAGTAGATGTAATGACAGCCATCTCC
Organism: Ranitomeya imitator; assembly: GCF_032444005.1. NCBI lineage: Eukaryota > Metazoa > Chordata > Amphibia > Anura > Dendrobatidae > Ranitomeya > Ranitomeya imitator. The sequence goes on along the minus strand of NC_091287.1, from coordinate 160,688,380 downwards.
CCAGTGCCTCTACCTGACATGCAGCCCCAGGAAATTTGCAGGTTCTTTTCAGGCAGTCAACTTTATAAAACTCATTGGAATGGCACGAAACAAAAGTTCCAGCATCACCTTGCCCAATGCAGATTCGTGATTCATCACTGAATATGACTTTCATCCAGTCACCCACAGTCCACGATTGCTTTTCCTTAGCCGATTGTAACCTTGTTTTTTCTGTTTAGGTGTTAATGATGGCTTTCGTTTAGCTTTTCTGTATGTAAATCCCATTTCCTTTAGGCGGTTTCTTACAGTTCGGTCACAGACGTTGACTCCAGTTTCCACCCATTCATTCCTCATTTGTTTTGTTGTTCATTTCCTGTTTTGGAGACATATTGCTTTAAGTTTCCGGTCTTGACGCGTTGATGTCTTCCTTGGTCTACCATGTTTACCTTTAACAACCTTCCCATGTTGTTTGTATTTGGTCCAGATTTTAAACATAGCTGACTGTGAACAACCAACATCTTTTGCAACATTGCTTGATGATTTACCCTCTTTTAAGAGTTTGATAATCCTCTCCTTTGTTTCAATTGACATCTCTTATGTTGGAGCCATGATTCATGTCAGTCCTTTTGGTACAATAGCTCTCCAAAGTGTGATCACTCCTTTTTAGATGCAGACTAACGAGCAGATCTTATTTGATGCAGGTGTTATTTTTGGGTATGAAAATTTACAGAGTGATTCCATAATTTTTTCCTCAAAATTGAGTGATTCCATAATTCCATAATTATTTCCCTATGCTTGGTTAAAAAAAGTAACCATTACTGACTACCATATTTTTTGTTCTTGATTTCTTTTAGTTTTTCTTAAAGCCAGAAAGTTGCCATTTGAAATTACTTTAGTTTTGTGCCATGTCTGCTTTTTTTCTACAAAATTAAACAACTGAATGAACATCCTCCAAGGCTGGTGATTCCATAATTTTTGCCAGGGGTTGTATAACAACTAGGAATATAAATGAGACATCCCATGTTCAAAGATCAAAGGTCAAAAGGAAAATTAGCATAATCACTTAATCATAGCAGCACAGATGACCTACATTAGAGAGAGGAAGACAGCTAATCTCTTCTCAGCAGGAAAGTAACCATTTCAATAATGAAAATGAGGAAATTTCGCAATTATGTCAAGCATCATGTGCATGACCCTGAAAAATATAATGATAAAAATATAAATGTTTTACTAAAAAAATATATATACATCTAAATAATAAATTATGGCTGATGGCTGCAATGTTTATTAAACACGCCAATACATGCACAGTTTTCTTCAACTTGGTCAGCCACCTTTTTTCATGTGGGGATTGACATGTAATGTAAGTCTACCTCAGCAATCTTTTGCTACCAAATTAATCCCTTGCTACTGGCAATTCAATCAAAATTCAAGTGATCATGTACATTTTATCAGATATTTAACAAATTTAGAAACATAGTAATCACTGATCGCTATTACTTGTAGGGTAGAGTATAAGGAAAGTAGAAAGCGGCACTCAGCAGTACCAGTGGTGAGTGCCGCTTTCTGCCTTTATATTTTACCCTACAAGTTTCAAGTTGTACTCTTTCAAGCTGAGCACCCCATGATCTGTGCATACACACTGGATGATTTCTTTGTGCATTTTAGTGTATTGAACAATGCCAGCTTTTTCTTTCCTTTTTCTTTCCTTTTTTAACACTGATTGTTATATGTTTGTCTGAATTTTGGCTTATCAGATAACCTTTAGATCACACTGTTAGGGCTCATCTACATGACGGTATGCACATGGAGTGTCAATTATGTGCAAACTTTTTTTTAAGATTTTTCGTAAATCCCACAAAAAACCCTAATTTTTTTCTTTGTTAGGAAGTGATAAGGGTTAATAATTGACTAGCAATTTCTAATTTTTTCAACAAAATCATTTTTTTAGAAACCTCATCACATTTGAAGTGACTTTAAGGGGCCTATATGACAGAAAATAACCAAACGTGACACAATTCTAAAAACTGTACCCCTCAAAGTCCTCAAAACCACATTCAGGAAGCTTATTAACCCTTCAGGTGCTTCACAGGAACTAAAGAAATATGAAAGGGAGAAAACAATATTTAACTTTTTTCACAAAAATTTTAAATTTTACTTTAGCTCCAAATTTGTTATTTTCAGAAATTTGTTGTGCAATTTGTGGGGGAAATTGACTGTTTGGGCACACGGCAGGTCTCGGAAGGGAAACAGTACCGTTTCACCTTTTGAACGTAAATATAGCTTGAATCAAGAGCGGACGCCATGTTGGGTTTGGAGAGCCCCTGATGTGCCTAAAATGTGGAAACCCCTCACAAGTGACACCATTATGGAAACTAGACCCTTTAAGGAATGTATCTAGATGTGTGGTGAGCACCTTGAATCCCGAGGTGTTTCATATAAGTTTATAACGTAGAGTTGTGAAAATAAAAAAACACATTTTACCCACTAAAATGTACTTTTAGCCCCAAGTTTTTATTTTCACAAGAGTAGCAGGAGAAAATGGACCGCAAAATTTGTTTTGTTTTGCAATTTCTCCTGAGTACGCCGATACCCCATATGTGGGGAGCATTACTATTTGGGTGCAGGCGGCATCTTCCGGTCCCAGGGTGTGCTGACGTCGCGGTCACGTGACCGTGACGTCACGGCAGGTCCTTGTCGTGCAGGACTTGTCATGACGTCACGGTCACATGACCGTGTAGTGGTCACATGACCGTGACGTCACGGCAGGTCCTTTCCGCGCAGGCGCGCAGGACTTGTGATGACATCGCGGTCACATGACAGGTCCTTCTGCCAGACCATCCGTGCGACCGCAACGTGGCGGTTGCATCGTGAGGAGCGGGAAAGGCGGCGTAGGTGAGTATATAATCATTTTTTATTTTTTTTATTATTTTTAACATTCGATGTTTTTACTATTGGCGCTGCATAGGCTGCGTCAATAGTAAAAAACTTGGTCACACAGGTGTTGTGAATTCCGCTCTTGGGCTCCCTCCGGTGGTTGTAAGTGGCACTTTTGTGAGTTCTGCTCTTGGGCTCCCTCTTGTGGTTTCTAGTGGTATGGCTGCTCCTTGGAGTTAGCTGTCATCAGCTGCCTCCACTTATCGTCTCTTCTGCTCTGCTATTTAAGTCTGGCTCTTTCTTCAGCCTGTTCCACTTGTCAATGTTTCCTGGCTGGATTTACATCTCTGCTTGGATTCTCCTGGTTTCCTGACCAGTTCTGCAAAGATAAGTTCTGGCTTTGCTCATTTCAGTCCACATGTTGTGGACTTATTGTTCTGTGCATTCTATATTTGTCCAGCTTGTCAGTATGGATTATTTCTGTTAGCTGGAAGCTCTGGGAAGCAGATTTACCCTCCACACCTTTAGTCAGGTGTGGAGATTTTTGTAAACTCTGTGTGGATTGTTTTGTAGTTTTTATACTGACCGCACAGTATCCTTTCCTGTCCTATCTATCAAGCTAGACTGGCCTCCTATGCTAAAATCTGATTTCATTTCTGCGTATGTTATTTTCCCCTCCTCTCACCGTCAATATTTGTGGGGTCTATCTTTCCTTTGGGGATTTTCTCTGAGGCAAGATAGGTTTCCTGTTTCCATCTTTAGGGGAAGTTAGATCTTAGGCTGTGCCGAGGGGTCTAGGGAGCGTCAGATACCCCCCACGGCTATTTTTAGTTGCGCTGCTTCAGGGTTTGCGGTCAGTACAGATACCACCTCCTTCAGAGCTTGTCTCATGTTGTTCCTAAACCACCAGATCATAACAGTACAAGTGGCCAAAAATGAATTAAATGCATCTCAAAAGAAGGAAAAGAAAGTTCTGAACCATTTTTTTTTCTGTGCTTTGGTTTGTCTTTTTTTTTTCCTCTTGATATCTGGGTGGTTCTGGATATATGTTTTGGCATGGATGTTCAGGGTTTGTTTTCTCGTGTGGATCAACTTGCTGCAAGAGTACAGAGTATCCAGGACTATGTTGTCCAGACTCCGGCTTTAGAGCCCAGAATTCCTACTCCTGATTTGTTTTTTGGGGACAGATCCAAGTTTTTGAACTTTAAAAATAACTGGAAATTGTTTTTTGCTTTAAAACCCCGTTCTTCTGGTGGTCCCATTAAGCAAGTAAAAATCATCATATCCTTGCTGTGTGGTGACCCTCAAGACTGGGCTTTTTCTCTTGAAACAGGGGATCTGGCATTATTGAATGTAGATGCATTTTTTCAGGCGCTCGGATTATTGTATGACGAACCTAATTCTGTGGATCATGCAGAAAAAACCCTGTTGGCTTTGTGTCAAGGTCAGGAAGCGGCAGAGTTATACTGCCAGAAATTTAGAAAATGGTCTGTGCTCACTAAATGGAATGAAGAGGCTCTGGCTGCTATTTTCAGAAAAAGTATTTCTGAAACCCTTAAAGATGTTATGGTGGGCTTTCCTACGCCTGCCGGTTTGAGCGAATCTATGTCTCTAGCCATTCAGATTGATCAGCGTCTGCACGAGCGCAAAGCTGTGCACCATATGGCAGTATCCTCTGAGCAAAGTCCTGAACCTATGCAATGTGATAGGATTTTGACTAGAATAGAACGGCAGGAATTCAGACGTCAGAATAGGCTGTGTTTTTACTGTGGTGATTCGGCTCATGTTATCTCTGATTGCCCTAAGCGTACTAAGAGAGTCGCTAGGTCTGTTACCATTAGTACTATACAGCCTAAATTTTTCTTATCTGTAACCCTGATTTGCTCATTGTCGTCCTTTTCTGTCATGGCATTTGTGGATTCAGGCGCTGCCCTGAACTTAATGGACTTAGAATTCGCCAGGCACTGTGGTTTTTCCTTGCAGCCTTTGCAGAGCCCTATTCCTTTGAGGGGCATTGATGCTACACCCTTGGCCAAGGATAAACCTCAGTACTGGACACAGATGACTATGTACATGGCTCCAGCACATCAGGAAGATTGCCGTTTTCTGGTGTTGCATAACCTGCATGATGTTGTTGTACTGGGATTTCCATGGTTACAGGAACATAATCCGATGCTGGATTGGAAAACTATGTCTGTGACTAGTTGGGGTTGTCGAGGAGTACATAGTGACGTTCCTTTGATGTCAATTTCGTCTTCCCCCTCTTCTGAGGTCCCTGAGTTTTTGTCGGATTTCCAGGATGTATTTGATGAGCCCAAGTCCAGTTCCCTTCCTCCACATAGGGACTGTGATTGTGCTATTAACTTGATTCCTGGTTGTAAGTTCCCTAAGGGCCGACTTTTCAATCTGTCTGTGCCAGAGCATGCCACCATGCGGAGCTATGTTAAGGAATCTTTGGAGAAAGGGCATATTCGGCCTTCTTCGTCACCATTGGGAGCGGGTTTCTTTTTTGTTGCTAAGAAGGATGGCTCCTTGAGACCCTGTATTGATTATCATCTTCTTAATAAGATCACGGTCAAATTCCAATACCCCTTGCCTTTGCTTACTGATTTGTTTGCTCAGATTAAGGGGGCTAGTTGGTTTACTAAGATTGACCTCCGAGGGGCATATAATCTTGTTCGTATTAAACAGGGTGACGAATGGAAAACTGCATTTAATACGCCCGAAGGCCATTTTGAATACCTTGTGATGCCATTTGGGCTCTCTAATGCTCCATCTGTGTTCCAGTCTTTCATGCATGATATTTTCCACAATTATCTTGATAAATTCATGGTCGTATATTTGGATGATATTTTGATTTTTTCCAATGATTGGGTGTCTCATGTGAAACAGGTCAGGATGATGTTCCAGATCCTTTGTGATAATGCTTTATTTGTGAAGGGGTCTAAGTGCCTATTCGGAATTCAGAAGGTCTCTTTTTTGGGTTTTATTTTTTCTCCCTCGTCTATAGAAATGGATCCCGTTAAGGTCCAAGCTATTCATGACTGGATCCCACCCACATCTGTGAAGGGTCTTCAAAAATTTTTGGGCTCTGCTAATTTCTATCGCCGTTTCATTGCCAACTTTTCCAGTGTGGTTAAGCCCCTTACTGCTTTGACGAAGAAAGGCGCTGATGTGACAAATTGGTCCTCTGAGGCTGTTGAGGCCTTTCAGGAGCTTAAACGCCTATTTACTTCTGCCCATGTTTTGCGTCAACCGGATGTTTCTCTTCCTTTTCAGGTTGAGGTCGTCGCTTCTGAGATTGGGGCAGGGGCCATTTTGTCTCAGAGGGAGTCTGATGGTTCTTTGATGAAACCGTGTGGTTTTTTTTCCAGAAAGTTTTCGCCTGCGGAACGCAATTATGATGTCGGCAATCGGGAGTTGTTGGCTATGAAGTGGGCATTTGAGGAGTGGCGACATTGGCTTGAGGGAGCTAAACACCGTGTTGTGGTCCTGACCGATCATAAGAATCTGATTTACCTCGAGTCGGCCAAGCGGCTGAATCCTAGACAGGCTCGATGGTCCCTGTTTTTCTCCCGTTTTGATTTTGTGGTCTCGTATCTTCCGGGATCTAAGAATGTTAAGGCTGATGCCCTCTCTAGGAGTTTTTCGCCTGATTCTCCTGGAGTCCTGGAGCCGGTTTGCATTCTTAAGGAGGGGGTGATTCTTTCTGCTATCTCCCCTGATTTGCGGCGGGTGCTTCAGGAATTTCAGGCTGATAGGCCTGACCGCTGTCCAGTGGGGAAGCTGTTTGTTCCTGATAGATGGACAAGTAAGGTAATTTCTGAGGTTCATTGTTCAGTGTTAGCTGGTCATCCTGGGATTTTTGGTACCAGAGATTTGGTTGCTAGGTCCTTTTGGTGGCCTTCCTTGTCGCGCGATGTGCGTGCTTTTGTGCAGTCCTGTGGGACTTGCGCCCGGGCCAAGCCTTGCTGTTCCCGCGCTAGTGGGTTGCTTTTGCCTTTGCCGGTCCCTGAGAGGTCCTGGACGCATATTTCCATGGATTTTATTTCGGATCTTCCTGTTTCCCAGAAGATGTCTGTTATCTGGGTTGTTTGTGACCGGTTCTCTAAAATGGTCCATCTGGTACCTTTGCCTAAGTTGCCTTTCTCCTCAGATCTGGTTCCTTTATTTTTTCAGCATGTGGTTCGTTTGCATGGCATTCCGGAGAATATTGTGTCTGACAGAGGTTCTCAGTTTGTCTCTAGATTTTGGCGGGCCTTTTGTGCCAGGATGGGCATTGATTTGTCTTTTTCTTCGGCGTTTCATCCTCAGACTAATGGCCAAACTGAGCGAACTAATCAGACCTTGGAGACCTTTTTGAGATGCTTTGTGTCTGCTGATCAGGATGATTGGGTGTCTGTCTTGCCGTTGGCCGAGTTTGCCCTTAATAATCGGGCTAGTTCGGCTACTTTGGTTTCACCTTTCTTTTGTAATTTTGGTTTTCATCCTCGTTTTTCTTCTGGGCAGGTTGAGCCTTCTGATTGTCCTGGTGTTGATTCTGTGGTGGACAGGCTGCAGCAGATTTGGACTCATGTGGTGGACAATTTGACGTTGTCTCAGGAAAGGGCTCAACGTTTTGCTAACCGCCGTCGGTGTGTTGGTCCCCGGCTTCGTGTGGGGGATTTGGTTTGGTTGTCTTCTCGTCATGTTCCTATGAAGGTTTCTTCTCCTAAGTTTAAGCCTCGGTTTATTGGTCCTTATAAAATTTCTGAAATTATTAATCCGGTGTCTTTTCGTTTGGCTCTTCCTGCCTCTTTTGCCATTCATGATGTTTTCCATAGATCTTTGTTGCGGAGATATGTGGTGCTCGTTGTTCTTTCGGTTGACCCTCCTGCCCCGGTGTTGGTTGAGGGAGAGTTGGAATATGAGGTTGAGAAGATTTTGGATTCTCGTTTTTCGAGGCGGAGGCTTCAGTATCTTGTCAAGTGGAAGGGTTATGGCCAGGAGGATAATTCTTGGGTTGTTGCCTCCGATGTCCATGCCACCGATTTGGTTCGTGCTTTTCACTTGGCTCATCCTGATCAGCCTGGGGGCTCTGGTGAGGGTTCGGTGACCCCTCCTCAAGGGGGGGGGGTACTGTTGTGAATTCCGCTCTTGGGCTCCCTCCGGTGGTTGTAAGTGGCACTTTTGTGAGTTCTGCTCTTGGGCTCCCTCTTGTGGCTTCTAGTGGTATGGCTGCTCCTTGGAGTTAGCTCTCATCAGCTGCCTCCACTTATCGTCTCTTCTGCTCTGCTATTTAAGTCTGGCTCTTTCTTCAGCCTGTGCCACTTGTCAATGTTTCCTGGCTGGATTCACATCTCTGCTTGGATTCTCCTGGTTTCCTGACCAGTTCTGCAAAGATAAGTTCTGGCTTTGCTCATTTCAGTCCACATGTTGTGGACTTATTGTTCTGTGCATTCTATATTTGTCCAGCTTGTCAGTATGGATTATTTCTGTTAGCTGGAAGCTCTGTTAAGCAGATTTACCCTCCACACCTTTAGTCAGGTGTGGAGATTTTTGTAAACTATGTGTGGATTGTTTTGTAGTTTTTATACTGACCGCACAGTATCCTTTCCTGTCCTATCTATCAAGCTAGACTGGCCTCCTATGCTAAAATCTGATTTCATTTCTGCGTATGTTATTTTCCCCTCCTCTCACCGTCAATATTTGTGGGGGGCTATCTTTCCTTTGGGGATTTTCTCTGAGGCAAGATAGGTTTCCTGTTTCCATCTTTAGGGGAAGTTAGATCTTAGGCTGTGCCGAGGGGTCTAGGGAGCGTCAGGTACCCCCCACGGCTATTTTTAGTTGCGCTGCTAGGTTCAGGGTTTGCGGTCAGTACAGATACCACCTCCTTCAGAGCTTGTTTCATGTTGTTCCTAAACCACCAGATCATAACACACAGGGTTAATAGCAGCGGTAATGGACTGCATTACACAGCAGCATAACGCGGTCCGTTACCGCTGCCATTAACCCTGTGTGAGGGCAGACCGGAGGGGTGTATGCGGGCGCCGGGCAGTGAGTGCGGGGAGTAAGGAGCGGCCATTTTCTTCTGGACTGTGCGTGTCGCTGATTGGTCGCGGCAGCCCTGACAGGCAGCTGCCGAGACCAATCAGCGAACGAATAACCGTTACAGAAGGACAGACAGACAGACGGAAGTACCCCTTAGACAATTATGTATATGGATTTTTTACAGATGACACTGGCTTCGGGGAACAAAGTGACAAGTGATGGTGAGTATGTACTCTATGACTCTATGTTATATGTACTGTATGTCTGTATGTATTGTATGTAATGTATGAATGTATTGTATGTAGTATGTATGTAGTATGTATGTGGTATGTATTTATGTAGTATGTTGTATGTATGTAGTATGTTGTATGTATGTAGTATGTATGTAGTATGTTGTATGTATGTATGTAGTATGTATGTTGTATGTAGTATGTATGTTGTATGTATGTAGTATGTTGTATGTATGTAGTATGTATGTTGTATGTAGTATGTATGTTGTATGTAGTATGTATGTAGTATGTATGTAGTATGTATGTTGTATGTAGTATGTATGTATGTATGTAGTATGTATGTAGTATCTATGTAGTATGTTGTATATAGTATGTATGTGTTTTTTTGTGTTTTTTTTACATTCAACACATTAGCCGGGTGATGGGACTACTACTGTCCCATCATTGGCTAATGTGTCAATCACTGTCATTGCAGCATGCATAGCCCGATGGGACTTGTAGTCCCATCGGACGATGCCTGCACACACCTGCACAGACCCCCGGCAGCCCGCACAGACCTCCGAGAGGCCCGTACAGACCCCGGCAGGCCCGCAGACCCCCGAGAGGCCTGTACAGGCCCCCGGCAGGCCCGCACAGAACCCCGAGAGGCCTGTACAGGCCCCGGCAGGCCCGCACAGCCCCCCACGAGGCCCAAACAGGCCCCGGCAGGCCCGCACAGACCCCCAAGAGGCCCGTGCAGGCTTGCACAGACCCCTCGAGAGGCCCGTACAGACCCCCGGCAGGCCCTTACAGACCCCCGAGAGGCCCGTAAAGACCCCACCCGCACACATAGACACGCACAGTCTCCGCCCACGCACTGCCCACACTCTTCCCCCCTCCCGAACTGGATGTGCAGGGAAAGAAAGGGTTTATTTTCATTCCGATATTTGTGTCCCATTGACTTGCATTGGTTTCTGGTATCGGAATCGGTGATACCCGATATTTTTGGGGTATCGGTCTGATCCAATCTGATCCGATATTTCCGGATATCGGAAGGCATCGCTCAACACTCGTGAGGTTGCAAAGTGTTAAATAAAAAGCAAGTCCCTTGTATAATAGAATTTTAGCTTGGGGAAAATGGATCTATCTTCCTTTGCCTTTGTAGCAGCAGTTTATATATTATTTATGGTATAGATTCCTATATTAATGTCTATAAATTGGTTAATAGGTGCAGGTTTGATGAACAATATATTAAACAATTAGATTACTTAGACACATTAATTCTAATTAGATGTAAATTACTTGGAATATACTTTAAAAAGTTAATAGTACAGCAGATTTAGGCTGTTTGCTGCTTGAAGGGCTTCATTTTTACTAATACACTGAAAAATGTTTCTTACCAGTGGCATTTTAAAAAAAGACAGAAAATCTACTACATATATCAGCTGACTATTAACTCATTTCTGACATCGGGTGTATATTTACCCCCGATGTCAGACTCTCTGCCCTTGATGTGGGCTCCAGCGGTGTGCCCACATCTTTCCCAGCACATGTCACCTGTTTTGAACAGCTGACATGTGCCCGGAACAGTCGCGGGTGGAATCGTGATCCACCCACGGATATTAACCCGTTAAATGCTGCTGTCAAACGCTGACAGCAGCATTTAACAAGCGCTTTCGGCAATCGGGACGGAATCCGCCCACCGGGTCACCGGTTCATTGGCATGACAACCAGAGGTCTCCTGGAGACCTCTATAGTTGTCACTGCCATCTTGCTGTGAGCGCCACTCAGTGTTCGGCGCTCATGGCAAGTGAGTAATTCAGCTACATATAGGCGATCTAATCATCGCCTACGTGTAGCTGAGCAGATCGGGTTGTGGCATCTTCTAGTCTCCCATGCATGACAAATGTAAAAAAAAAAAAAAGCTTTTAAAAATATTTAAAAAAATAAATAAATAAACGTTCAAATCTCCCCCCTTTCACCCCATTCAAAATAATACACACAAAAAAATCAAACATGCACATATTCGGTATCGCCGCTTTCAGAATCTATCAATATAAAAAAAGGATTAAGCTGATTGCTAAATGGTGTAGGGAGACAAAAAGTCAAAACACCAGAATTATGTTTTTTTGATCGCCGAGACATTGCATTAAAATGCAATAACGGGAGATCAGATGTTTGTATTTGATCCAAAATGGTATAACTAATAAAGGTTAGCTTGGCGCGCAAAAAATAAGCCCTCACCCAATCTGAGATCATGAAAAATGGAGATGCTAAGGGTATCGGAAAATGGGGAAATTTTTTTGTTTTTTAGCAAAGTTTGTTTTTTTCTTTCACCACTTAGATAAAAAAGAACCAAGACATGTTTGGTGTCTATGAACTCGTAATGATGTGGAGAATCATAATGGCAGGTCAGTTTTAGCATTTCGTGAACCTAGTAAAAAAGCCAAACAAAAAACAAGTGTGGGATTGCAATTTCACCACACTTGGATTTTGTTTCTCATTTTCTAGTACACAACATGGTAAAACCAATAGTTCAAAAGTACAACTTGTCCCGCAAAAAAACATGCCCTCACACAGCCATATTGATGGAAAAATAAAAAAGTTATGGCTCTGGGAAGAAGGGGAGCAAAAAACGAAAACGAAAAAACGAAAAAACCTCCGGGGTTAAGAAGCAGCAGGTGACGAAGTGATAATCTCATCTTGGAAAGTTTACTGTAACATGGTCATGTATATTAGGAAAACTAAGCTGAAATCACAGCCAAAAAGTCAAATACAGTGTAAGATGATGATATCTACATATTTTGTCTGCAGATTATATAGGGAATTCTTGAAAAAAATAAAATTACACTGATTATAGTAAGATCCACACTCACATTTCAAAGCAAGTAGAGAATTAATATTCTTTAAGGTTGATAAATGTAAAATCTAGGACATCTACTATATAATTGTCTAAGGCTATGTTCACACCTAGGAAGGAGGCTGTGGGTTCTCCTGCGGGTTTTCCCGCAGCGGATTTGATAAATCTGCAGGGCAAACCCGCTGCGGTTATCCCTGCAGATTTATCGCGGATTGTGTTGCGGGTTCCGCTGCGGGATTTACTCCTACTATTGATGCCGCATATGCAGCAATATGCAGCATCAATAGTAATGCTAAAAATAATAAAAATCATGATATACTCACCCTCTGACGTCCCGATCTCCTCGGCGCTGCAGGCGGCGGTCCGGTTCCAAAGATGCTATGTGAGCAGGACCTTCGTGACGTCACGGTCATGTGACCGCGACGTCACCGCAGGTCCTGGTCGCATAGCAAACCTGAGACCGGACGGCCGCGTGCAGCACTGAGGAGATCGGGACGTCAGAGGGTGAATATATCATGATTTTTTATTTTAATTCTTTTTTTTTTTACACAAATATGGTTCCCGGGGCCTGGACAATATACTACGTGGCTGCGCTGTATACTACATCACTGTGCAGTATACTACGTGGCTTGGCAATATACTACGTGTCTCTGTGCTGTATACTACATGACTGGGCAATATACTACGTGACTGGGCAATAATACTACGTGACTGGGCAGTATACTACATGGCTGTGCTGTATGCTACGTGGCTCTGTGCTGTATACATTGCTCTGTGCTATATACTATATCACTGTGCAATATACTACGTGGCTGGGCAATATACTACGTGGCTGGGCAATATGCTACGTGTCTGTGCTGTGTACTACGTGACTGGGCAATATAGTACGTGACTGGGCAATATACTACGTGACTGGGCAATATACTACGTGACTGGGCAATATGCTACGTGTCTGTGCTGTATACTACGTGGCTCTGTGCTGTATACTATGTCGCTGTGCAATATACTACATAGCTGGGCAATATACTACGTGACTGGGCAATATACTACGTGGTTGGGCAATATACTACGTGGCTGGGCAATATACTACGTGGGCTGTGCAATATACTACGTGTACATGCATATTCTAGAATACCTGATGCGTTAGAATCGGGCCACCATCTAGTGTATATATATTTATTTATGATTTTATAGTTCAACTCCAAAGCAATGTTCACACGTTCAGTATTTTACATCAGTATCTGGAAGCCAAAACCAGGAGTGGGTGATAAATGCAGAAGTGGTGCATATGTTTCTATTATACTTCTCCTCTGATTGTTCCACTCCTGGTTTTGACTTACAAACACTGATGTAAAATACTGACCAAATACTGATCGTGTGAATGTGGCCTTAAAAGGACCCTCATAAGATGTGTATATGAGCATGCAGATCATAGAAAGTTGAATAATGTCATATCTTGATATCTATAATCCGATGTCTTATTCCAGAGAAACCCACGTTTTTCTTAACATGTAAATGAGCTGTTAAGATCTATCAGCGGAAAGTAGATCTCCTCAAAAATATTCAACCAAATCTACCGTATATACTCGAGTATAAGCCGACCCGAGTATAAGCCGACCCCCCTAATTTTGCCACAAAAAACTGGGAAAACTTATTGACTCGAGTATAAGCCTAGGGTGGAAATGCAGCATTTACCGGTGAATTTCAAAAATAAAAATAGATCATTATTTCCCCATAGCTGTGCCATATAGTGCTCTGCACCGTTCATGATTGTCCCATAGCTGTGCCCCATATAGTGCTCTGCACCGTTCATAGTTCCCTATAGCTGTGCCCCATATAATGCTCTGCACCGTTCATGATTGTCCCATAGCTGTGCCCCATACAGTGCTCTGCACCGTTCATTATTTCCCTATAGCTGTGCCCAATATAGTGGTCTGCACCGTTCATTATTTCCCTATAGCTGTGCCCCATACAGTGCTCTGCACCGTTCATTATTTCCCTATAGCTGTGCCCCATACAGTGCTCTGCACCGTTCATTATTTCCCTATAGCTGTGCCCCATACAGTGCTCTGCACCGTTCATTATTTCCCTATAGCTGTGCCCCATATAGTGCTCTGCACCGTTCATAGTTCCCTATAGCTGTGCCCCATATAGTGCTCTGCACCGTTCATAGTTCCCTATAGCTGTGCCCCATATAGTGCTCTGCACCGTTCATAGTTCCCTATAGCTGTGCCATATAGTGCTCTGCACCGTTCATAGTTCCCTATAGCTGTGCCCCATATAGTGCTCTGCATCGTTCATAGTTCCCTATAGCTGTGCCATATAGTGCTCTGCACCATTCATTATTTCCCTATAGCTGTGCCATATAGTGCTCTGCACCGTTCATAGTTCCCTATAGCTGTGCCCCATATAGTGCTCTGCACCGTTCATAGTTCCCTATAGCTGTGCCCCATATAGTCCTCTGCACCGTTCATAGTTCCCCATAGAAAGCTCTGCCATTGCCGCTGCTGCTGCAGTAAAAAAAAAAAAAAACCATACTCACCTCTCTTGCTTGCAGCTCCCGGCGTCCGGTCCCGGCGTCTCGTCCCGGCATCTCTGCACTGACTGATCAGGCAGAGGGCGCCGCGCACACGATATGCGTCATCGTGCCCTGTGACCTGAACAGTTAGAGCGCAGACGCCGGGAAGATGGAGCGGCGCCCGGCGGCTGGAACGCGGACAGGTGAATATTACATACTTACCTGGTCCCGACGTCCGGCTCCTTCTGCCTGTCACAGCTGGTCTTCGGTGCCGCAGCTTCTTTCTCTAATCAGCGGTCACCGGCACCGCTGATTAGAGAAATGAATTGGCGGCTCCACCCCTATAGGAGGTGGAGCCGCTTATTCATTTTTCTAATGAGCGGTCCCACGTGACCGCTGAAGAGGGGAAGAACTGCAGCACCGAAGACCGTGGGACAGGCGGGGAGCGCCAGGATCGCTGGGACTAGGTAAGTATGCCTCAGCGCCCTCACCCCCTCACCCGCCGACCCTGCCACCCACCTTGACTCGAGTATAAGCCGAGAGGGGCACTTTCAGCCCAAAAATTTGGGCTGAAAATCTCGGCTTATACTCGAGTATATACGGTAATTTTAAGTGAAAGCCATTACAAGTGTGAGGTAAGTAAATAAGGAGAATAGACTGTCAGTCATTACATGTCTCACACTGGTAATGGCCAATTTCATTTAAAATAAGCTTTGGAAGCAGATTTTCGGTGAGATCTCTGTCTGGCCCATAGATTTTAACAGCTCATATCATTTTATTCAACTTTCTATGACCTACATGCGTGCCTATTCTCTTTAGGGGAGATCGAGAAATGTAATTGTGGTGATGTTTACATATTAAAATATTAAGCATTAGTGAAGAATTAGAACAATGGGAGAGATTTTTGCATTCAGCAGTTTTCTGCCTTATTTCTTATTATGGTTCTTGCTTTTTCTTCATGATGAAAACTGGTAAATAGATAAAAAGGTAGAAAGGTTAGAAGTTAATGGTTTTGGAATATGGACGTCACAGTATTAGACCTAAATAATCCTGCTGTGTAAACCACTTAATGGATTTAACACTAAATAGACCTGGCTAGTAGAACTAAAGAACTCCGACTAAACTGTATGTTAGCATTGGCCTTAAATCCTAGGTAATAATGCAACCTGTACTGTATGTAGTTGATTAACAAGGACATGTACAGAATAGTTTATCCAAAGCCCTAATAGAGGTGGTCCTTAGATTACAACCCTAGTGTATTGACCAGAGCGACTAATTGATACAAAGAGCACTAACTGCCTTGAGATTGTTGATATTGTTCAAACCTTTTGGTTCTCAAGTCCTCAGCCAGTTCTATTCTCCAAATTTTGTTCTCCATGCTTAGTGTGGCACACACACACAATGCAAAGATGGAGTCAACTTCTTCCCTTTTTATCGGGTTTCAGGTGTGATTTTCATATCGGCCACACATTTTTTTTCCCACAGGTGAATTTGAACGAGCATCACATGCTTAAAGCAAAGTTGTTTAGCCACAATTTTGTAAATGGTGCCAACAATTTTGTCCGGCCTAGTTTTGGAGTTTTGTGAGAAATTATTTCCAGTTTACCATTTTTTTCTCTGTTTTTTTTTTGTGTGGTTCCAATACACACAAAAGGAAATAAACATATGTATAACAAACCATGTGTAACTGCAATAATTTTCTGGGAGAAATTCTTTATTTTCTGAAACAATTTCAAGGGTGCCAACCTTTTCGGACATGACTGTATATGTTCTAGCAGGGCACATGGACATGAGTGGTCTTTATTAGCCAAGCCTGTAAAAAAAACATGTTCAGTGTCCAATTTTCTGGTGGGTTTGGACTGTTATGTCTATGTTCCTTTTTTGTTACTTGTGTGGAAAAGCTGCAAAGAGGTGTAGTATATTCAAGATTGATTGAGAAGAGGATAGAAAGGCAGTGGGGAAGAAAAGAGGGGAGTCGTTCAGTTTATATGTGTTTGCTGGATGTGACCAGTCATTTAGACAGGCTGATTATGGTGTGAACCTCCCAATTACAATACAAGGAGCAGCTTGTGAGCATAAACTGCTGTCTTAAAAAAGTGAAATACTGTGCAGACTAACAAAACAGGAACATTTATGAGTACACGTCTTGTTCCTTTGGAAGTTATACCTTTCAATGATCAGAATACAAATAAATGATTTATCACATTTAGAAAAATCTCTTGAAACACATATTTATTGCTCAGCACACAAGAACTGCGGGAGGGAATGTTAAAATTGTGAGATGTTGGAAGCGCTATCTTTCTTACTGTGTGGGGTCTTATGATTTATGGTGTTGCTTGGCTACAGGAACTATCAAGCTGCATTTAATTATGTTCAATAAAATGAATTTAAGTAAACTTTGCAATTTCACTAATTAGAAAACTTGCTAACTTTTGATTATATTTAGTGCGGAGATTCATTAGCACTGTACAACACAGCAGGCTAAACCTCTGCAGGAACATCAGGAAACACATTGTACATGACACATCGTACAGGAGATAAAAACCAATATTGTTTTTGAGTAAAAATGCCTGGCCGTTATTAGGCTTGGCAAGTATTATCTCTATAGCTGTGGATGTAAGAAAATAACATACTGTAAATGTTGACTGTGATCATGATGTACCTTACTTTGTCTGTAGAGCAGAACAGATATATTGTGTAGGGGTTCAGCTCTCTGGTAGTCGCTTGGATATACACAGGCACAGGGTTTCAATGTCAAAAAACAAAATAAAGTTAATTGTCCTTCATAAACTTTACAGCTCTTAAAAGAAAACGTTTCTCTAGCCCAAATGAATAACATAAACAGTCCTTTCTTCAGCACACTACAACAAAGTAAATGTTGCAGTCTCTCCAATCTCAATATTGCAGGCAGTAGCAGCTCAAGTAGTTTTAACCGCTTTCACCAACATGCACCACTCACACTGCTGAGCCAACCCAGCTGCCTGTTATTACACTTTTAAGACTCGGAAGGAGTATGGGAGCAGGCTCTCCCACCTAGGCTCTTATGGTCGCTCCTAAATCCCGGACCCAAATTCCAAATAGTATGAATTCCCCACAGTGGGCCTCCACATAATAGAAAATCCCAAAAGTATAAATTGCTGACAGTCGCCTCTACACTAGCATCCTACTTGCCTATATGTCTTTTTCTATGTGTTTTCACAGCTCTGCCCATTTGGGGCCGAGCTACTCTCTGCTGCCTAGTCACATGACCTTAGAATTCCACATGACATGAAGGTCCCTGGAGGTTCTTTAGTCTTTACCCATATGGAGTTGCGGAACATAGATCTGACAACTCCCTGATCCACCATTGGGTACAACTGTATCCATGTCCTGAGAAAAGAGATATACTTGAAGTCAGATAATGTCCAACCTCCCTGGACAGTCAGACAACTCCCCAAATTCAGAACTGACCCCTTGACCTAGTAAGGAAGTATGTAAAACTCTTGAGAAACCTTAACCTTGGTCCCAAAAGTTGAGGGCCAGCCCAGCCCTCTTCAATATTTTATCTGTTGAAAAAGTTTACTTATCAATTTTGGTTCCCTGGATCAATCTTTAGTGATCTGGACCAATGAATGAAGTCTAGCACACATACCATGGGATCAACTGGAACTGAGACCATCAATTTATCTTGAATTTTACTTAATAAATTAAAAAGACCATAGAAGGAAAAAGTTTGCCAAATAGTTACCCTATCTAGTTTAAGTAGGTAGGTGCAAAACCCAATTTTGGAGAGAGAAAAAAAAACATGTACAGTGTACAAACATAAATTGCACCATTCTTTGATTAATATTTTGTTATGCAATTTTTACTGTTTTAAGTATATTCACCTATTGTTAATCTATGAAAGTCCCAATAGATCCGTTATATCTTGTTGTATACTTTTTGTTAAACATCTCAGAATTTATTATAGCATAAAGATTTTGAGGGATCCCCCTATTTTTTTGCTCACCATAGTTCTTTATGTGACCGGAAAATATACTGTGTATGTCCAAAGCTAATGGTACTAGAAAATCTCCTTGGAGCCTAATTTAAACTATAAATCAAAACTATCAGATGAAGAAATAGCCGCGCTCGCAAACGACTGTGAAACACAATATAATACGCTTTGTTTTTCCACAGTGGAGAAAGTGATAAAAAATCAGTAATATCAAAGACACATTTTAGACTTTTTCATATCTTGTGATACAATATGAATATTGCAAAAAATATTCTTTATATTGTGAGAAACACTATACCCCTGACACAAGAAGGTTAAAGATATCTTCATACAAATAAATAAATGAGAGATATCTTTTAATATCTGATTTTCTTTAGAGCAAACCCAATGCCAAATCTGGAAGGTCAGGTAGTATCCCTAGAAAGACTACCTTTAGCCATAGGAAATTGTATATCTGTTAAACTCATCCAAGTTCAGAATGAAGACTATTTACCTGCTTAAAATGTTTCAAAGTTTTAGAGTTGAAAGAAGACACAAGTCCATCTAAATTAACCTATAAGCTAAAATGTTGTGGAAGACAAAAAGCCTATTAGCCAGATGCAAAATTCCCCATATGAAGAGCAAAATTTCTTCCTGATTCCATATACCATATAGAAATCAGACTAGTTCCAGGGATCAACATTTCATCTTCAAAATGTAGTACTCTTAAGCTGTAATAGTATGTTTTTCAAGAAAGACATCCAGGCCCTCCCTGAAAGTTTGTAGTGCATCCACCATTACAATATCATGCGGAAGAGAGTTCCAGACTCTCACTGCTCTTACCATAAAGAATCACCATCTGTGATTGTGATCAAACCTTGTCCATTTGTCAACCTTACAGACCTAGGTGTGAAAACATCTTTAGAGAGGTCTCCGTAGTGTGCATTTATATATTTCTACATTGTAATGAGATCGCCCCTAAGACTTTTTTCAAACTGAATAACCCCAGGATTAATAACCTATCTTGGTATTGCAGTCTACTTCTTAATAACCTTGGTTGCTCTCCTCTGCACCCGCTCTAGTTCAACTATGTCCTTATACTATATTACACTGCAGCCCAAAATAGGACATAGAATTTCCAAAAATTATACTATCTGCATTTCCCATTTAAAGAGGTATTCTCGAGTTTGAAAGTGGGGTAAGGGATAACTTTTGTGATCGCTGGGTTTCCAACCACTAGGGTCCCCCACTGATCCCAGCTGAATTAAGCGGGAGTCGTTCGTTATCACTGCACTCATTGCATTCTTATTGGGACCCCCAAAGATAGCTGATTTCTGCACAAAATTCATTAAGCTGCCTTGTACATGATTAGCAACTTCTACATTCAGTCGAGGCTCTTCAGAGTCCAGTCCGTAGGATCGGTGGGGGCCTCAGCAGTTGGGAAGCTACTCCCTGTTTCACAGATAGGGGATAACTTTCAGACTTGAGAATACTCTGGTAAGTCTGAGTAATGCCTAAAGATGCCAGAGACAAAGACTCTTTTGTAGCTGCCGTCTGCTCTGGCTAATGGAAGACGAGATATTGAAGGGGGGACCCAGGGACATATTTAGAGTTTCTGCTGCCCTAGGCACTTTTAGTGCTGCATCCTCATTGGTGAGTATGACACTATCGGCAGTGATTTTGGCAATAATCTCTGAGGTAAAAGTAGCCTTTTGCAGCAGATCTGGCAGTTTTTCCGCATCTGCCATGTAACGGATCACTTACGGCAACACTGGGCTCGGCCTCATTCATTCCCTATGGGACTTGCGGACATGTGCAGCACTTGCGGTATTGCCGTGATCCGGCAAATGCAGTACTTGCAGCAATAGAAAAAAAAACATTGCTAGCAGTGTTTTTTTTTTCTCACCGCAAGTGCAAAACAGCAAGTGCCACACATGTCCACAAGTAGCCATCACTACCTGTCCCTGCACCTTGCTAGCTCATCCCTAACCATCCCTCTCTGACCTAAAACTACACCATAAAGCTTTAGAAAAACAATTTATTAACTGACATATTCCTACGACAATGAGGGCTCCAGGCTACGGCGTAGATTGGGACGGACAGCCTCCGGGTCTCCATTATCTCTCTGTGCACACCCTCAGTCCCTGCCTCACTGCCTGTGCTGCACTGTGCACAGACCTCCCTCCACCGGACCCGGTAATCGCTGCTCGCAGTAGCATAACGGCAGAGGTATATCTAGGGTTTCTGGCACCCGGGGATTAATTTTGGCCTACCCCCCCTCCCCGGGGGACATATGGGATTTTCACACTTAGTCATGTACCGTCGAGCTCCTCTCCCTAATGCTCTCAATGTTCAGTGAAAAACAGAGAAGCAGGAAGAGAAGCTCATTGTCACAGGACCATAAGTATGAAAGTCACATATGAGTGAAGTGTCCATGTGACGACTACTGGAACCTGCAGAGCTGAATCCTGACATTGCAGGCTTCTGATTTCTCACAACTAATGCACTGCACACTTTTAGGATTCTCCCTTGCCAGTGGACAGTCATGTCAGCACAAGCATGTGATTTGTATACTTCTGATCACATTACGACTAGACGTGCCCGGCCTCGCTCAGTTCATTTTCATTGAGTGAGGCCACACATGTCTAGTCAGCACGTGACCGCATGTATGTAAATCGCCAGCACAAGAGAATCCTGACAGCATGCAGTGCGCACTATGAGAATTCAGAAGTCTGCAGTCACAAAGAATGACTGCAAACTCATTACAAACCTGGACATTCCCTTTAATGCTCCTAACATAAATAAAAATATGAGAGTTAGTTAGCGTCACACATAACATTTACATCCAGGTACCTTATACATGACGTCGTCTAATTTTGCCACGGAAAACTGGGTAAGCTTATTGACTTGAGTATAAGCCCGGTATGCATTGTCCCCTCATTCCTATCCCAGTATGTGTGGTTCCCCCGTCCTGTCCTGCTCTGTGTGGCTCCCCCTCTTGTATGCATGGCTCGGCTCCCCCCTCCCATCCTGAATGCATGGCTCTGCTCTCCCCATCCCATCTTGTATGCATGACTTTGCTCTCCCCCAGTCCCATCTTGTATGCATGGCTCTGACCCCCCAGTCCTATCTTGCAAGCATGGCTCTGTTCCCCCCAGTCCCATCTTGTATGCATGGCTCTGCTCCCCCCTTCCAGTCTTATATGCATGGCTCTGTTCCCCCCAGTCCCATCCCATTTGCATAGCTCTGTTCCCCCCAGTCCCATCCTGTATGCATGGCTCTGATCCCCCCAGTCCCATCCTGTATGCATGGCTCAGTTCCCCCCCAGTCCCATCTTGTATGCGTGGCTCTGCTCCCCCCAGTCCCATCCTGTATGCATGGCTCTGTCCCCCTGTCCCATCTTGTGTGCATGGCTCTGTCCCCCCTGTCCCATCTTGTATGCATGGCTCTGTTCCCCCCAATCCCATCTTGTATGCATGGCTCTGTCCCCCTGTACCATCTTGTGTGCATGGCTCTGTTCCCCCCAGTCCCATCCTGTATGCATGGCTCTGTTCCCTCCCAGTCCCATCCTATATGCATAATTCTGTACCCCCATTCCCATCCTGTATGCATGGCTCTGTTCTCCCAGTCCCATCCTGTATGCATGGCTCTGTTGCCCCCATTCCGATCTTGTATGTATGGCCCTGTTCCCCCCAGTCCCATCTTGCATGTATGGCTCTGTTCCCCCCAGTCCCATCCTGTATGCATGGCTCTGATCCCTCGCAGTCCCATCCTATATGCATAGTTCTGTTCTCCCAGTCCCATCCTGTATGCATGGTTCTGTCCCCCCCAGTCCCATCCTGTATGCATGGCTCTGTTCCCCCCAGTCCCATCCTATATGCATGGCTCTGTCCCCCCTGTCCCATCTTGTATGCATGGCTCTGTTCCCCCCCAGTCCCATCTTGTATGCATGGCTCTGTTCCCCCCCAGTCCCATCCTGTATGAATGGCTCTGTTGCCCCCAGTCCCATCTTGTATGTATGACTCTGTTCCCCCCAGTCCCATCCTGTATGCATGGCTCTGTCCCCCTGTCCCATCTTGTGTGCATGGCTCTGTCCCCCCTGTCCCATCTTGTATGCATGGCTCTGTTCCCCCCAATCCCATCTTGTATGCATGGCTCTGTCCCCCTGTACCATCTTGTGTGCATGGCTCTGTTCCCCCGAGTCCCATCCTGTATGCATGGCTCTGTTCCCTCCCAGTCCCATCCTATATGCATAATTCTGTTCCCCCAGTCCCATCCTGTATGCATGGCTCTGTTCTCCCAGTCCCATCCTGTATGCATGGCTCTGTTGCCCCCATTCCGATCTTGTATGTATGGCCCTGTTCCCCCCAGTCCCATCTTGTATGTATGGCTCTGTTCCCCCCAGTCCCATCCTGTATGCATGGCTCTGATCCCTCCCAGTCCCATCCTATATGCATAGTTCTGTTCTCCCAGTCCCATCCTGTATGCATGGTTCTGTCCCCCCCCAGTCCCATCCTGTATGCATGGCTCTGTTCCCCCCAGTCCCATCCTATATGCATGGCTCTGTCCCCCCTGTCCCATTTTGTATGCATGGCTCTGTTCCCCCCCAGTCCCATCTTGTATGCATGGCTCTGTTCCCCCCCAGTCCCATCCTGTATGAATGGCTCTGTTGCCCCCAGTCCCATCTTGTATGTATGACTCTGTTCCCCCCAGTCCCATCCTGTATGCATGGCTCTGTTCCCTCCCAGTGCCATCCTATATGCATAGTTCTGTTCCCCCAGTCCCATCCTGTATGCATGGCTCTGATCCCCCCAGTCCCATCCTGTATGCATGGCTCTGTTGCCCCCAGTCCGATCTTGTATGTATGGCTCTGTTGCCCCCAGTCCCATCCTGTATGCATGGCTCTGTTCCCTCCCAGTCCCATCCTATATGCATGGTTCTGTTCCCCCCAGTCCCATCCTTTATGCATGGCTCTGTTCCCCCAGTCCCATCTTGTATGCATGGCTCTTTTCCCCCCCAGTCCCATCCTGTATGCATGGCTCTGTTCCCCCCAGTCCTTATCTTGTATGCATGGCTCTGTTCCCCCCCAGTCCCATCTTGTATGCATCGCTCTTTCCCCCTGTCCCATCTTGTATGCATGGCTCTGTTCCCCCCCAGTCCCATCCTGTATGCATGGCTCTGTTCCCCCCAGTCCCATCTTGTATGCATGGCTCTGTTCCCCCCCAGTCCCATCTTGTATGCATCGCTCTTTCCCCCTGTCCCATCCTGTATGCATGGCTCTGTTCCTCCCAGTCCCATCTTGTATGCATGGCTCTGTTCCCCCCCAGTCCCATCTTGTATGCATCGCTCTTTCCCCCTGTCCCATCCTGTATGCATGGCTCTGTTTCCCCCCCAGTCCCATCCTGTATGCATGGCTCTGTTCCCACCATTCCATCTTGTATGCATGGCCCTGTCCCCCCGTCACATCCTGTATGCATGGCTCTGTCCCCCTGTCCCATCTGGTGTGCATGGCTCTGTCCCCCCTGTCCCATCTTGTATGCATGGCTCTGTTCCCCCCAATCCCATCTTGTATGCATGGCTCTGTCCCACTGTCCCATCTTGTGTGCATGGCTCTGTTCCCCCCAGTCCCATCCTGTATGCATGGCTCTGTTCTCTCCCAGTCCCATACTATATGCATAATTCTGTTCCCCCAGTCCCATCCTGTATGCATGGCTCTGTTCCCCCAGTCCCATCCTGTATGCATGGCTCTGTTGCCCCCAGTCCGATCTTGTATGTATGGCCCTGTTCCCCCAGTCCCATCTTGTATGTATGGCTCTGTTCCCCCCAGTCCCATCCTGTATGCATGGCTCTGATCCTTCACAGTCCCATCCTATATGCATAGTTCTGTTCTCCCAGTCCCATCCTGTATGCATGGCTCTGTTCCCCCCAGTCCCATCCTATATGCATGGCTCTGTCCCCCCTGTCCCATCTTGTATGCATGGCTCTGTTCCCCCCAGTCCCATATTTCATGCATGGCTCTGTTCCCCCCCAGTCCCATCCTGTATGAATGGCTCTGTTGCCCCCAGTCCCATCTTGTATGTATGACTCTGTTCCCCCCAGTCCCATCCTGTATGCATGGCTCTGTTCCCTCCCAGTGCCATCCTATATGCATGGTTCTGTTCCCCCAGTCCCATCCTGTATGCATGGCTCTGATCCCCCCAGTCCCATCCTGTATTCATGGCTCTGTTGCCCCCAGTCTGATCTTGTATGTATGGCTCTGTTCCCCCAGTCCCATCCTGTATGCATGTCTCTGTTCCCTCCCAGTCCCATCCTATATGCATGGTTCTGTTCCCCCCAGTCCCATCCTGTATGCATGGCTCTGTTCCCCCAGTCCCATCTTGTATGCATGGCTCTTTTCCTCCCCAGTCCCATCCTGTATGCATGGCTCTGCTCCCCCCAGTCCCATCTTGTATGCATGGCTCTGTTCCCCCCAATCCCATCTTGTATGCATGGCTCTGTCCCCCTGTACCATCTTGTGTGCATGGCTCTGTTCCCCCGAGTCCCATCCTGTATGCATGACTCTGTTCCCTCCCAGTCCCATCCTATATGCATAATTCTGTTCCCCCAGTCCCATCCTGTATGCATGGCTCTGTTCTCCCAGTCCCATCCTGTATGCATGGCTCTGTTGCCCCCATTCCGATCTTGTATGTATGGCCCTGTTCCCCCCAGTCCCATCTTGTATGTATGGCTCTGTTCCCCCCAGTCCCATCCTATATGCATGGCTCTGATCGCTCCCAGTCCCATCCTATATGCATAGTTCTGTTCTCCCAGTCACATCCTGTATGCATGGTTCTGTCCCCCCCCAGTCCCATCCTGTATGCATGGCTCTGTTCCCCCCAGTCCCATCCTATATGCATGGCTCTGTCCCCCCTGTCCCATCTTGTATGCATGGCTCTGTTCCCCCCCAGTCCCATCTTGTATGCATGGCTCTGTTCCCCCCCAGTCCCATCCTGTATGAATGGCTCTGTTGCCCCCAGTCCCATCTTGTATGTATGACTCTGTTCCCCCCAGTCCCATCCTGTATGCATGGCTCTGTTCCCTCCCAGTGCCATCCTATATGCATAGTTCTGTTCCCCCAGTCCCATCCTGTATGCATGGCTCTGATCCCCCCAGTCCCATCCTGTATGCATGGCTCTGTTGCCCCCAGTCCGATCTTGTATGTATGGCTCTGTTGCCCCCAGTCCCATCCTGTATGCATGGCTCTGTTCCCTCCCAGTCCCATCCTATATGCATGGTTCTGTTCCCCCCAGTCCCATCCTGTATGCATGGCTCTGTTCCCCCAGTCCCATCCTGTATGCATGGCTCTGTTCCCCCCAGTCCTTATCTTGTATGCATGGCTCTGTTCCCCCCCAGTCCCATCTTGTATGCATCGCTCTTTCCCTCTGTCCCATCTTGTATGCATGGCTCTGTTCCCCCCCAGTCCCATCCTGTATGCATGGCTCTGTTCCCCCCAGTCCCATATTGTATGCATGGCTCTGTTCCCCCCCAGTCCCATCTTGTATGCATCGCTCTTTCCCCCTGTCCCATCCTGTATGCATGGCTCTGTTCCCCCAGTCCCATCCTGTATGCATAGCTCTGCTCCCCCTCCCAGTCTCATCTTGTATGCATGGCTCTGTTCCTCCCAGTCCCATCCTGTATGCATGGCTCTGTTTCCCCCCCAGTCCCATCCTGTATGCATGGCTCTGTTCCCACCATCCCATCTTGTATGCATGGCCCTGTCCCCCCGTCACATCCTGTATGCATGGCTCTGTCCCCCTGTCCCATCTGGTGTGCATGGCTCTGTCCCCCCTGTCCCATCTTGTATGCATGGCTCTGTTCCCCCCAATCCCATCTTGTATGCATGGCTCTGTCCCCCTGTCCCATCTTGTGTGCATGGCTCTGTTCCCCCCAGTCCCATCCTGTATGCATGGCTCTCTTCTCTCCCAGTCCCATACTATATGCATAATTCTGTTCCCCCAGTCCCATCCTGTATGCATGGCTCTGTTCCCCCAGTCCCATCCTGTATGCATGGCTCTGTTGCCCCCAGTCCGATCTTGTATGTATGGCCCTGTTCCCCCAGTCCCATCTTGTATGTATGGCTCTGTTCCCCCCAGTCCCATCCTGTATGCATGGCTCTGATCCCTCCCAGTCCCATCCTATATGCATAGTTCTGTTCTCCCAGTCCCATCCTGTATGCATGGCTCTGTTCCCCCCAGTCCCATCCTATATGCATGGCTCTGTCCCCCCTGTCCCATCTTGTATGCATGGCTCTGTTCCCCCCCAGTCCCATCTTGCATGCATGGCTCTGTTCCCCCCCAGTCCCATCCTGTATGAATGGCTCTGTTGCCCCCAGTCCCATCTTGTATGTATGACTCTGTTCCCCCCAGTCCCATCCTGTATGCATGGCTCTGTTCCCTCCCAGTGCCATCCTATATGCATGGTTCTGTTCCCCCAGTCCCATCCTGTATGCATGGCTCTGATCCCCCCAGTCCCATCCTGTATGCATGGCTCTGTTGCCCCCAGTCTGATCTTGTATGTATGGCTCTGTTCCCCCCAGTCCCATCCTGTATGCATGGCTCTGTTCCCTCCCAGTCCCATCCTATATGCATGGTTCTGTTCCCCCAGTCCCATCCTGTATGCATGGCTCTGTTCCCCCAGTCCCATCTTGTATGCATGGCTCTTTTCCCCCCCAGTCCCATCCTATATGCATGGCTCTGCTCCCCCCAGTCCCATCTTGTATGCATGGCTCTGTTCCCCCCCAGTCCCATCTTGTATGCATCGCTCTTTCCCCCTGTCCCATCTTGTGTCCATGGCTCTGTTCCCCCAGTCCCATCTTGTATGCATGGCTCTTTTCCCCCCCAGTCCCATCCTGTATGCATGGCTCTGTTCCCCCCAGTCCTTATCTTGTATGCATGGCTCTGTTCCCCCCCAGTCCCATCTTGTATGCATCGCTCTTTCCCCCTGTCCCATCTTGTATGCATGGCTCTGTTCCCCCCCAGTCCCATCCTGTATGCATGGCTCTGTTCCCCCCAGTCCCATCTTGTATGCATGGCTCTGTTCCCCCCCAGTCCCATCTTGTATGCATCGCTCTTTCCCCCTGTCCCATCCTGTATGCATGGCTCTGTTCCCCCAGTCCCATCCTGTATGCATAGCTCTGCTCCCCCTCCCAGTCTCATCTTGTATGCATGGCTCTGTTCCTCCCAGTCCCATCCTGTATGCATGGCTCTGTTTCCCCCCCAGTCCCATCCTGTATGCATGGCTCTGTTCCCACCATCCCATCTTGTATGCATGGCCCTGTCCCCCCGTCACATCCTGTATGCATGGCTCTGTCCCCCTGTCCCATCTGGTGTGCATGGCTCTGTCCCCCCTGTCCCATCTTGTATGCATGGCTCTGTTCCCCCCAATCCCATCTTGTATGCATGGCTCTGTCCCCTGTCCCATTTTGTGTGCATGGCTCTGTTCCCCCCAGTCCTATCCTGTATGCATGGCTCTGTTCTCTCCCAGTCCCATACTATATGCATAATTCTGTTCCCCCAGTCCCATCCTGTATGCATGGCTCTGTTCCCCCAGTCCCATCCTGTATGCATGGCTCTGTTGCCCCCAGTCCGATCTTGTATGTATGGCCTTGTTCCCCCAGTCCCATCTTGTATGTATGGCTCTGTTCCCCCCAGTCCCATCCTGTATGCATGGCTCTGATCCCTCCCAGTCCCATCCTATATGCATAGTTCTGTTCTCCCAGTCCCATCCTGTATGCATGGCTCTGTTCCCCCCAGTCCCATCCTATATGCATGGCTCTGTCCCCCCTGTCCCATCTTGTATGCATGGCTCTATTCCCCCCCAGTCCCATCTTGTATGCATGGCTCTGTTCCCCCCCAGTCCCATCCTGTATGAATGGCTCTGTTGCCCCCAGTCCCATCTTGTATGTATGACTCTGTTCCCCCCAGTCCCATCCTGTATGCATGGCTCTGTTCCCTCCCAGTGCCATCCTATATGCATAGTTCTGTTCCCCCAATCCCATCCTGTATGCATGGCTCTGATCCCCCCAGTCCCATCCTGTATGCATGGCTCTGTTGCCCCCAGTCCGATCTTGTATGTATGGCTCTGTTGCCCCCAGTCCCATCCAGTATGCATGGCTCTGTTCCCTCCCAGTCCCATCCTATATGCATGGTTCTGTTCCCCCCAGTCCCATCCTGTATGCATGGCTCTGTTCCCCCAGTCCCATCTTGTATGCATGGCTCTTTTCCCCCCAGTCCCATCCTGTATGCATGGCTCTGTTCCCCCCAGTCCTTATCTTGTATGCATGGCTCTGTTCCCCCCCAGTCCCATCTTGTATGCATCGCTCTTTCCCTCTGTCCCATCTTGTATGCATGGCTCTGTTCCCCCCCAGTCCCATCCTGTATGCATGGCTATGTTCCCCCCAGTCCCATCTTGTATGCATGGCTCTGTTCCCCCCCAGTCCCATCTTGTATGCATCGCTCTTTCCCCCTGTCCCATCCTGTATGCATGGCTCTGTTCCCCCAGTCCCATCCTGTATGCATAGCTCTGCTCCCCCTCCCAGTCTCATCTTGTATTCATGGCTCTGTTCCTCCCAGTCCCATCCTGTATGCATGGCTCTGTTTCCCCCCCAGTCCCATCCTGTATGCATGGCTCTGTTCCCACCATCCCATCTTGTATGCATGGCCCTGTCCCCCCGTCACATCCTGTATGCATGGCTCTGTCCCCCTGTCCCATCTGGTGTGCATGGCTCTGTCCCCCCTGTCCCATCTTGTATGCATGGCTCTGTTCCCCCCAATCCCATCTTGTATGCATGGCTCTGTCCCCCTGTCCCATCTTGTGTGCATGGCTCTGTTTCCCCCAGTCCCATCCTGTATGCATGGCTCTGTTCTCTCGCAGTCCCATACTATATGCATAATTCTGTTCCCCCAGTCCCATCCTGTATGCATGGCTCTGTTCCCCCAGTCCCATCCTGTATGCATGGCTCTGTTGCCCCCAGTCCGATCTTGTATGTATGGCCCTGTTCCCCCAGTCCCATCTTGTATGTATGGCTCTGTTCCCCCCAGTCCCATCCTGTATGCATGGCTCTGATCCTTCCCAGTCTCATCCTATATGCATAGTTCTGTTCTCCCAGTCCCATCCTGTATGCATGGCTCTGTTCCCCCCAGTCCCATCCTATACGCATGGCTCTGTCCCCCCTGTCCCATCTTGTATGCATGGCTCTGTTCCCCCCCAGTCCCATCTTGCATGCATGGCTCTGTTCCCCCCCAGTCCCATCCTGTATGAATGGCTCTGTTGCCCCCAGTCCCATCTTGTATGTATGACTCTGTTCCCCCCAGTCCCATCCTGTATGCATGGCTCTGTTCCCTCCCAGTGCCATCCTATATGCATGGTTCTGTTCCCCCAGTCCCATCCTGTATGCATGGCTCTGATCCCCCCAGTCCCATCCTGTATGCATGGCTCTGTTGCCCCCAGTCTGATCTTGTATGTATGGCTCTGTTCCCCCCAGTCCCATCCTGAATGCATGGCTCTGTTCCCTCCCAGTCCCATCCTATATGCATGGTTCTGTTCCCCCAGTCCCATCCTGTATGCATGGCTCTGTTCCCCCAGTCCCATCTTGTATGCATGGCTCTTTTCCCCCCCAGTCCCATTCTGTATGCATGGCTCTGCTCCCCCCAGTCCCATCTTGTATGCATGGCTCTGTTCCCCCCCAGTCCCATCTTGTATGCATCGCTCTTTCCCCCTGTCCCATCTTGTATGCATGGCTCTGTTCCCCCAGTCCCATCTTGTATGCATAGCTCTTTTCCCCCCCAGTCCCATCCTGTATGCATGGCTCTGTTCCCCCCAGTCCTTATCTTGTATGCATGGCTCTGTTCCCCCCCAGTCCCATCTTGTATGCATCGCTCTTTCCCCCTGTCCCATCTTGTATGCATGGCTCTGTTCCCCCCCAGTCCCATCCTGTATGCATGGCTCTGTTCCCCCCAGTCCCATCTTGTATGCATGGCTCTGTTCCCCCCCAGTCCCATCTTGTATGCATCGCTCTTTCCCCCTGTCCCATCCTGTATGCATGGCTCTGTTCCCCCAGTCCCATCCTGTATGCATAGCTCTGCTCCCCCTCCCAGTCTCATCTTGTATGCATGGCTCTGTTCCTCCCAGTCCCATCCTGTATGCATGGCTCTGTTTCCCCCCCAGTCCCATCCTGTATGCATGGCTCTGTTCCCACCATCCCATCTTGTATGCATGGCCCTGTCCCCCCGTCACATCCTGTATGCATGGCTCTGTCCCCCTGTCCCATCTGGTGTGCATGGCTCTGTCCCCCCTGTCCCATCTTGTATGCATGGCTCTGTCCCCCTGTCCCATCTTGTGTGCATGGCTCTGTTCCCCCCAGTCCCATCCTGTATGCATGGCTCTGTTCTCTCCCAGTCCCATACTATATGCATAATTCTGTTCCCCCAGTCCCATCCTGTATGCATGGCTCTGTTCCCCCAGTCCCATCCTGTATGCATGGCTCTGTTGCCCCCAGTCCGATCTTGTATGTATGGCCCTGTTCCCCCAGTCCCATCTTGTATGTATGGCTCTGTTCCCCCCAGTCCCATCCTGTATGCATGGCTCTGATCCCTCCCAGTCCCATCCTATATGCATAGTTCTGTTCTCCCAGTCCCATCCTGTATGCATGGCTCTGTTCCCCCCAGTCCCATCCTATATGCATGGCTCTGTCCCCCCTGTCCCATCTTGTATGCATGGCTCTGTTCCCCCCAGTCCCATCTTGCATGCATGGCTCTGTTCCCCCCCAGTCCCATCCTGTATGAATGGCTCTGTTGCCCCCAGTCCCATCTTGTATGTATGACTCTGTTCCCCCCAGTCCCATCCTATATGCATGGCTCTGTTCCCTCCCAGTGCCATCCTATATGCATGGTTCTGTTCCCCCAGTCCCATCCTGTATGCATGGCTCTGATCCCCCCAGTCCCATCCTGTATGCATGGCTCTGTTGCCCCCAGTCTGATCTTGTATGTATGGCTCTGTTCCCCCCAGTCCCATCCTGTATGCATGGCTCTGTTCCCTCCCAGTCCCATCCTATATGCATGGTTCTGTTCCCCCAGTCCCATCCTGTATGCATGGCTCTGTTCCCCCAGTCCCATCTTGTATGCATCGCTCTTTCCCCCTGTCCCATCTTGTATGCATGGCTCTGTTCCCCCCCAGTCCCATCCTGTATGCATGGCTCTGTTCCCCCCAGTCCCATCTTGTATGCATGGCTCTGTTCCCCCCCAGTCCCATCTTGTATGCATCGCTCTTTCCCCCTGTCCCATCCTGTATGCATGGCTCTGTTCCCCCAGTCCCATCCTGTATGCATAGCTCTGCTCCCCCTCCCAGTCTCATCTTGTATGCATGGCTCTGTTCCTCCCAGTCCCATCCTGTATGCATGGCTCTGTTTCCCCCCCAGTCCCATCCTGTATGCATGGCTCTGTTCCCACCATCCCATCTTGTATGCATGGCCCTGTCCCCCCGTCACATCCTGTATGCATGGCTCTGTCCCCCTGTCCCATCTGGTGTGCATGGCTCTGACCCCCTGTCCCATCTTGTATGCATGGCTCTGTTCCCCCCAATCCCATCTTGTATGCATGGCTCTGTCCCCCTGTCCCATCTTGTGTGCATGGCTCTGTTCCCCCCAGTCCCATCCTGTATGCATGGCTCTGTTCTCTCCCAGTCCCATACTATATGCATAATTCTGTTCCCCCAGTCCCATCCTGTATGCATGGCTCTGTTCCCCCAGTCCCATCCTGTATGCATGGCTCTGTTGCCCCCAGTCCGATCTTGTATGTATGGCCCTGTTCCCCCAGTCCCATCTTGTATGTATGGCTCTGTTCCCCCCAGTCCCATCTTGTATGTATGGCTCTGTTCCCCCCAGTCCCATCCTGTATCCATGGCTCTGATCCCTCCCAGTCCCATCCTATATGCATAGTTCTGTTCTCCCAGTCCCATCCTGTATGCATGGTTCTGTCCCCCCCCAGTCCCATCCTGTATGCATGGCTCTGTTCCCCCCAGTCCCATGCTATATGCATGGCTCTGTCCCCCCTGTCCCATCTTGTATGCATGGCTCTGTTCCCCCCAGTCCCATCTTGTATGCATGGCTCTGTTCCCCCCCAGTCCCATCCTGTATGAATGGCTCTGTTGCCCCCAGTCCCATCTTGTATGTATGACTCTGTTCCCCCCAGTCCCATCCTGTATGCATGGCTCTGTTCCCTCCCAGTGCCATCCTATATGCATAGTTCTGTTCCCCCAGTCCCATCCTGTATGCATGGCTCTGATC
This sequence comes from Ranitomeya imitator, assembly GCF_032444005.1. Taxonomy (NCBI): domain Eukaryota; kingdom Metazoa; phylum Chordata; class Amphibia; order Anura; family Dendrobatidae; genus Ranitomeya; species Ranitomeya imitator. The sequence continues at coordinate 160,655,632 of NC_091287.1, read as the reverse complement.
CCCCCAGTCCCATCCTGTATGCATGGCTCTGTTGCCCCCAGTCCGATCTTGTATGTATGGCTCTGTTGCCCCCAGTCCCATCCTGTATGCATGGCTCTGTTCCCTCCCAGTCCCATCCTATATGCATGGTTCTGTTCCCCCCAGTCCCATCCTGTATGCATGGCTCTGTTCCCCCAGTCCCATCTTGTATGCATGGCTCTTTTCCCCCCCAGTCCCATCCTGTATGCATGGCTCTGTTCCCCCCAGTCCTTATCTTGTATGCATGGCTCTGTTCCCCCCCAGTCCCATCTTGTATGCATCGCTCTTTCCCCCTGTCCCATCTTGTATGCATGGCTCTGTTCCCCCCCAGTCCCATCCTGTATGCATGGCTCTGTTCCCCCCAGTCCCATCTTGTATGCATGGCTCTGTTCCCCCCCAGTCCCATCTTGTATGCATCGCTCTTTCCCCCTGTCCCATCCTGTATGCATGGCTCTGTTCCCCCAGTCCCATCCTGTATGCATAGCTCTGCTCCCCCTCCCAGTCTCATCTTGTATGCATGGCTCTGTTCCTCCCAGTCCCATCCTGTATGCATGGCTCTGTTTCCCCCCCAGTCCCATCCTGTATGCATGGCTCTGTTCCCACCATCCCATCTTGTATGCATGGCCCTGTCCCCCCGTCACATCCTGTATGCATGGCTCTGTCCCCCTGTCCCATCTGGTGTGCATGGCTCTGTCCCCCCTGTCCCATCTTGTATGCATGGCTCTGTTCCCCCCAATCCCATCTTGTATGCATGGCTCTGTCCCCTGTCCCATTTTGTGTGCATGGCTCTGTTCCCCCCAGTCCTATCCTGTATGCATGGCTCTGTTCTCTCCCAGTCCCATACTATATGCATAATTCTGTTCCCCCAGTCCCATCCTGTATGCATGGCTCTGTTCCCCCAGTCCCATCCTGTATGCATGGCTCTGTTGCCCCCAGTCCGATCTTGTATGTATGGCCCTGTTCCCCCAGTCCCATCTTGTATGTATGGCTCTGTTCCCCCCAGTCCCATCCTGTATGCATGGCTCTGATCCCTCCCAGTCCCATCCTATATGCATAGTTCTGTTCTCCCAGTCCCATCCTGTATGCATGGCTCTGTTCCCCCCAGTCCCATCCTATATGCATGGCTCTGTCCCCCCTGTCCCATCTTGTATGCATGGCTCTATTCCCCCCCAGTCCCATCTTGTATGCATGGCTCTGTTCCCCCCCAGTCCCATCCTGTATGAATGGCTCTGTTGCCCCCAGTCCCATCTTGTATGTATGACTCTGTTCCCCCCAGTCCCATCCTGTATGCATGGCTCTGTTCCCTCCCAGTGCCATCCTATATGCATAGTTCTGTTCCCCCAATCCCATCCTGTATGCATGGCTCTGATCCCCCCAGTCCCATCCTGTATGCATGGCTCTGTTGCCCCCAGTCCGATCTTGTATGTATGGCTCTGTTGCCCCCAGTCCCATCCAGTATGCATGGCTCTGTTCCCTCCCAGTCCCATCCTATATGCATGGTTCTGTTCCCCCCAGTCCCATCCTGTATGCATGGCTCTGTTCCCCCAGTCCCATCTTGTATGCATGGCTCTTTTCCCCCCAGTCCCATCCTGTATGCATGGCTCTGTTCCCCCCAGTCCTTATCTTGTATGCATGGCTCTGTTCCCCCCCAGTCCCATCTTGTATGCATCGCTCTTTCCCTCTGTCCCATCTTGTATGCATGGCTCTGTTCCCCCCCAGTCCCATCCTGTATGCATGGCTATGTTCCCCCCAGTCCCATCTTGTATGCATGGCTCTGTTCCCCCCCAGTCCCATCTTGTATGCATCGCTCTTTCCCCCTGTCCCATCCTGTATGCATGGCTCTGTTCCCCCAGTCCCATCCTGTATGCATAGCTCTGCTCCCCCTCCCAGTCTCATCTTGTATTCATGGCTCTGTTCCTCCCAGTCCCATCCTGTATGCATGGCTCTGTTTCCCCCCCAGTCCCATCCTGTATGCATGGCTCTGTTCCCACCATCCCATCTTGTATGCATGGCCCTGTCCCCCCGTCACATCCTGTATGCATGGCTCTGTCCCCCTGTCCCATCTGGTGTGCATGGCTCTGTCCCCCCTGTCCCATCTTGTATGCATGGCTCTGTTCCCCCCAATCCCATCTTGTATGCATGGCTCTGTCCCCCTGTCCCATCTTGTGTGCATGGCTCTGTTTCCCCCAGTCCCATCCTGTATGCATGGCTCTGTTCTCTCGCAGTCCCATACTATATGCATAATTCTGTTCCCCCAGTCCCATCCTGTATGCATGGCTCTGTTCCCCCAGTCCCATCCTGTATGCATGGCTCTGTTGCCCCCAGTCCGATCTTGTATGTATGGCCCTGTTCCCCCAGTCCCATCTTGTATGTATGGCTCTGTTCCCCCCAGTCCCATCCTGTATGCATGGCTCTGATCCTTCCCAGTCTCATCCTATATGCATAGTTCTGTTCTCCCAGTCCCATCCTGTATGCATGGCTCTGTTCCCCCCAGTCCCATCCTATACGCATGGCTCTGTCCCCCCTGTCCCATCTTGTATGCATGGCTCTGTTCCCCCCCAGTCCCATCTTGCATGCATGGCTCTGTTCCCCCCCAGTCCCATCCTGTATGAATGGCTCTGTTGCCCCCAGTCCCATCTTGTATGTATGACTCTGTTCCCCCCAGTCCCATCCTGTATGCATGGCTCTGTTCCCTCCCAGTGCCATCCTATATGCATGGTTCTGTTCCCCCAGTCCCATCCTGTATGCATGGCTCTGATCCCCCCAGTCCCATCCTGTATGCATGGCTCTGTTGCCCCCAGTCTGATCTTGTATGTATGGCTCTGTTCCCCCCAGTCCCATCCTGAATGCATGGCTCTGTTCCCTCCCAGTCCCATCCTATATGCATGGTTCTGTTCCCCCAGTCCCATCCTGTATGCATGGCTCTGTTCCCCCAGTCCCATCTTGTATGCATGGCTCTTTTCCCCCCCAGTCCCATTCTGTATGCATGGCTCTGCTCCCCCCAGTCCCATCTTGTATGCATGGCTCTGTTCCCCCCCAGTCCCATCTTGTATGCATCGCTCTTTCCCCCTGTCCCATCTTGTATGCATGGCTCTGTTCCCCCAGTCCCATCTTGTATGCATAGCTCTTTTCCCCCCCAGTCCCATCCTGTATGCATGGCTCTGTTCCCCCCAGTCCTTATCTTGTATGCATGGCTCTGTTCCCCCCCAGTCCCATCTTGTATGCATCGCTCTTTCCCCCTGTCCCATCTTGTATGCATGGCTCTGTTCCCCCCCAGTCCCATCCTGTATGCATGGCTCTGTTCCCCCCAGTCCCATCTTGTATGCATGGCTCTGTTCCCCCCCAGTCCCATCTTGTATGCATCGCTCTTTCCCCCTGTCCCATCCTGTATGCATGGCTCTGTTCCCCCAGTCCCATCCTGTATGCATAGCTCTGCTCCCCCTCCCAGTCTCATCTTGTATGCATGGCTCTGTTCCTCCCAGTCCCATCCTGTATGCATGGCTCTGTTTCCCCCCCAGTCCCATCCTGTATGCATGGCTCTGTTCCCACCATCCCATCTTGTATGCATGGCCCTGTCCCCCCGTCACATCCTGTATGCATGGCTCTGTCCCCCTGTCCCATCTGGTGTGCATGGCTCTGTCCCCCCTGTCCCATCTTGTATGCATGGCTCTGTCCCCCTGTCCCATCTTGTGTGCATGGCTCTGTTCCCCCCAGTCCCATCCTGTATGCATGGCTCTGTTCTCTCCCAGTCCCATACTATATGCATAATTCTGTTCCCCCAGTCCCATCCTGTATGCATGGCTCTGTTCCCCCAGTCCCATCCTGTATGCATGGCTCTGTTGCCCCCAGTCCGATCTTGTATGTATGGCCCTGTTCCCCCAGTCCCATCTTGTATGTATGGCTCTGTTCCCCCCAGTCCCATCCTGTATGCATGGCTCTGATCCCTCCCAGTCCCATCCTATATGCATAGTTCTGTTCTCCCAGTCCCATCCTGTATGCATGGCTCTGTTCCCCCCAGTCCCATCCTATATGCATGGCTCTGTCCCCCCTGTCCCATCTTGTATGCATGGCTCTGTTCCCCCCAGTCCCATCTTGCATGCATGGCTCTGTTCCCCCCCAGTCCCATCCTGTATGAATGGCTCTGTTGCCCCCAGTCCCATCTTGTATGTATGACTCTGTTCCCCCCAGTCCCATCCTGTATGCATGGCTCTGTTCCCTCCCAGTGCCATCCTATATGCATGGTTCTGTTCCCCCAGTCCCATCCTGTATGCATGGCTCTGATCCCCCCAGTCCCATCCTGTATGCATGGCTCTGTTGCCCCCAGTCTGATCTTGTATGTATGGCTCTGTTCCCCCCAGTCCCATCCTGTATGCATGGCTCTGTTCCCTCCCAGTCCCATCCTATATGCATGGTTCTGTTCCCCCAGTCCCATCCTGTATGCATGGCTCTGTTCCCCCAGTCCCATCTTGTATGCATCGCTCTTTCCCCCTGTCCCATCTTGTATGCATGGCTCTGTTCCCCCCCAGTCCCATTCTGTATGCATGGCTCTGTTCCCCCCAGTCCCATCTTGTATGCATGGCTCTGTTCCCCCCCAGTCCCATCTTGTATGCATCGCTCTTTCCCCCTGTCCCATCCTGTATGCATGGCTCTGTTCCCCAGTCCCATCCTGTATGCATAGCTCTGCTCCCCCTCCCAGTCTCATCTTGTATGCATGGCTCTGTTCCTCCCAGTCCCATCCTGTATGCATGGCTCTGTTTCCCCCCCAGTCCCATCCTGTATGCATGGCTCTGTTCCCACCATCCCATCTTGTATGCATGGCCCTGTCCCCCCGTCACATCCTGTATGCATGGCTCTGTCCCCCTGTCCCATCTGGTGTGCATGGCTCTGACCCCCTGTCCCATCTTGTATGCATGGCTCTGTTCCCCCCAATCCCATCTTGTATGCATGGCTCTGTCCCCCTGTCCCATCTTGTGTGCATGGCTCTGTTCCCCCCAGTCCCATCCTGTATGCATGGCTCTGTTCTCTCCCAGTCCCATACTATATGCATAATTCTGTTCCCCCAGTCCCATCCTGTATGCATGGCTCTGTTCCCCCAGTCCCATCCTGTATGCATGGCTCTGTTGCCCCCAGTCCGATCTTGTATGTATGGCCCTGTTCCCCCAGTCCCATCTTGTATGTATGGCTCTGTTCCCCCCAGTCCCATCTTGTATGTATGGCTCTGTTCCCCCCAGTCCCATCCTGTATCCATGGCTCTGATCCCTCCCAGTCCCATCCTATATGCATAGTTCTGTTCTCCCAGTCCCATCCTGTATGCATGGTTCTGTCCCCCCCCAGTCCCATCCTGTATGCATGGCTCTGTTCCCCCCAGTCCCATCCTATATGCATGGCTCTGTCCCCCCTGTCCCATCTTGTATGCATGGCTCTGTTCCCCCCAGTCCCATCTTGTATGCATGGCTCTGTTCCCCCCCAGTCCCATCCTGTATGAATGGCTCTGTTGCCCCCAGTCCCATCTTGTATGTATGACTCTGTTCCCCCCAGTCCCATCCTGTATGCATGGCTCTGTTCCCTCCCAGTGCCATCCTATATGCATAGTTCTGTTCCCCCAGTCCCATCCTGTATGCATGGCTCTGATCCCCCCAGTCCCATCCTGTATGCATGGCTCTGTTGCCCCCAGTCCGATCTTGTATGTATGGCTCTGTTGCCCCCAGTCCCATCCTGTATGCATGGCTCTGTTCCCTCCCAGTCCCATCCTATATGCATGGTTCTGTTCCCCCCAGTCCCATCCTGTATGCATGGCTCTGTTCCCCCAGTCCCATCTTGTATGCATGGCTCTTTTCCCCCCCAGTCCCATCCTGTATGCATGGCTCTGTTCCCCCCAGTCCTTATCTTGTATGCATGGCTCTGTTCCCCCCCAGTCCCATCTTGTATGCATCGCTCTTTCCCTCTGTCCCATCTTGTATGCATGGCTCTGTTCCCCCCCAGTCCCATCCTGTATGCATGGCTCTGTTCCCCCCAGTCCCATCTTGTATGCATGGCTCTGTTCCCCCCCAGTCCCATCTTGTATGCATCGCTCTTTCCCCCTGTCCCATCCTGTATGCATGGCTCTGTTCCCCCAGTACCATCCTGTATGCATAGCTCTGCTCCCCCTCCCAGTCTCATCTTGTATGCATGGCTCTGTTCCTCCCAGTCCCATCCTGTATGCATGGCTCTGTTTCCCCCCCAGTCCCATCCTGTATGCATGGCTCTGTTCCCACCATCCCATCTTGTATGCATGGCCCTGTCCCCCCGTCACATCCTGTATGCATGGCTCTGTCCCCCTGTCCCATCTGGTGTGCATGGCTCTGTCCCCCCTGTCCCATCTTGTATGCATGGCTCTGTTCCCCCCAATCCCATCTTGTATGCATGGCTCTGTCCCCCTGTCCCATCTTGTGCGCATGGCTCTGTTCCCCCCAGTCCCATCCTGTATGCATGGCTCTGTTCTCTCCCAGTCCCATACTATATGCATAATTCTGTTCCCCCAGTCCCATCCTGTATGCATGGCTCTGTTCCCCCAGTCCCATCCTGTATGCATGGCTCTGTTGCCCCCAGTCCGATCTTGTATGTATGGCCCTGTTCCCCCAGTCCCATCTTGTATGTATGGCTCTGTTCCCCCCAGTCCCATCCTGTATGCATGGCTCTGATCCCTCCCAGTCCCATCCTATATGCATAGTTCTGTTCTCCCAGTCCCATCCTGTATGCATGGCTCTGTTCCCCCCAGTCCCATCCTATATGCATGGCTCTGTCCCCCCTGTCCCATCTTGTATGCATGGCTCTGTTCCCCCCCCAGTCCCATCTTGCATGCATGGCTCTGTTCCCCCCCAGTCCCATCCTGTATGAATGGCTCTGTTGCCCCCAGTCCCATCTTGTATGTATGACTCTGTTCCCCCCAGTCCCATCCTGTATGCATGGCTCTGTTCCCTCCCAGTGTCATCCTATATGCATGGTTCTGTTCCCCCAGTCCCATCCTGTATGCATGGCTCTGATCCCCCCAGTCCCATCCTGTATGCATGGCTCTGTTGCCCCCAGTCTGATCTTGTATGTATGGCTCTGTTCCCCCCAGTCCCATCCTGTATGCATGGCTCTGTTCCCTCCCAGTCCCATCCTATATGCATGGTTCTGTTCCCCCAGTCCCATCCTGTATGCATGGCTCTGTTCCCCCAGTCCCATCTTGTAAGCATGGCTCTTTTCCCCCCCAGTCCCATCCTGTATGCATGGCTCTGCTCCCCCCAGTCCCATCTTGTATGCATGGCTCTGTTCCCCCCCAGTCCCATCTTGTATGCATCGCTCTTTCCCCCTGTCCCATCTTGTATGGATGGCTCTGTTCCCCCCCAGTCCCATCCTGTATGCATGGCTCTGTTCCCCCAGTCCCATCTTGTATGCATGGCTCTGTTCCCCCCAGTCCCATCTTGTATGCATCGCTCTTTCCCCCTGTCCCATCCTGTATGCATGGCTCTGTTCCCCCAGTCCCATCCTGTATGCATAGCTCTGCTCCCCCTCCCAGTCTCATCTTGGATGCATGGCTCTGTTCCTCCCAGTCCCATCCTGTATACATGGCTCTGTTTCCCCCAGTCCCATCCTGTATGCATGGCTCCGTTCCCCCAGTCCCATCTTGTATGCATGGCTCTTTTCCCCCCCAGTCCCATCCTGTATGCATGGCTCGGCTCCCCCCAGTCCCATCTTGTATGCATGGCTCTGTTCCCCCCCAGTCCCATCTTGTATGCATCGCTCTTTCCCCCTGTCCCATCTTGTATGCATGGCTCTGTTCCCCCCCAGTCCCATCCTGTATGCATGGCTCTGTTCCCCCCAGTCCCATCTTGTATGCATGCCTCTGTTCCCCCCAGTCCGATCTTGTATGCATCGCTCTTTCCCCCTGTCCCATCCTGTATGCATGGCTCTGTTCCCCCACTCCCATCCTGTATGCATAGCTCTGCTCCCCCTCCCAGTCTCATCTTGTATGCATGGCTCTTTTCCCCCCCAGTCCCATCCTGTATGCATGGCTCTGCTCCCCCCAGTCCCATCTTGTATGCATGGCTCTGTTCCCCCCCAGTCCCATCTTGTATGCATCGCTCTTTCCCCCTGTCCCATCTTGTATGCATGGCTCTGTTCCCCCCCAGTCCCATCCTGTATGCATGGCTCTGTTCCCCCCAGTCCCATCTTGTATGCATGGCTCTGTTCCCCCCAGTCCCATCTTGTATGCATCGCTCTTTCCCCCTGTCCCATCCTGTATGCATGGCTCTGTTCCCCCAGTCCCATCCTGTATGCATAGCTCTGCTCCCCCTCCCAGTCTCATCTTGTATGCATGGCTCTGTTCCTCCCAGTCCCATCCTGTATGCATGGCTCTGTTTCCCCCCCAGTCCCATCCTGTATGCATGGCTCTGTTCCCACCATCCCATCTTGTATGCATGGCCCTGCCCCCCCGTCCCATCTTGTATGCATGGCTCTGTTCCCCCCAGTCCCATCCTGTATGCATGGCTCTGTCCCCCTATCCCATCTTGTGTGCATGGCTCTGTTCCCCCTGTCCCATCTTGTATGCATGGCTCTGTTCCCCCCAATCCCATCTTGTATGCATGGCTCTGTCCCCCTGTCCCATCTTGTGTGCATGGCTCTGTTCCCCCCAGTCCCATCCTGTATGCATGGCTCTGTTCCCTCCCAGTCCCATCCTATATGCGTAACTCTGTTCCCCCAGTCCCATCCTGTATGCATGGCTCTGTTCCCCCAGTCCCATCCTGTATGCATGGCTCTGTTGCCCCCAGTCCGATCTTGTATGTATGGCCCTGTTCCCCCCAGTCCCATCTTGTATGTATGGCTCTGTTCCCCCCAGTCCCATCCTGTATGCATGGCTCTGATCCCTGCTAGTCCCATCCTATAAGCATAGTTCTGTTCTCCCCCAGTCCCATCCTGTATGCATGGTTCTGTCCCCCCCCAGTTCCATCCTGTATGCATGGCTCTGTTCCCCCCAGTCCCATCCTATATGCATGGCTCTGTCCCCCCTGTTCCATCTTGTATGCATGGCTCTGTTCCCCCCAGTCCCATCTTGTATGCATGGCTCTGTTCCCCCCCAGTCCCATCCTGTATGAATGGCTCTGTTGCCCCCAGTCCCATCTTGTATGTATGACTCTGTTCCCCCCAGTCCCATCCTGTATGCATGGCTCTGTTCCCTCCCAGTGCCATCCTATATGCATAGTTCTGTTCCCCCAGTCCCATCCTGTATGCATGGCTCTGATCCCCCCAGTCCCATCCTGTATGCATGGCTCTGTTGCCCCCAGTCCGATCTTGTATGTATGGCTGTTCCCCCCAGTCCCATCCTGTATGCATGGCTCTGTTGCCCCCAGTCCGATCTTGTATGTATGGCTCTGTTCCCCCCAGTCCCATCCTGTATGCATGGCTCTGTTCCCTCCCAGTCCCATCCTATATGCATGGTTCTGTTCCCCCCAGTCCCATCCTGTATGCATGGCTCTGTTCCCCCAGTCCCATCTTGTATGCATCGCTCTTTCCCCCTGTCCCATCTTGTATGCATGGCTCTGTTCCCCCCCAGTCCCATCCTGTATGCATGGCTCTGTTCCCCCCAGTCCCATCTTGTATGCATGGCTCTGTTCCCCCCCAGTCCCATCTTGTATGCATCGCTCTTTCCCCCTGTCCCATCCTGTATGCATGGCTCTGTTCCCCCCAGTCCCATCTTGTATGCATGGCTCTGTTCCCCTCTTAGTCCCATCCTGTATGCATGGCTCTGTTCCCCCCAGTCCCATCTTGCATGCATGGCTCTGTTTCTCCCCCAGTCCCATCCTGTATGCATGTCTCTGTTCCCCCAGTCCCATCTCGTACATATGGCTCTGTTCCCCCCCAGTCCTATCCTGTATGCATGGCTCTGTTCCCTCCCCAATCCCATCTTGTATGCATGGGTCTGTCCCCCCCCAGTCCCATCCTGTATGCATGGCTCTGTTCCCCCCAGTCCCATCCTATATGCATGGCTCTGTCCCCCCCAGTCCCATCCTGCATGCATGGCTCTGTTCCCCCCATTCCCATCCAGTATGCATGGCTCTGTTTCCCCCCCAGTCCCATTCTGTATGCTTGGCTCTGTTCCCCCCATTCCCATCTTGTATGCATGGCTCTGTTCCCCCCCCAGTCCCATCTTGTATGCATGGCTGATGGCTCTGTTTCCCCCCCCCCCCAAGTCCCATCTTGTATGCATGGCTCCCCATCCATCCCCCCTCCTCCCCCGTCGCCCTCCTCGCCGTCGTCCTCCCCACCGTCGTCCTCCCCCCATACCCCGCCTCCCCACCTCCTTGAACTCATCATACTCACCCTCCTCGGCTCCAGCGGTGCCTGCAACTTTAATAGTCTCAACGCTGGCAACTTCTTCCTGTGCTGAGTGGTCACGTGGTACCGCTCATTAAGGTAATGAATATGCGGGTGGGCTGGCGGTGAGCCCGGATAAAAAAAAAACAAACAAAAAAAACCCCTTGCTCAGGTGCCGCCCCCTGCATCCTTGCGCCCCAGGCACGTGCCCTCAAGTGCCTAGTGGCAAATACGGCCCTGGGGGATCCCCAATATCGCACAATTTCCTACTTGGATACTTTAAAAGACGGTTTTCTAAATCAGAAACCCTTTTGATGTTTCTCAGCCTGGAAAATGTTAAAACCGTATTTCTATTGTATTTGATTGGAATTATATGTAGCAGAAATGTTACTGTGCTACATTCGTGAGCATAGAACACATTGCTGGACTGCTGCCTACCATTTCTGAGAGATATGCTGTCTAGCTACTTTGGTGCTGTTAGGTTTAAACACTTTAAAAGGCAAGGATTATTCATATCTCGTGTCACCATGCGGCTTCATAGGAAGATAAATGTAATGTCAGCAGATATAATTGAAAGAGAAAAAAGTAACAACATCAGCTTGATAGCGTTTTGGGCATAAAAAAGGTTAAAATTCAAGAATCTTTATGTGATTGGTAATGTCGTTACTTATTGGTATTATATATTGATGGGTAAGGGTACTTTCACACTAGCGTTTTTTTTAATCCGTCAGAATGCGTCGTTTTGCAGAAAAAACGCATCCTGCAAAAGTGCTTGCAGGATGCGTTTTTTCCCCATAAACTTCTATTGACGACGCATTTGCGACGGATTGCCACACTTCGCATCCGTCTTGCAACGGATGCGTCGTGCTTTTGCGGACCGTCGGGAGAAAAAAACGCTACATGTAACTTTTTTTCTCCTGACAGACCGCTTTTTCCGACCGCGCATGCGAGGCCGGAACTCCGCCCCACCTCCCCGCACCTTACAATGGGGCAGCGGATGCGCTGGAAAAATGCATCCGCTGCACCCATTGTGCAATGCAGCAAACGCTAGCGTCGGAATCTCTCCCCGATGCATTGCGACGGGGAGATTCCGACGCTAGTGTGAAAGAAGCCTAACATGTTCACACCATAGATTAATTTATGCTTCATATTGGGATACTATTTATTTGATATAATAAGTATATAAATAGAAATTGCTACAAATTGCAGATTTTGCTGTTTGGATATTGCTTCACTCTCACTTTCTGCAGATGAAACTGAGAGTTGCTGCTGTTCTCTGGCTTCCTTTAAATGTCAGTTTTGGCAGAAGGAAAGGAGTGTGAAGTGGCCACTGATTGGGTGCAGGGTTCATGGGGCACAACATCATCACACGAGCCTCGGGAAACCTGATCTCAATGTTGCAGGAATGAAGCCAGCATGGAAGCTGCTTTTGCTTTATATGGGGGAATATAATAATTAAGAAGGGGTTTTCTAAGTAGTGGACAACCCCTTTAAGCTGGTTTTGATGTGAAGTTTTTTTATTGACTTGATTCTCAAATAACCAATTAGCTTAATTTATTAAAAATGTATCATGAATGCAATTATATTATGGTTTAGAATGTAATTAAATGTTGTTCTGTAGCTAAGAATAATTCCCACTTGTGAGCCCTAGAAATATCTGCCATTGCTCTAGCAATAAGTATGACTTTCTGGTTCTATTTCGAATACTTCATGTTACAGTGTTAAAGACACAACAGAAGAAATGTTCATAAGGCTGTGTGCACACGTGTGTTTTTTTTGCGGTTTTTCCCGATAAAAACACTACATACAATAAGCATCCCATCATTTAGAATGAATTCTGCATGTTTTGTGCACATGATGCATTTTTTTCCGCGAAAAAAAACGCATTGCGGTAAAAACCGCAGCATGTTCATTAATTTTCCGTTTTTTTTGCGGATTTCCCACTCCAAAATGCATTGGGAAGTGTCCGGAAAAAAACGCGTCAAAAACGCATCAAAACCGCGGCAAAAACACGTCAAAACTGCAGCAAAATCGCGGCAAAAACGCATGCGGTTTTCTTGCGGATTTCTTGCAGAAAATGTCCGGAATTCTCAGGAATTTTCTGCGAGAAATCCTGAACATGTGCACATAGCCTAAATCTTTATAATTTAAGCACCTTTGACTCTAGTCATTATGTAGAGCAGTGGTCCCCAACCTTTCTGACCTTGAGCGCCACATTCAGCCCTGAGAGAGGGTTGCAAGCCACATTCAGCCCTGAGAGAGGGTTGCGAGCCACATCCAGTTCCTGCCCCTCACAGTAGTCGCAACTAAAGCCCCCATTCCATGTATAATGATAACCAAAGCTTTTCCACAGAAATCACACCAAAGCAGTATACCGAGATCCAGGGGTTCCCACAATATCCCCATTCAGTATTCTCACATTAAGCCCTCCCAACACACTGTTGCATCCAGTTTCAAGCATCTCCTCTGACAGGTAGTGTCATCTTATCTCCATCGTACCATACTTAAGTTATATCTAATCCCCTATGTCCAGTATATGTGCACCCAGATTATTATTATTTATTATTATAGTGCCATTTATTCCATGGCGCTTTACATGTGTAAAGGGATATGCATAATAAAAACAATTACAATAATCTTGAACAATACAAGTCACCGACTGGTACAGAAGGAGAGAGGACCCTGCCCATGAGAGCTCATAGTCTACAAGGGATGAGTAAGGATACAATAGGTGAGGGGAGAGGTGATCGCACATCAGAGGAGAGAGAAATGGGGTCCCCCAACCCTCCTGCATCCCCCCATCATGTTCCCCAGCTGCCCGCCATTTATTCCAGCCAATTTTGCGTTCAAAAAGTCAAACGGTGCTCCCTCCCTCCTGAGCCCTGCCATGCGCCCAAACAATGGCTTTCCCCCACATACGGGGTATTGGTGTACTAAGAAGAAATTGCACAGCAAATTTTGTGCTCCATTTTCTCCTGAAACCCTTATGAAAATAAAAAAGTTTGGTTCCAAAGTAAATATTTTGTGAAAAAAGTTAAATGTTAATTTTTTTCCATCCACATTGCTTTAGTTCTCATGATGCACCTGAAGGGTTAATAAACTTCCTGAATGTGGTTTTGCGCACCTTTAGGGGTGCAGTTTTTAGAATGGGGTCACTTTTGGTTATTTTCTGCTATGCTGACCCCCCAAACTCACTTCAAATGTGAGATGGTCCCTAAAAAATGGTTTTGTAAATTTTGTTGGAAAAATGAGAAATTGCTGGTCAAGTTTTAACCCTTATAACGTCCTAACAAAAAAAAATTGTTTCTAAAATTGTGCTGATGTAAAGTAGACATGTGGGAAATGTTGTGGGAATATGACTCTCTGATATAAGAGCACAAAAATTAAACTTTGAAAATTTTTACACTTTTTGACACTTTTTTTTTTATAAATTAACGCAAGTCATATCGAAGAAATTTTACCACTAACATAAAGTATAATATGTCACGAAAAATTCTCAGAATCAGCGGGATCCGTTGAAGCGTTCCAGAGCTATAGCCTCATAAAGTGACAGTGGTCAGAATTGTAAAAATTGACCTGGTCATTAAGTACAAAATTGGCTCTGTCACTAAAGGGTTAATATGGGATCCAAACACACAGGCTTAGGCCTGTTTCACACGTCAGTGTCTCCGGTACGTGAGGTGACAGTTTCCTCACGTACCGGAGACACTGACACACGTAGACACATAAAAATCAATGCATCTGTGAAGATGTCATTGATTTTTTGCGGACCGTGTCTCCGTGTGCCAAACACAGAGACATGTCAGTGTTCGTGGGAGCGCACATATTACACGGACCCATTAAAGTCAATGGGTCCGTGTAAAACACGTACCGCACACGGACGTTGTCCGTGTGCAGTCCGTGTGCCGTGCAGGAGACAGCGCTACATTAAGCGCTGTCCCCCCCACTGGTGCAGAAGCCGCGATTCATATCTTCCCTGCAGCAGCGTTTGCTGCAGAGAAGATATGAATAATAGTGTTTAAAATAAAGATCTATGTGCCTCCCGCCCTCCCACCCCCTGTGCGCCCCCCCACCCCCTGTGCGCCCCCCCGCTGTTCTGAAAATACTCACCAAGCTCCCTCGTTGGCTGTCGCTGTGTTGTGAATTCCGCTCTTGGGCTCCCTCCGGTGGTTGTAAGTGGCACTTTTGTGAGTTCTGCTCTTGGGCTCCCTCCGGTGGTTTTAAGTGGAATGGCTGCTCCTTGGATTTAGCAGTCTGCAGCTGCTTCCACTGATTGTCTTTCTGCTCGGCTATTTATGCCTGGCTCTTCCTTCAGCCAGTGCCACTTGTCAATGGTTCCTGGTTGGATTCACATCTCTCTTGGATTTCCCTGATATCCTGACCAGTTCTGCAAAGATAAGTCCTTGCTTTGCTCTTTTCTGTCCACATGTTGTGGACTTATTCATTCTGTGCATTCTATGTTTTGTCCAGCTTGTCAGTATGGATTAATTCAGTTAAGCTGGAAGCTCTGGGAAGCAGATTTACCCTCCACACCTTTAGTCAGGTGTGGAGACTTTTGTAAACTCTGTGTGGATTTTTGTAGTTTTTAACACTGACCGCACAGTATTCTATCCTGTCCTATCTATCTTGCTAGACTGGCCTCCTGTGCTACATCCTGGTTTCATTCTGTGTATGTCTTTTCCCTCTCCACTCACAGTCATTACTTGTGGGGGGCTATCTATCCTTTGGGGATTTTCTCTGAGGCAAGATAGTTTTCCTATTTCTATCTTTAGGGGTAGTTAGTTCTCAGGCTGTGACGAGGTGCCTAGGGAGTGACAGGGGCATCCCACGGCTACTTCTAGTGTGGTGTTGAGCTTAGGGACTGCGGTCAGTACAGGTACCACCTCCTTCAGAGCTCGTCCCATGTTGCTCCTAAACCACCAGTTCATAACACGCTGCTTCCTGTTCTGGCTGCATCTTCTCCTGTATGCGGTCATGTGGGGCCGCTCATTTACAGTAATGAATATGCGGCTTCACCTCCCATAGGGGTGGAGCGGCATATTCATTACTGTAATCGGCGGCCCCACGTGACCACATACAGGAGAAGATACGGCCAGAACAGGAAGCAGCGACAGCCAACGAGGGAGCTTGGTGAGTATTTTCAGAACAGCTGGGGGGGGGGGGGGAGAGGGGCGCACAGGGGGTGGGAGGGCGGGGGGCACATAGATCTTTATTTTATACACTGTTATTCATATCTTCTCTGCAGCAAACGGAAGGGAAGGGAAGATATGAATCACGGCTTCAGCACCAGATGCCGCACGTGTGCCACACTGATGTGCCACAGAAACGTAGGGGCACACGGACACGGATAATTCCGGTACCGTTTTTTTCCGGTACCGGAATTATCTGGACGTGTGAAACCGGCCTAAATGGAAGATCTGTGATTCACAATACGCAGTGATCTTCTACCCCCAGATCTCCCAGGTTGGTGTGACACACTCCTGACAACTACTGTATATATTCCTTTAAGGCCGGGGTCACACTAGACCGTAATACGGATGAGTGCAATGTGATAAAAAACGCATAGTGCTCGTCCCAATGTTAATCTATGGGGCAGCTCCCATCATCCGATATTTTTTTGGCCGTATTCAGGATCCGAGTGAAATCGCAGCATGCTGCGATTGTCCGCGTATCTCGGCTGAGAATCGCCAATGAAAGTCTATGGGGGTGAGAAAAAATAGCACAGCACACGGACCATCAGTGTGACTTGCGAGAAATTCTCAGGCATTGGGCAGGTGACAGGAAAGGCTCAGCCATTATTTGCTCATTTTGCAAGTGGGTGAGAAAATCTCGCCATACGGATGTCACACGGATGTCATACGGATCATTTGATGCGAGAAACTCGCATCCTCGCACTGCACACGGATCACTGTTTTGGTAACATTTGTGCGATTCTCGTCCGTCAAAAATGGACCTTTTTTTATACGTTGTGTGTCCCCCCGGCCTAATGGTCACAGTCTGTAAGATGCTGTTTTTTGCCTGCAGCTCTCTGAATAATGAATTAGTTTTATGTACCGCTGTAGAGTTATCCTGTGGTTTTTACATTTCCACCCATAGTGTTGTTTTACCATAATACACTCCTACTGTTTAATGCGGCAGAGCAAATGTTCCGCTTGACTAAAAATACCAGTGATATTTCCACTGATTGTTTTCATGACTAGGCATTGTTCCCTACAGACAATAGTAACTAGGTCAGTCCTCCGAGACATGAGTGCATGAATGAATGCAAAGAAATGTGTATTCCCAGTAGCGCTAGGTAACATTTATACTTTGTGACTAATAAAAGTATGTAGAGTAATTCCCCTGCTCACATTACAATATCATGGAAAGTGCCAATTTAAGACCTGGTTTAGGACTTTTTCTTTTAAATTTATTTCAATCGTAAAACCTAATCCTTTTAATAGCAAGGTTACTGGATTTTTTATACTAACCCCTTCTTTTCAGAACCGATTTTCGTTTTTGTGCTTTCATTTCTCCTTCTATACTTGTTAAGAGCAATTACTTTTATTTTTCTGTCTACATGGCCATATGAGGACTTGCCTTTTTGAAGGACAAGTTGTAGTTTTGAGTGATACCATTTATTTTACCATATAATATACCGTACTTAAAAATGAAGGGCACATTCTCGTGTTTTTAGGTATTATTTATGTGGTAGTAAAAACTTGCCTGGCAACATGATTCTTCAACCCCGCGTGATTACATTGATACCAAACTTGTATAGAGTTTTTATATTTTAATGTACAAAGAAAATTTAAATGTAAAAAAAAACGCTTGTGTTGCCATATTGTAAGACTTATAACTTTGTTATTCTTCCAATCATGGATGAGGGCTTGGCGAGATGTAGTTTTTATTAGTCCCATTTTGAGGTACATATGATGCGTTTATCACTTTTATAGCAGCTAACGGGTAAGGTGCAATGACCAAAAAATTCAGGTCTGGCATTTTTGTTTTCTTTTTTACTGCTATATGGGATAATGAATTTGTATACTCTCTTAGATCAAACTTTTACGGATACAATACAACATATGTTTATTTTTCCCAATTATTGGGGGGTTTGGAAAGTACATTTGTTTTATTGTGTAATATTTTTAAAAAATATTTTTTTATTACTTTTTACTTACCATTTTTTGCTTCCTCTAGAGAACTTGAACCTGCTGTAATTTGAGCCTAATTATATAACTCCATATAGTTACATAGCATGTTTAAGAAAGACATCCATCCATCAGGTTCCAGCAAGAGATGGTGGAGGATATTGAATGTAGGGAAGGAGTAGAGGTTTAAACATAATGCATGAACAATCAACTCTAAAAAAAACCAGAGTTCCCCGTCTGAGTATCAGATAACCTTTAGAACATGAAATTTATACATTCACCTAAATATTTAGGCTATTCTCTTCTAATAAATGATCTAGGCCTTTTATGAAACCATATTACAATTCCAGCTGTGACCTTCTACTGAGGCAGGTTGTTCCTCTGGAGAGTGAACTTTTTTTTCTCTTCAGACTGATGGTGTACCCTCTTTTGAGTGAATTTTATGTGGAACAGCTTTTGACTATATTATTTTTGTTGAATTGGGCCATTAATATACCTTTACAAGATAATTATGTCTGTCTTTTATTTCTCCTCTCAAAAGTATATACATTTAATTTTTTCATTCGTTTCTCATAAGTAAGGTTCTCCATGCTTGTTATCAGTTTTGTGGCTCTTCTTCGTATTTTTTTAACTTGACAGCATCCTGTATATGAACTTATGCTTCTTTTAATACATAACATCCGCTGATTGACATTGCATGCTGTTAGGCTGCGTTCACATTTGCGTTGTGCGGTGCTGCGTCGGCGACGTAACGCTCAACGCAAACAAGAACGCATGCAAAGTGCATCATTTTGTGACGCATGCGTCCTTTTTTTTGCATGATTTTGGACGCAAAAAAATGCAACTTGCTGCGTCCTCTGCGCCCTGATGCTTGCGCCAAAAAAGACGCATGCGTCACAAAACGCAAGACAACGCATGTCCATGCGCCCCCATGTTAAATATAGGGGCGCATGATGCATGCGTCGCCGCGGCTGCGCCCGACGCAGCCCCGCAAAACGCTAATGTGAACGTAGCCTTATTTACCCTGCGATCTACATGTACACCCAGGTCCTTCTCTACAAGTGTTTCACTTCTAAAATAATGGGGAGCACAGAGACTTAGTAGTAGGCTTGCAGCGCTATGGTCCTTGGTTCCCACCAAGGAAAACATGTGTATAGAGTTTGTATGTTCTCTCTGTGTTTTCATGGGTTTCCTCCTGATACTTTGATTTCCTACCACACTCAAAAGACATCCTGATAGGGAATTTAGATTTTGAGCCCCAATGGGGACAGTGATGATGATGCCTGTAATACTTTGTGGAATTAATGATGCTATAAAAGTCAGTTAAGTATTAATATATGATGTCTGCAGTTTTTTAGCATGTATAACTTTATTTTTATCCACATTAAACCTCATCTGACAAGTTAACACTCAAAAACTTAGATTGTTAAAGTCAGCTTGTAACTTATGAACATCTTCCGTGGGCTGCTCTATATTAGCTGGCTTGTAACCAGCTGCAAAAATAGAAATGGAAAATATAAGTAATACTTGGTAATCCCATACTCTAAACTATTAATAAACAAGTTGAATAATAGTGGACCCAGCACTGAATCTTGGGGTGCACTATTTATAATTGGAGGCCATTAGGGTAGTAGTCATTCACCACAACTCTCTTGGTGAGATATTTGAGCCAGTTTTCAATCCAATTACAAACAATACAAAGCAAAGCAATTTTTCAATTTACTTCTTGCTAAAAATTCTCTCCATTCTCAAGAATGGATGGATTTTTAATTTTATTTTGTAGTGTGTGTTCATTGTGTAGGTTACTGGACACCACAACAATCTTTCAAAAATGGTCAGTCTCCTAAGGAAGAGGTACAGAGATTACAACTCTTTTCTATACAGTGTGACCACGCTGCTCTGAAGCTGAAAGAATCACTGTATCAGGCCAACTTTAATGAACCTGTGGTCCTCTGATGCTACAGAGTTAAAGCCTTACTTTACAGAATCAGTGAGCACACAGTTTGGATCATTGACCCAGCCATAGCATTGGTCCAAACTGTCAATCATAAGGATCGCCCAAACAGTAGCAGCATGTGACGCTGAGTCACTACTCACTGGCACGTCATGAGACAGGGTAGTCACGATGTCCAAGGTCAGATACCAGGAGGGCTCGTAGTACTAAGGAGCAAGACAAAGCTGTGGTCAGGTAACAGTCCGGGGTCAAATGCCAGGAGGGTACATCAAGACCAGGGAGTACACCAAACGGATACTCAGAGGCCAAGTCCAGGGTCAGATACCTGAAGTCAGAGGCCATCAAAAGCAGAAGGGATAACCCATACAAATAGCCACAACAAATTCGAGGTCAGCAACAAGATAAAGAAGTCACACACAGAGCAAGCACATGCACTTAATTAAGCAAAGCTACAGCTGACAGTGGACTGCAGATAGCAACCTAGTTACATAGCTTGAGAATAATAAAAGACGGGAGGCACCTGGGGAAACACCCGCAGGCTAGAACAGATTGAGTAGCAGGGCTGTTAATCAAAATGCTGACAGCCCAACACGCCCCAGATCCCACAGGGTGTCTGAGCTGTCACTCAAGGTGTCACTAGGCCACTGTCAGATATGAAACCATGACACAGCAGAGATGTTGAGAACATTACACAGCTGAACTGAGATGTGTGGCTGTGAATCCAGCACATAATGAGGTAAAACAGTTGCTTGAAGCTGCTACAGGATCGCTCTGTGACTTACTTTTACTTCTCACTTTTTCTCCCGCCACCCCTGTCCAATATCTCACTGTGCTGGCAGTCAATCTTGCTTTGTTAAAGTTGGATTTGTGTTTTTTTTTCAGACCAAATGGTGAGTTCAGGAGAGCGGGGAGAAGTGTCTCTTAATTGAGGAAAGAGGCAGATGTCTCTGATTAGATATATTATAAAGTTTCTTACATTCACTTATACTATTGTGACCGGGAAGTTCTGGACCAACTTTTGCTAGAAAGTTCAGCCCTTTTAGTGTGAATTAGGATTACTTTTGGGAAACTTTAGTTAATAAGATATATTTAGAAAAATCACCAATGGGGGACTACCCACTAATTTATTAAATAAAAAGGCCAGGCCGAGATAAGGTTCCAATTCAGCGCAGACGTTTGAACCATAACATTGATCTGCCACAAGGAACTTTCCAAATTGAGGAATAATTTGTAACCCATACAATTCTAGGACTCAATTTACCCCAAATTACTTATTGTGACAATAAAAATAAGCAACCTGATAAATTTCTGCACCAAGATACAGGCGGTGTGTCCTCAGAGGTGCAAAAGGACAACAACCGCACTGTAGAGTTCTAAGGTACCAGCATGGTGTCTCCGAACAAGTATGGCATAGTGTTTGGCTAATCTTTTTAAACAGTCTAAAAGCAAATCTGTCTTTTTACCCCCTCAAGTAATAATTATACAGCTTTATTTTTTTCAAAAGCACTGAAAGAAATGACAGCTGTGCTGTAATTGGTTGCGATCGGCAGAAAAGAGTTTTCCTTCTAGACAGTTTCATTCAGGAAATCTCCCCCATTTTAAATGATTCAGCTAGATTCCAAATTTTCATGGGGTGAAGAATGTCTAAAATGGCAAAACTGATGTGCTGTGCATGTTTCATCTGCAAATATTTTAATTGAACTAATTTCCTTGCCCATTAAGAGGTTCATCAGTAAAGCTTGATAACGAGCTGCGGAAGTTCAGACATCTTTTTTGTATACATGACAATACATGTTTGTTAATCGTGCTGACAATAAAACCATAGAGAGCAATGATTAATTTTGATTAAAGTATCTTGTAATTTGTTTTGATGGTGTGGAAAATAAGAAAAAAATGGAAATATCTCAGAATTATTCATAGTTAAATACCTTCTACTATTTGTTTTTTTTTTCTAAATTACCATATTGTCATAATAATGTCTTCTAACTTATGGATCTTTTTAAGAGTTTTCAGAGTATAATTTTGATAATTCTTTGGTAACGACTGACAAAATATAGTGTGCTTTTCATGAGGGATTGCAGCTTCTTGAAATGTAATGCAATATTGTGAAATGCTTACAAAACCCTTGACAGGCTGCAACTTATATGACAACTATTGGGTGGCCACACACATTATACCGACAGTCCGTGACAGAGAAATCAGGTTTTCTTTAGCAAGCTGGCAATCTCGCTGACATGTCTCAGGATAATGTGATCCAAGAGGATAGGTAAGGAAGGATGTATGTTTCTTTACTTGACAGGATGAGAGGTGTGATTAGCCACATATTACAGGGACTAGTCAAGGAAGGGCCTAAATAATTCCTCATAGCCAGTGCACCTGAAGGGAAGCACAGGGCTGGTTTGCTGTGGGCCAGAACGGAGTTCTAATTGCCCTGAAACCCCTCTTCTAAACAGGAGTCAATCATGAGTATGTGGTGTGGTGGAGTTGGTTCTTTACTTTCTGTTCCTTCAGGGGCATCTTCTGTCTCCCCGTCCATGGGACTGGGTCACGCTGTAGCTTCAGACAAGACAGGAGACCTTGGGTCTGGGTTATCAAGTTCAGCTTTACTGGCAATTCGGTTACACATGGCTGCAGCATACAGAATAAGACATAGTCCCATTTTAGTGATGTTTCCTTTGTTTCCTGGCCTGTCAGTCAACGTCTCATTTCTGCCCAACTTGTCCCTAGCCCAGATGCTCTTGCTGACCCTAGGGATCCTCCTTTCAGCATAACACCTTCCTTGAGGGCCACCATCTTTCCCTTTCTTGTCCAGCTTTTACTCTCCACTCCGCTCTCACGCACTGACTAGACTCCTCTCTCAACTTGTACTTGCCAGAGTCGTTGCCTCTAACTGACTCACTGAGTAACCAGAAAAAACTTTTCTGTAAAACCTGGTCTAACCCCTCCCAAACTCTGGGCTAATCCCAACTATCACATCCCTAGTATAGTGCAAACTGTATCTCTACCCTTGCAATTCCTCTAGTGGACAGACCTCCCACATTCCCAGGGACGGCCTTAAGCATAGCCTGTAGGAGAATTGAACACACAACACCATCCATAGGGATAAAATACAACATTGAGTTTTATATAAATATAACACACTAGATTGTGGCCCGATTCTAACGCATCGGGTATTCTAGAATATGCATGTCCCCATAGTATATGGACAATGATGATTCCAGAATTCGCGGCAGACTGTGCCCGTCGCTGATTGGTCGAGGCAACCTTTATGACATCATCGTCGCCATGGCAACCATTATGACATCATCGTCGCTGTGCCCGTTGCTGATTGGTCGAGGCCTGGCGGCCTCGACCAATCAGAGACGCAGGATGTCTACGTCCTTTATGACATCATCGTCGCTGTGCCCGTTGCTGATTGGTCGAGGCAATCAGAGACAAGGGATTTCTACGTCGATGCTGTGCCGGTCTCTGATTGGTCGAGGCCTGGCGGCCTCGACCAATCAGAGAGCAGGGATTTCCAGGACAGACAGACAGACAGACAGACAGACAGACAGACGGAAAAACCCTTAGACAATTATATATATAGATTAACACATAAATGTAATAACCCTTCTGTTGCAACGGCGTCTTTATCTCACACCCACCATAAAAAATATACAATGTGTGCTGCTTGTATCCACATATCGGAGGTTCTTCTGTGGACCTTTTGTCTACTTAAAGAGAACCTTTGACCAGTTTGAGCATGTTAAACTGGGCACATCATAGAATGATGGTGGCTGCAGAGCTGAGTAAAACAGAGTCTTTATTATTTAATTTATCCTCTCTTGTGAAGGTAAAAGGTGGTAAAGGTTAGGTTATAAAAAGATCAGAAACTCTGTATTTTACCAAAGTGTTTTCCCTGATCGTTTGTATTTCTTCCCCTGCATGACCTTGACCAATCAAAAGAAGGCAGCAATATACAGGGGAAAAAATAAAGCCCCAATCCCCTGCAATAGCTTAGAACAGGTTTTCTCCTGATCTCACTGCAGAGGTGTGATTACAAATTGCACACTCAACACTGCTTTGCTCCATGCACTTTGTAATCACACACAACTCTGCTGTGAGATCAGATAGTTATTTACAAGCTAATATCGCCACAATATCTCGGCTCATAGTCATAAAAGGTCATCTTTAAAGAGGACCTGTCACCAGATCGAAAGTTGCCAGTTGTTCTAATTATATTCCCACTGCTCCCCTGAGTATTCCATGTTTTTTTTTTTTTTTTAAATCGGCCAAACGGTTTCAAAGATATAGGCTTTATTACTTTTTGCAAATTTTTAGAGTCTTTACCAAGAGGGCGTAGCTCACATGGCTCTCTAAGGACATGTCTTTAGGCTGCTCTGTATTATTACCCTGTGAACACTGCCCCTTTGGTATAAACCATAAAAATTAACACTAAACAAAAAGGCCCAAACATTTGGAGCCATATAGAGAACATAAAGGGAATCTGTGACCAGGTTTTTGCTACCTCATCTGGCAAAAGCATAATATAGGAAGAGACCCTGACTCCACTTAGTTTGTTGAGTGCAGCAGTTGTGACACACAATTTTTAGATGTAGCATATAGCAGAGCTCAGAAAGCTGAACTCACCCACATCACAGCTCTCTGTTACTTTGTATATTGACAGTAAACTGCTAATCACTGCTGAGGATATGGTTGGACTACCATATTTTGTGGTGAATAAGACGCACCAGATTATAAGACGCACCCCAAATTTTGAGGAGCAAAATAGGAAAAAAACCTTTTTTTAATAAAATGGTGGTGCTTCTTACAATCCATGCGTCTTATTGCTTGCTGGGGGTGGTGGCAGGAGTGGGGCGATGCTGTAGACCCCAGAATGGGAGAAAGGGGTGTTTGAATGTGCGACGCTGCGGATGTTCGGTGATGCGAAACTCCTGAGCCCCAGGTCTTCCATGGCTTACTTAGCGGTGGACTCCGGGAAAATGGCTGCCAGGGGCGTACTTGCGCAGATGGAGATCTTAGCACTGAGATCACATCTCCTGAGATCTTGGTGCCGAGATCTCCATCTGTGCATGCGCTGGCTGCGGCAGCCATTTTCCCGGAGTCCACCTCAATGTAAACCATGGGAGTGCGGGGGTCCTGGGCTTTCACAAAATGTCGGTGGGGACCCAGCACCACCAAACACCTGCAGTGTCGCACTTCTAAACACCCCCTCATCCCAGCCTGCGGCCTGCAGCAACGCGCCACTCCTCCTCCAGCAGCGACCCTGGGACCCTGCTCCGTCGCGGCCGGTAAGGTATATTTGAATTATAAGACGCACCCCCATTTTGCCCCCAAATTTTGGGGGGAAAAAGTGCATCTTATAATCCGAAAAATACAGTAGGTCTCATGTGAGCACCAGTTCAGGCAGTGATTATCTCCTGCTGATAAAACACTCATTGTATTGAAACAACAACACACAGCCAAATTAGTGACACATCCACTAGCTCATGCCGTCCTTAGATTCAGGGGCTGTGCAGCTGCACATGAGCCCAGGATGTGAGTCGGGACCCATCATCAGAAAGTTCATTATTATGTCTCCTGTGTTTGAGATATAATTACATTGGCCAGCAGGTGGCAGCATTACAGAACTGTAGCACAACATGCCTAAAGGTACCGTCACATTAAGCGATGCTGCACCGATATAGGCAACGATGCCGATCGCTGCAGCATTGCTGTTTCGTTGCTGTGTGGGCATTGGAGAGCTGTCACACAGACAGCTCTCCAGCGACCAACGATGCCGAAGTCCCCTGGTAACCAGGGTAAACATCGGGTTACTAAGCGCAGGGCTGCGCTTAGTAACCCGATATTTACCCTGGTTACCATTGTAAATGTAGAAAAAAAACAAACAGTACATACTTACATTCCGGTGTCTGTCCCGCGCCGTCAGCTTCCCTGCACTGTGTCAGCGCCGGACGGCCGTAAAGCAGAGCGGTGACGTCACCGCTGTGCTTTACGGCCGGCCGGCGCTCACAGTCAGTGCGGGAACCTGAGGCCGGGGGACAGTCACAGGAATGTGAGTATGTAGTGTTTTTTTTTTTTACATTTATAATGGTAAGCAGGGTAAACATCGGGTTACTAAGCGCGGCCCCGCGCTTTGTAACCCGATGTTTACCCTGGTTAGCAGTGAAGACATCGCTGAATCAGTGTCACACACGCCGATTCAGCGATGTCTGCGGGAGATCCAGCGACTAAATAAAGTTCTGGACTTTCCCCAGCGACCAACGATCTCCCAGCAGGGGCCTGATCGTTGGTCGCTGTCACGCATAACGATTTCGTTATACGATATCGTTGCTACGTCACAAAAAGCAAAGATATCGTTAACGATATTGTTATGTGTGACGGTACCTTAAGGCTATGTGCACACAGTAGGAAATGTGGTGCAGAATTTTCTGCACTAAATCTGCATCTGCAGATTTGATGCAGTTTCTGTGCAGTTTCTATGCAGTTTCTGTGCAGTTTCTGTGCAGTACAATGTAAATCAATGTGAAAAAAAGCTGTGCACATGGTGCAGAAAAATCTACGCAGAAACGCTGCATAACTGCACAAAAGAAGTGACGTGCACTTCTTTGAAATCTGCAGCGTTTCTGCACAGATTTTTCTGCACCATGTGCACAGCTTTTTTTTCACATTGATTTTCATTATACTGTAAATCACAGTGCAGATCTGCAGCGTTTCTGCAGCAGAAAAATCTGCTGCAGTTCTGCACCAAATCTGCACTAAATCTGCATTTTGGTGATCCGACTCTTGGCTCCGCTCACCCTAAAGAGCTGGCTCTTTTGGATCCTAAATGGATCCCTATTAAATATGTGTTCACAATATGTGAACACATCTTTAAGCCCCAAGTGACAGAGCCAATTTGGTACTTAACCCCTTCATGACCGGGGGATTTTTCGTTTTTCCGTGTTCATTTTTCGCTCCCCTCCTTCCCAGAGCCATAACTTTTTTATTTTTCTGTCAATTTGGCCATGTGAGGGCTTATTTTTTGCGGGATGAGTTGTACTTTTGAAAGACATCATTGGTTTTAGCATGTCGTGTACTAGAAAACGGGAAAAAAATTCCAAGTGCGGTGAAATTGCAAAAAAAGTGCAATCACACACTTGTTTTTTGTTTGGCTTTTTTGCTAGGTTCTCTAAATGCTAAAAATGACCTGCCATTATGATTCTCCAGGTCAGTACGAGTTCATAGACACCTAACATGACTAGGTTATTTTTTATCTAAGTGGTGAAAAAAAATTCCAAACTTTGCTAAAAAAAAAAAAAAAAAAAAATTGCGCCATTTTCCGATACCCGTAGCGTCTCCATTTTTCATGATCTGGGGTCGGTTGAGGGCTTATTTTTTGCGTGCCGAGATGACGTTTTTAATGATAGCATTTCGGTGCAGATACGTTCTTTTGATCGCCCGTTATTGCATTTTAATGCAATGTCGCGGCGACCAAAAAAACGTAATTCTGGCGTTTCGAATTTTTTTCCCGCTACGCTGTTTAGCGATCAGGTTAATACTTTTTTTTAATTGATAGATCGGGCGATTCTGAGCGCGGCGATACCAAATATGCGTAGATTTGATATTTTTTTTATTGATTTATTTTGATTGGGGCGAAAGGGGGGTGATTTAAACTTTTTTTTTTTAACTTTTGCCATGCTTCAATAGCCTCCATGGGAGGCTAGAAGCAGGCACAGCACGATCGCCTCTGCTACATAGCAGCGATCTGCTGATCGCTGCTATGTAGCAGAATTGCACGTGTGCTGTGAGCGCCGACCACAGGGTGGCGCTTACAGCGACGGGCGATCAGTAACCATAGAGGTCTCTAGGACCTCTATGGTTACCATCCAGACGCATCGCCGACCCCCGATCATGTGACGGGGGTCGGCGATGACGTCATTTCTGGCCGCCCGGCCGGAAGCGGTAGTTAAATGCCGCTGTCTGCGTTTGACAGCGGCATTTAACTAGTTAATAGGTGCGGGCAGATCGCGATTCTGCCCGCACCTATTACGGGCACATGTCAGCTGTTCAAAACAGCTGACATGTCCCGGCTTTGGTGCGGGCTCACCGCGGAGCCCTGCATCAAAGCAGGGGAGCCGGCATCGGACGGTATAGTACGTCCGATGCCGGTAAGGGGTTAATGACCCGGCCAATTTTTACAATTCTGACCACTGTCACTTTATGAAGTTATAGCTCTAGAATGTTTCAACGAATCCAACTGATTCTGAGAATGTTTTTTCGTGACATATTGTACTTCATGTTAGTGGTAAACTTTCTTCGATATAACTTGTGTTTATTTATGAAAAAAAAACAAAATTTGGCAAAAATTTTGAAAGTTTTGTCATTTTTAAACTTTTAGTTTTTGTGCACTTAAATCAGAGAGTAATGCCACACAAAATAGTTAATAAATAACATTTCACACATGTCTACTTTACATCAGCACAATTTTGGGAACATATTTTTTTTAGGACGTGAAAAGTTGACCAGTGATTTCTCATTTTTTCAACAAAATTTAAAAAAACATTTTTTAGGGACCACCTCACATTTGAAGTGAGTTTGGGGTGTCAATATAACAGAAAATACCCCAAATTTACACCATTCTAAAAACTGCACCCCTCAAGCCACATTCAAGAAGTTTATTAACCTTTCAGGTGCTTCACGAGAACTAAAGCAATGTGGAAGGAAAAAATTAACATTTTACTTTTGTCACAAAAAATTTACTTTGGAAACAATTTTTTATTCACAAGGGTATCAGGAGAAGATGGACCACAAAATTTGTTGTGCAATTTCTCCTGAGTACGCCAATACCCCGTATGTGGGAAAGCCACTGTTTGGTCGCATGGCAGAGCTCAGAAGGGAGGGAAGCACCGTTTGACCTTTTGAACGCAAAATTGGCTAGAATCAATGGTGGCTCCGTGTCGCGTTTAGAGACCTCTTGATGTACCTAAGCAGTGGAACTCCCCAATTGTAACGCCAACACACCCCTAACACTAATCCCAATCCTAACCCTAACCAGAACGCTAAACCCAACACACCCCTAACACTAATCCAAACCATAACCCTAACCACAACACACCCCTAACCTTAATCCCAACCCTAACCATAATCCCAACCATAACCACAACCCTAACCCTAGCCAAAACCTAACTCTAGCCCATCCCTAACCCTAGCCCAACCTTAACCCTAACTTTTGTCCAACCCTAACTTTAGCCCAACCCTAACTTTAGCAATAACCCTAACTATAGACCAATCCTAACTTTAGCCCAACTCTAACCCTAATGGAAAAATGGAAATAAATACATTTTTTTATTTTGTTATTTTTACCTAACTAAGGGGGTGATTAAGGGGGGGTTGAGTTACTTTTTTTATTTTGATCTCTGTGATAGGGTCTATCTCAGTGATCCAAATGAACCTATAGGAAAAATCTTCCTATTGTTGCATGGTGCTGGCTGGCAGATCCTCGTGGGCGCACTGCGCATGCGCCCGCCATTTTCTTCCTGGAAGAAGATGCTCCCGGCAGGGAGACTTCACGGTGGATGCAGAGACACCGGAGGTACCTGGGGGGATCGGTGGACCCCATTTCTCTCTCCTCTGATGTGTGATCACATCAGAGGAAAGAGAAATTAAATGGGAAATTGGACTTTTTTTTGCGGTCGCCGTTATTTTGTTAATAATGGCGATCGCAACACTCGGGTCAGTAAAAACCAACCCGAATCATGTCGGTAGTCGAGGATAAATTCCGACGCTGGGGAGTGCTATACACTTATTTCTCAGCACCATTAAAAAGTGGCGCTGAGGCATGAGCACCCTTAATTGCTGCCGTCAAAAGGCGTATCTGCAGTTGTTAAGGGGATAAAAGGAGGTGAATGTGGCCGAGACTCCACCTACCCATGGCCAATACCCTGCCTACTTGCAGCCTGACAATTAAACTGATGAATGGGCAGAGTTTGGGTCAGGTGGGCAGAGTTACATCTGCCGGACCCCGGAATTTTACGCCCAGTGACAGCCATTCAGAGAATTCAGTGGCTCTCACTGGGGTGCCGGCTACCATCGTTCACAGCAGGGAGACGGCTCTTTGTACCAGATCGTTCACGAGCGACCCATCACTACTTTTGGCACAGGAGAGAGGGAGAGGGAGGAATGGTGGACTAAGCATCTGCAGAGCCAGACAGGACAAGAAGAGCAAGCTCCCTTACAGTCCTCTCCATTCTGTACAGTGTCCTCCTCTCTGTATATACCTAGTTATAGAGTCTGTGCAGGACTTGTTGTGAGGCCCCGCTGCTCCAGAAATTGATTGTATGTGGTTATGTATTTGCATTCCTTTGCATGTATGATTGTGGTTTTACACGAAGATTTTATGCTGTAGCTTTTTGTACCTGGCGGACAGAGTTTGTGCAATATGATGTTTTTCATCCATGTTTAGCAAGTATGTTTGAAAAGTACTCAATATACATGCCAAATATGTCAATAGCCTTGTGTTGCCACATGGAGGCCAGAACAGTGTTATTTTGTCCTCTGTCTGTACAAAAACCATAACACACAACAAGTTTAGAATAGTGCAGAAGACAACTGTACAGGTCCTTCTCAAAAAATTAGCATATAGTGTTAAATTTCATTATTTACCATAATGTAATGATTACAATTAAACTTTCATATATTATAGATTCATTATCCACCAACTGAAATTTGTCAGGTCTTTTATTGTTTTAATACTGATGATTTTGGCATACAACTCCTGATAACCCAAAAAACCTGTCTCAATAAATTAGCATATTTCACCCATCCAATCAAATAAAAGTGTTTTTTAATAACAAACAAAAAAACCATCAAATAATAATGTTCAGTTATGCACTCAATACTTGGTCGGGAATCCTTTGGCAGAAATGACTGCTTCAATGCGGCGTGGCATGGAGGCAATCAGCCTGTGACACTGCTGAGATGTTATGGAGGCCCAGGATGCTTCAATAGCGGCCTTAAGCTCATCCAGAGTGTTGGGTCTTGCGTCTCTCAACTTTCTCTTCACAATATCCCACAGATTCTCTATGGGGTTCAGGTCAGGAGAGTTGGCAGGCCAATTGAGCACAGTAATACCATGGTCAGTAAACCATTTACCAGTGGTTTTGGCACTGTGAGCAGGTGCCAGGTCGTGCTGAAAAATGAAATCTTCATCTCCATAAAGCATTTCAGCCGATGGAAGCATGAAGTGCTCCAAAATCTCCTGATAGCTAGCTGCATTGACCCTGCCCTTGATGAAACACAGTGGACCAACACCAGCAGCTGAAATGGCACCCCACACCATCACTGACTGTGGGTACTTGACACTGGACTTCAGGCATTTTGGCATTTCCTTCTCCCCAGTCTTCCTCCAGACTCTGGCACCTTGATTTCCGAATGACATGCAAAATTTGCTTTCATCAGAAAAAAGTACTTAGGACCACTTAGCAACAGTCCAGTGCTGCTTCTCTGTAGCCCAGGTCAGGCGCCTCTGCCGCTGTTTATGGTTCAAAAGTGGCTTTACCTGGGGAATGCGGCACCTGTAGCCCATTTCCTGCACACGCCTGTGCACGGTGGCTCTGGATGTTTCCACACCAGACTCAGTCCACTGCTTCCTCAGGTTCCCCAAGGTCTGGAATCGGTCCTTCTCCACAATCTTCCTCAGGGTCCGGTCTCCTCTTCTCGTTGTACAGCGTTTTCTGCCACATTGTTTCCTTCCAACAGACTTACCATTGAGGTGCCTTGATACAGCACTCTGGGAACAGCCTATTTGTTGAGAAATTTCTTTCTGGGTCTTACCCTCTTGCTTGAGGGTGTCAATGATGGCCTTCTTGACATCTGTCAGGTCGCTAGTCTTACCCATGATGGGGGTTTTGAGTAATGAACCAGGCAGGGAGTTTATAAAAGCCTCAGGTATCTTTTGCATGTGTTTAGAGTTAATTAGTTGATTCAGAAGATTAGGGTAATAGGTCGTTTAGAGAACCTTTTCTTGATATGCTAATTTATTGAGACAGGTTTTTTGGGTTATCAGGAGTTGTATGCCAAAATCATCAGTATTAAAACAATAAAAGACCTGACAAATTTCAGTTGGTGGATAATGAATCTATAATATATGAAAGTTTAATTGTAATCATTACATTATGGTAAATAATGAAATTTAACACTATATGCTAATTTTTTGAGAAGGACCTGTATTTCAACCCACTGGATCCGGGAAAAGAGCCCAAGCGATAACCAGAATACCCTATAGATAAGACTCCCCTCATTGTCAGTGCACATATCCTTTTTGTAATACTAAACATTGTGTACAGTGGATTATTTTTAATCTAAATAGTTAATTTGACCGTTAAAGGGAACCTGCCATGAGATTCCTTCTGCCCAGACCACGGGTGACATGAATCAGAGACTGACTGTGGGATTGGAGTCAGGTATATTTTTTTCTGAAGGAATGCTGAGTTTCAGAGAAAACATAGCTTAACCCCTTCCCGACCTTTGACGCCACATAGGCGTCATGAAAGTCGGTGCCAATCCGACCTGTGACGCCTATGTGGCGTCATGGAAAGATCGCGTCCCTGCAGATCGGGTGAAAGGGTTAACTCCAATTTCACCCGATCTGCAGGGACAGGGTGAGTGGTACTTTAGCCCCGTGGCTACGATTGCTCTGATTGGCTGTTGAAAGTGAAACTGCCAACCAGAGCGATTTGTAATATTTCACCTAAAAAACTGGTGAAATATTACAATTCAGCCATGGCCAATGCTGCAATATCATCGGCCATGGCTGGAATCACTGATGTGCCCCACCCCACCGATCTCCCCCCCAGTCCTCCGTTCTGTGGTCCACTCCCCTCCGTCGCCCTGTCTGCTCCCCCGTCCTCCTGTCCGCTCCCCCCGTGCTCCTATGCCACCCCCCCGTGCTCTGACGCCCCGCCGTGCCCCGATCTACCCCCCCCTTATACTTACAGAGGCTCCCGCTGTCTGTCCGTCTTCTCCATGGGCGCCGCCATCTTCTAAAATGGCGGGCGCATGCGCAGTGCGCCCGCCGAATCTGCCGGCCGGCAGATTCGTTCCAGGTATATTTTGATCACTGTGCTAAAACCTATCACAGTGATCAAAATAAAAAAAAAAGTAAATGAACCCCCCCCCTTTATCACCCCATATGTAGGAACAATAATAAAATAAAGAACATTTTTTTTTTCCACTACAGTTAGAACTAGGGTTAGGGTAAGGGTTAGGGTTAGGCAATGTGCACACGTATTCTGGTCCTCTGCGGATTTTCCGCAGCGGTTTTTATAAATCCGCAGTGCAAAACCGCTGCGGATTTATCGCGGATTTACCGTGGTTTTTCTGCGGATTTCTCTGCGGTTTTCTATTGGAGCAGTTGTAAAACTGCTGCGGAATCCGCAGAAAGAAGTGAAATGTGCGGAATGTAAACCGCTGCGTTTCCGCGCAATTTTTTCCGCAGCATGTGTGCAGGGTTTTTTGTAAACTCATGGGAAACTGCTGCGGACCCGCAGCGGCGGAAACGCTGTGGACCCGCAGCATTTTCCGCATCGTGTGCACATACCCTTAGGCTGGAGTCAAACTCAGCGTAAGACAATACGGTCTGTTTATTACGGCCGTAATACGCTGAAAAGTCCCCAAAATAGTGGTCCGTAGCTCCTCCGTAGGCAGGGTGTGTCAGCGTATTTTGCGCATGGCATCTTCCATATGTAATCCGCATGGCATCCGTACTGCGTGTTTTTCTCGCAGGCTTGCAAAACCGACATACGGCTATACAAGGGATCCATGTGTAAAAAAACAAAAAAAAATATACAGTGGGGCAAAAAAGTATTTAGTCAGTCAGCAATAGTGCAAGTTCCACCACTTAAAAAGATGAGAGGCGTCTGTAATTTACATCATAGGTAGACCTCAACTATGGGAGACAAACTGAGAAAAAAAATCCAGAAAATCACAGTGTCTGTTTTTTTAACATTTTATTTGCATATTATGGTGGAAAATAAGTATTTGGTCAGAAACAAAATTTCATCTCAATACTTTGTAATATATCCTTTGTTGGCAATGACAGAGGTCAAACGTTTTCTGTAAGTCTTCACAAGGTTGCCACACACTGTTGTTGGTATGTTGGCCCATTCCTCCATGCAGATCTCCTCTAGAGCAGTGATGTTTTTGGCTTTTCGCTTGGCAGCACGGACTTTCAACTCCCTCAAAAGGTTTTCTATAGGGTTGAGATCTGGAGACTGGCTAGGCCACTCCAGGACCTTGAAATGCTTCTTACGAAGCCACTCCTTCGTTGCCCTGGCGGTGTGCTTTGGATCATTGTCATGTTGAAAGACCCAGCCACGTTTCATCTTCAATGCCCTTGCTGATGGAAGAAGGCTTGCACTCAAAATCTCACGATACATGGCCCCATTCATTCTTTCATGTACCCGGATCAGTCGTCCTGGCCCCTTTGCAGAGAAACAGCCCCAAAGCATGATGTTTCCACCACCATGCTTTACAGTAGGTATGGTGTTTGATGGATGCAACTCAGTATTCTTTTTCCTCCAAACACTACAAGTTGTGTTTCTACCAAACAGTTCCAGTTTGGTTTCATCAGACCATAGGACATTCTCCCAAAACTCCTCTGGATCATCCAAATGCTCTCTAGCAAACTTCAGACGGGCCCGGACATGTACTGGCTTAAGCAGTGGGACACGTCTGGCACTGCAGGATCTGAGTCCATGGTGGTGTAGTGTGTTACTTATGGTAGACCTTGTTACATTGGTCCCAGCTCTCTGCAGTTCATTCACTAGGTCCCCCCGCGTGGTTCTGGGATTTTTGCTCACCGTTCTTGTGATCATTCTGACCCCACGGGGTGGGATTTTGCGTGGAGCCCCAGATCGAGGGAGATTATCAGTGGTCTTGTATGTCTTCCATTTTTTAATTATTGCTCCCACTGTTGATTTCTTCACTCCAAGCTGGTTGGCTATTGCAGATTCAGTCTTCCCAGCCTGGTGCAGGGCTACAATTTTGTTTCTGGTGTCCTTTGACAGCTCTTTGGTCTTCACCATAGTGGAGTTTGGAGTCAGACTGTTTGAGGGTGTGCACAGGTATCTTTTTATACCGATAACAAGTTTAAACAGGTGCCATTACTACAGGTAATGAGTGGAGGAAAGAGGAGACTCTTAAAGAAGAAGTTACAAGTCTGTGAGAGCCAGAAATCTTGATTGTTTGTTTCTGACCAAATACTTATTTTCCACCATAATATGCAAAAAAAATGATAAAAAAACAGACAATGTGATTTTCTGGATTTTTTTTTCTCAGTTTGTCTCCCATAGTTGAGGTCTACCTATGATGTAAATTACAGACGCCTCTCATCTTTTTAAGTGGTGGAACTTGCACTATTGCTGACTGACTAAATACTTTTTTGCCCCACTGTATATATATACTGTCTATATATATATATATATATATATACTGTATATGTCAGTAGACACATATATGTATATATATTATTACTTCATACAGCGCTAGATAGCTTTAAAGCCGGTAATTCAATTACCGGCTTTTGCTATCTCTTCCTAAACCCGACATGCTATGAGACATGGTTTACATACAGTAAACCATCTCATATCCCCATTTTTTTTTGCATATTCCACACTACTAATGTTAGTAGTGTGTATATGCAAAATTTGGCCGTTCTAGCTATTAAATTAAAGGGTTAAATGGCGGAAAAAATTGGCGTGGGCTCCCGCGCAATTTTCTCAGCCAGAGTAGTAAAGCCAGTGACTGAGAGCATATATTAATAGCCTGGAGAGGGTCCATGGTTATTGGCCCCCCCCCCGGCTAAAAACATCTGCCCCCAGCCACCCCAGAAAAGGCACATCTGGAAGATGCGCCTATTCTGGCACTTGGCCACTCTCTTCCCATTCCCGTGTAGCGGTGGGATATGGGGTAATGAAGGGTTAATGCCACCTTGCTATTGTAAGGTGACATTAAGCCAAATTAATAATGGAGAGGCGTCAATTATGACACCTATCCATTATTAATCCATACTAGTAAAGGGTTAAAAAAACACACACACATTAATAAAAATTATGTTAATGAAATAAAAACAAAGGTTGTTGTAATAATTTATTCCTCACTCAATCCTTCTGAAGACCCTCGCTCTGTGACAAAGAAAAAATAATAAACCATATTCATATGAGGGCGCCCTCTGCTGGTTGTCCTCATATGAACTCGAGCCTGGGAGCTTTCTAGGAAAGTTCCCACGCTCCAGGAACAGCCAGCAGAGGGCGCCTCACCGCAAATGAAGGTAAATATAGGTCATTGACCTACATTACCTTCATTCCCCGGGGTTTTGCAGCCAGGAGCAGCTGCATTAGCAGAGCTTCTGGCTGCAAAATATTTTAACCCCTTCAGATGGATTTACATCGTGGGACGTTACAGATCTTCGGAAGGTATGTATATTGTTGGTTTATTATTTTTAGTTTGTTACAGAGCAAGGGTCTTCAGAAGGATTGAGTGAAGAATAAATTATTACAACAACCTTTGTTTTTATTTCATTAAAATAATTTTTATTAATGTGTGTGTTTTTTTAACCCTTTACTAGTATTGGATTAATAATGGATAGGTGTCATAAT
This sequence comes from Ranitomeya imitator, assembly GCF_032444005.1. Taxonomy (NCBI): domain Eukaryota; kingdom Metazoa; phylum Chordata; class Amphibia; order Anura; family Dendrobatidae; genus Ranitomeya; species Ranitomeya imitator. The sequence goes on along the minus strand of NC_091287.1, from coordinate 160,619,558 downwards.
TGACGCCTCTCCATTATTAATTTGGCTTAATGTCACCTTACAATAGCAAGGTGGCATTAACCCTTCATTACCCCATATCCCACCGCTACACGGGAATGGGAAGAGAGTGGCCAAGTGCCAGAATAGGCGCATCTTACAGATGTGCCTTTTCTGGGGTGGCTGGGGGCAGATGTTTTTAGCCGGGGGGGCCAATAACCGGAGACCCTCTCCAGGCTATTAATATCTGCCCTCAGTCACTGGCTTTACTACTCTGGCGGAGAAAATTGCGCGGGAGCCCACGCCAATTTTTTCCGCAATTTAACCCTTTAATTTAATAGCTAGAACGGCCAAATTTTGCATATACACACTACTAACATTAGTAGTGTGGAATATGCAAAAAAAAGGGGGATATGAGATGGTTTACTGTATGTAAACCATGTCTCATATCACGTCGGGTTTAGGAAGGAGATGGCAAAAGCCGGTAATTGAATTACCGGCTTTAAAGCTATCTAGCGCTGTATGAAATACTAATATATATACATATATGTGTCTCACTGACATATATAAATATATATATATACCTATTCTATATGTACACATTTATTCTACCTATTCTATTGTAAGCTGTCAGTGTGATTTTCCTGTACACCGCACTGAATTGCCGGCTTTTCTCTCTAACACCGCTGCGTATTTCTCGCAAGTCACACTGCTGGTCCGTGTGTAATCCGTATTTTTGGGGCTTCCATAGACTTTCATTGGCTTTTTTTTTGCACAATACGGTGACAAACGTAGCATGCTGCGATTTTCTACGGCCGTAGAAAGCCGTATAATACTGATCAGTAAAATACGGCAGATAGGAGCAGGGGCATAGAGAATAATTGTGCCGTTTGTTTGGCGAGTTTTACGGACTTATTTTCTGTGCTCTTACGTCCGTAAAACTCGCTAGTGTGACTCCAGCCTTAGAATTAGTCTATGTGCACACGGTGCGGATTTGGCTGCGGATCCGCAGCGGATTTGGCTGCGGATCCGCAGCGGATTGGCCGCTGCGGATTCGTAGCAGTTTTCCATCAGCTTTACAGTTCCATGTAAACCTATGTAAAACCAAATCCGCTGTGCCCATGATGCGGAAAATACCGCGCGGGAACGCTGTGTTGTATTTTCCGCAGCATGTCAATTCTTTGTGCGGATTCCGCAGCGTTTTACACCTGTTCCTCAATAGGAATCCACAGGTGAAATCTGCACAAAAAACACTGGAAATCCACGGTAAATCCGCAGGTAAAACGCAGTGCCTTTTACCCGCAGATTTTTCAAAAATGGTGCGGAAAAATCTCACACGAATCCGCAACGTGGGCACATAGCCTTAGGGTTAGGGTTGGAATTAGAGTTAGGGTTGGAATTAGGGCTAGGGTTGGAATTAGGGCTAGGGTTGGAAATAGGGTTAAGATTAGGCTTGTTGTTAGGGTTATGGTTAGGGGTGTGATGGGGTTAGGGTTGGGATTAGGGTTAGGATTAGGGTTAGGGTTGGAATTAGGGTTAGGATTAGGGTTAGGGTTGGGATATCAGCATACTCAGGACAAACTGGGCAACAATTATTGGGGTCCAATTTCTCCTGTTACCCTTGTGAAAATAAAACATTGCTTGCTAAAACATCATTTTTGAGGAAAGAAAAATGATTTTTTTATTTTCACAGCTCTGCATTGTAAACTTCTGTGAAGCACTTGGGGTTTCAAAGTGCTCACCACATATCTAGATAAGTTCCTTGGGGGGGTCTAGTTTCCAAAATGGGGTCACTTGTGGGGGAGCTCCAATGTTTAGGCACACAGTGGCTCTCCAAACGCGACATGGTGTCCGCTAAAGATTGGAGCCAATTTGTAATTGAAAAAGTCAAATGGCGCTCCTTCCCTTCCGAGCCCTGTCGTGCGCCCAAACAGTAGTTCCCCCCACATATGGGGTATCGGCGTACTCAGGACAAATTGTACAATAACTTTTGGTGTCCAGTTTCTCTTTTTACCCTTGGGAAAATAAAAAAATTGATGCTAAAATATCATTTTTGTGACTAAAAAGTTAAATGTTCATTTTTTCCTTCCATGTTGCTTCTGCTGCTGTGAAGCACCTGAAGGGTTAATAAACTTCTTGAATGTGGTTTTGAGCACCTTCAGGGGTGCAGTTTTTAGAATGGTGTCACTTTTGGGTATTTTCAGCCATATAGACCCCTCAAACTGACTTTAAATGTGAGGTGGTCCCTAAAAAAATGGTTTTGTAAATTTTGCTGTAAAAATGAGAAATCGCTGGTCAACTTTTAACCCTTATAACTTCCTAGCAAAAAAAAATTTTGTTTCCAAAATTGTGCTGATGTAAAGTAGACATGTGGGAAATGTTATTTATTAACTATTTTGTGTCACATAACTCTCTCGTTTAAGAGAATAAAAATTCAAAATTTGAAAATTAAATTTTCAAAATTTTAGCCAAATTTCCATTTTTTTCGCAAATAAACACAAAAATTATTGACCTAAATTTACCACTAACCTGAAGCCCAATATGTCACGAAAAAAACTAATCTCAGAACCGCTAGGATTCGTTGAAGCGTTCCTGAGTTATTACCTCATAAAGGGACACTGGTCAGAATTGCAAAAAACGGCCAGGTCATTAAAGGGAACCTGTCACCTGAATTTGGCGGGACTGGTTTTGGGTCATATGGGCGGAGTTTTCAGGTGTTTGATTCACCCTTTCCTTACCTGCTGGCTGCATGCTGGCTGCAATATTGGATTGAAGTTCATTCTCTGTCCTCCATAGTACACGCCTGCGCAAAGCAATCTTGCCTTGCGCAGGCGTGTACTATGGAGGACAGAGAATGAACTCAATCCAATATTGCAGCCAGCATGCAGCCAGCAGGTAAGGAAAGGGTGAATCAAACACCCGAAAACTCCGCCCATATGACCCAAAACCAGTCCCGCCAAATTCTGGTGACAGAGTCCCTTTAAGGTCAAAATAGGCTGGGTCATGAAGGGGTTAAAGAAGGCTTCTCCACACACCACTGTAGATGACAGATCTTTCATGTGTGTACCTGTCAATCAACTAGATTCATGCTGGGAGAAATCAGCCGGACATGGCAGTGGATACCTCCAATCTATTTTATGGTCACCGGTCAGTTCTGTAAAGCACCGCTCCAGCATTTATTTCACTGCCGGAGTGGTATCCCCTAATGTAAGTTCCTTGCCCCTAGTAATAAACTAACCAGCCGCTGTCTTCTGCTCTTCCCGACACCGCTCCAAACTCGATTGTCCATCTAATAACCACGACTTCTGACTGACCGTAAGTCAGAGGGAACTGTCACAAGCTCTCAATGTAAATCTATGAGACCCTCGTTCTGGCCTCATTCTGGCTCTCCTAGACGTACATTGAAAAGTGACCTCCAGCTCACCCAGCAATCAGTGGAAAAATCTGGCAGGTGCAGAAGACCATGGCCAGCGGTGGCGGATTTGCGCAGTTGCAGAACAGAACAGTACAGCTCTGTTAGCTTTATAGTGGCCACGGCCGGATGCTGCAGTTGCGCCATTTTGATTTGAATAGGTGCGGATGCAGAGTACCCAGTCGTGGACTCTATACCTTCGACAAAGCTGTACTCTGCAGTTGAGCACTTCTGGCCACTTTTGACCCGCTGACAGGTCTTTTATAGGAGACATTAGAAAATTATAACAACTTTTAAACAAATGCATGATTTCTGGAGTATATCAGAGCATCCATTGAGAAGCTATGAAAAGTCCTCCAGAACTCAATGAAAAGTTGTCTGTAGCACGCAATCCCTTCAATGCTGCTCTCACAGATGTCCTTTTATACATTTAAGGCCATGTTCACACGTTTAGTATTTGGTCAGTATTTTACATCAGTATTTGTAAGCCAAAACCAGGAGTGGAACAATCAGAGAAAAGTATGAGAGTAAGTGCACACGAACAGTAAACGCTGTGGGTGGGACGCTGTGTACTTGCATAGCGTCCAACCTGCAGCATCCAGCTGTTACAGCATAGTGGATGGGACTTCAAGAGATCCCTTGTCCACAGATGCCCGCGGCTCACCTGCAGAGACGGTCTATCCAGACCGCAGCATGTCTATTTATCTAGTGGAGATGTGAGCCTCCGTGAGATAAACATCACCCCTACAATGGACGCAGTGAATCCGCACGGTTCAGTGATCACATGCGGAATCACCTGCATTCAATAGCCGGCAGCGCTTTGGACGCAGAGAACACGTGCTGCGTCCAAAGCTCTGCCAGTTCCTCAATGTGTGGGCATACCCTAATAGAAACACGTCCCAATTCTGTATTTATAACCCACTCCTAGGTTTGGCTTACAAATACTGATGTAAGAGCTAAGAAAATACTGAACGTGTAAACATGGCCTAAAAGACACACTAAAATGCCATGCTGTGTTTTGGAGAACATACCAGAAGGACTGAAAAAAATACACCAGAAAAAGGAAGAGAAGCAAAGAATAAAAAGAAACAGAAAAACCACAACACAAAATGCCAACTGTAAACTATAATAATCCAGGGTAGCAAAAATATTCATTTTCATTGTCACTTAAAGGTCAGACATGTAAAAAGACTACAGAGTAAGGGCTCATCTCCACTTGTGTGAGAAAAAAACGGTCCGATTTACGGACCGAAAAAACTGATGTAACGTCTGCGAGTGCCATGCGAGTGCCATGCGAGTGTCATGCGATTTTTTTATCGCAACATCCGTGTGACATCCGTATTGCTGTCCGATTTTTACGCACGGGTCTCCTTTGAAAAGCCGGTAATTCAGCGCAGAGTACAGTAAAATCACAGTGACAGGTTAGATTAAAGTAGATATATACACATAGAATAGGTATATATACATATATATATGTCAGGGAGACACTTATATATATATATATTTATATTTAATGCAGCGCTAGATAGCTTTAAAGCTGGTAATTCAATTACCGGCTTTTGCTTTCTCCTTCACAAACTCGACATGATATGAGACCTGGTTTACATACAGTAAACCATCTCATATCACCATTTTTTTTGCATATTCCACACTACTAATGTTAGTAGTGTGTATATGCAAAATTTGGCCGTTCTAGCTATTAAATTAAAGGGTTAAATGGCGGAAAAAATTGGCGTGGGCTCCCGCGCAATTTTCTCAGCCAGAGTAGTAAAGCCAGTGACTGAGAGCATATATTAATAGCCTGGAGAGGGTCCATGGTTATTGGCCCCCCCCCCCCCCGGCTAAAAACACCTGCCCCCAGCCACCCCAGAAAAGGCACATCTGGAAGATGCGCCTATTCTGGCACTTGGCCACTCTCTTCCCATTTCCGTGTAGCGGTGGGATATGGGGTAATGAAGGGTTAATGCCACCTTGCAATTGTAAGGTGACATTAAGCCTAATTAATAATGGAGAGGCGTCAATTATGACACCTATCCATTATTAATCCAATTGAAAGAAAGGGTTAAAAAAATATACACACACATTATAAAAAATTATTTTAATGAAATAAAAACAAAGGTTGTTGTAATTTTTTTTAACGCCCAATCCACTCAGTGAAGACCCTCGTTCTGTGACAAAAAAAAAATAATAAACCAACAATATACTTACCTTCCACAGATCTGTAAAGTCCAACGATGTAAATCCTTCTGAAGGGGTTAAAACATTTTGCAGCCAGGAGCTTTGCTAATGCAATGCTACTCCTCGCTGCAAAACCCCGGGGAATGAGTCTAAATATAGATCAATGAGCTATATTTAGCTTCATTTGCGGTGAGGCGCCCTCTGCTGGATGTTCATAGATCGTGGGAACTTTCCTAGAAAGCCTGGGAGCATTAAATATAAATATATATATATAGGTGTCTCCCTGACATATATATATGTATATATACCTATTCTATGTGTATATATCTACTCTCATCTAACCTGTCAGTGTGATTTTACTGTACTCTGCGCTGAATTGCCGGCTTTTCTAAGGACACGGGTGCGTAAAAATCGGACAGCACTCGCATGGTGCGAGTGCTGTGCGTTTTTTTTCTCGCACCCATTGACTTGCATTGGCGAGTCTCGTCCGAGAATCTCAGCAATACGCAGCATGCTGCGATTTTTTTCTCAGCCGACACAGATTTTTCTCAGTCCGATTTCGGCTGGGAAAAAAATCGCAAATGGAGTGTCACATATTGATTAACATTGGTCCGAGTGCAATCCGATTTTTTATCGGATTGCACTCGTCCGTTTTTCTCACAAGTGGAGATGAGCCCTAAATCAAATAATCGCACAGCTGCCAATGATTGACATTCAGATGAGGTACAAGAGTCGCCACAGTAGGGGTAATGAAGAAGATAAGTGCTTAATTCTTAATTAAGGGATACATTTCTAACTGATCTTTAATTCCAGCTGTAAAAGCTGTTAATGCTGGAGAGAAAAAGTGAAAGCACGCTAACCCTAATGAGAAAACTCTGGGCCACATTTACCATTTGTTTGCACCTAGAACTTTGAAACATTGAAACATGTCTTGCTTATATTCTTGCATTGTGATTTAAATATATTTAGGAAGAAAATGTGTCCAAAAGACTGATCTTCTGTTTCTAATTCGCATCTGTCAGTTTTCCAGCTCATAAAAGGGCATGATTTCAAGGACATCTTACTTATAAGGCAGACAAAGGCGGACTAGTCAGAAGCCCAGGGGCATTGTAGGGGTTAAGGGCCTACCATTTTTTTTTTTTTTGCTGAAACACGGTTACCTGCGCTTTAGAGCTCTAACGGTCAAAGACATTTTGCATCGTAGCAGTATATGTATATTTATCACAGTAGATCCAGTGTCAGACTAGGGTGCAAAAGGCCCACCAGTAACATCTACATTGGGGGTCACCGTTCAGCTACATGCAAATATTACATTACTCATATTCACAAAATTACCTATGATTCTATATAATAATATTAACAATAAAATGTTGTTAAATGAATGATGAGATGCTGCCTTTGTCTGTAAATAGTGAATCAAGTGTATTGTGCAGACTACTGCTCATAGTTCCAATGATAACTCATAAAGGGCAAAGAGACTTCCTGTTTCTATATAAATATAAGAAGGATTTATACAGTCAGTTTTTAATCATGTGATGTCATAGACCTAATGGAAAAGAGAAGAATTAACTGGGTAGAAAGGCAAATTGTAAACTGGTAAGCAATTTTTATCCTACCGTGTTTCCCCGAAAGTAAGACAGAGTCTTACATTCTTTTACCACTCAAAAGTCCCACTATGTCTTACTTTCGGGGTATGTCTTACATTGGGAAAAAAAACGCTGCTTTTTTTCCCCCAACGTACAGTTTACTACCGCACTAGTGTTGAGCGATACCGTCCGATACTTGAAAGTATCGGTATCGGATAGTATCGGCCGATACCCGAAAAATATCGGATATCGCCGATACCGATACCAATACAAGTCAATGGGACACAAGTATCGGAAGGTATCCCTGGATGGTTCCCAGGATCTGAAGGAGAGGAAACTCTCCTTCAGGCCCTGCGATCCATATTTAAGTGTAAAATAAAGAATTAAAATAAAAAATATCGCTATACTTACCCTCTGACGCGCCCTGGTACTAACAGGGAACCTTCCTTCCTTCGAATCAGCGCTTCCAGGACCTGCGGTGACGTCGCGGCTTGTGATTGGTCGCGCGACCACCCATGTGACCGCTCGCGCGACCAATCAGAAGCCGCGACGTCACCGCGACGTCACCGCAGGTCCTGGAAGCGCTGATTCGAAGGAAGGAAGGTTCCCGGTTAGTACCAGGGCGCGTCAGAGGGTAAGTATAGCGATATTTTTTATTTTAATTCTTTATTTTACACTTAAATATGGATCGCAGGGCCTGAAGGAGAGTTTCCTCTCCTTCAGACCCTGGGAACCATCGAGTTTCGGCCAACCCCGACACTACTCAGCACTACGGTATTTACTACGTCTTACTTTCGGGGTACGTCTTACATTAGCCGACACCGCTAAAACCCCCACTACTTCTTACTTTCGGGGGTGTCTTACTATCGGGGAAACACGGTATTAATATAGCAAAATATTAAGAGGATAAAAACTGACACAGAGATGGACGCTGATCCAATTGACACATGCTCTTTGCATGAAGATAAAGCTGTAGTAAGTTGAAACACTAAATTTCCATAGGGGTGTAAAAATACTTGAAAACTTAGAAATCCCTGCATGGGTCAGTATGGGATAATATGACCCTGCTTACTTAAGATCAGACCATATACGCCAAATCTGAAATTTTGCCTTACATTTTGGAGCACAGTAAGTCAACCCCACTATCAATAATAATTCCTACGAATTGTTGTTTGCATCATTCTTGTGAGACTTAAAGGTCTGTTGGGTTTGTTTTATTCTGCAGACCTGTTTGAAGAATTGACGTTAGCATGAAACTCCCTGTGGCGTAAGTCACACTTCAGTTCTTTTCTGTCTATTATTATTCTGAAGTTGTGATGTACTGTTCCCTCCCCCCACCCATTACTCTGTAGGCCTCCAAACATGGAAGACACAAATTCAATAAAAGGCAACTAAACTTTCCTAAGGGAATTAGACATGATGTAATTTGTCAAACCATAATGAACATTTTCTGTTTTGCCGTGCCTAACTCTCAGTAGCAGGACATCATTAATTTCACATACCCAGTATTTAAATGACATAATGGCTAGTTAAAGGCTAATTGAATATAACATCTTAGTATACATTAGAAAGAAAACTGAAAGCAAGTGAGTTGTGCTAATATAATATGATGAACTAAGCTGTAAGGCATGATAGGGCGTCATTCTATTAGAGTAGAAAATACAGGACCATACAAGTGTTAACCCCTTTCTGACATCGGACGTACTATCCCGTCCATGTGGGGTGGGCCCCTATGACCATGGACGGGATAGTACATCCAGCGCGATCGGCGGCGCTCACGGGGGGAGCGCCGCCGATCGCGGCCTGGTGTCAGCTGCCTATCGCAGCTGACATCCGGCACTATGTGCCAGGAGCAGTCACGGACCGCCCCCGGCACATTAACCCTTGGCACACCGCGATCAAAGATGATCGCGATGTGCCGGAGGTGCAGGGAAGCACCGCGCAGGGAGGGGGCTCCCTGCGGGCTTCCCTGAGCCCCCCGCAGCAACGCGATGTGATCGCGTTGCTGCGAGGGTCTTACCTCCCTCCCTCCCTGCTCGAGCCCCGGATCCAAGATGGCCGCGGATCCGGGTCCTGCAGGGAGGGAGGTGGCTTCACAGAGCCTGCTCAGAGCAGGCACTGTGAAGGCTGCAGCGCTGCATGTCAGATCAGTGATCTGACAGAGTGCTGTGCACACTGTCAGATCACTGATCTGTGATGTCCCCCCCTGGGACAAAGTAAAAAAGTAAAAAAAAAAATTTTCAAATGTGTAAAAAAAATTAAAAAAAATATTCCAAAATAATGAAAAAAATATATATATATTATTCCCATAAATACATTTCTTTATCTAAATAAAAAAAACAAAACAATAAAAGTACACATATTTAGTATTGCCGCGTCCGTAACGGCCCGACCTATAAAACTGGCCCACTAGTTAACCCCTTCAGTAAACACCGTAAGAAAAAAAAAAAAAAAACGAGGCAAAAAACAACGCTTTATTATCATACCGCCGAACAAAAAGTGGAATAACACGCGATCAAAAAGACAGATATAAATAACCATGAAAATGTCATCTTGTCCCTCAAAAAACGAGCCGCCATACAGCATCATCAGCAAAAAAATAAAAAAGTTATAGTCCTGAGAATAAAGCGATGGCAAAATAATTATTTTTTCTATAAAATAGTTTTTATCGTATAAAAGCGGCAAAACATAAAAAAATGATATAAATGAGGTGTCGCTGTAATCGTACTGACCCGAAGAATAAAACTGCTTTATCAATTTTACCAAACGCGGAACGGTATAAACGCCTCCCCCAAAAGAAATTCATGAATAGCTGGTTTTTGGTCATTCTGCCTCACAGAAATCGGAATAAAAAGCGATCAAAAAATGTCACGTGCCCGAAAATGTTACCAATAAAAACGTCAACTCGTCCCGCAAAAAACAAGACCTCACATGACTCTGTGGACCAAAATATAGATTAGGTTATAGGTTATAAATGGTATAGTCTCTAACTGGGTCGCTGTGACCAGTGGGGTACCGCAGGGGTCAGTATTGGGACCTGTTCTCTTCAACATATTCATTAATGATCTGGTAGAAGGTTTACACAGTAAAATATCGATATTTGCAGATGATACAAAACTATGTAAAGCAGTTAATACAAGAGAAGATAGTATTCTGCTACAGATGGATCTGGATAAGTTGGAAACTTGGGCTGAAAGGTGGCAGATGAGGTTTAACAATGATAAATGTAAGGTTATACACATGGGAAGAGGGAATCAATATCACCATTACACACTGAACGGGAAACCACTGGGTAAATCTGACAGGGAGAAGGACTTGGGGATCCTAGTTAATGATAAACTTACCTGGAGCAGCCAGTGCCAGGCAGCAGCTGCCAAGGCAAACAGGATCATGGGGTGCATTAAAAGAGGTCTAGATACACATGATGAGAGCATTATACTGCCTCTGTACAAATCCCTAGTTAGACCGCACATGGAGTACTGTGTCCAGTTTTGGGCACCGGTGCTCAGGAAGGATATAATGGAACTAGAGAGAGTACAAAGGAGGGCAACAAAATTAATAAAGGGGATGGGAGAACTACAATACCCAGATAGATTAGCGAAATTAGGATTATTTAGTCTAGAAAAAAGACGACTGAGGGGCGATCTAATAACCATGTATAAGTATATAAGGGGACAATACAAATATCTCGCTGAGGATCTGTTTATACCAAGGAAGGTGACGGGCACAAGGGGGCATTCTTTGCGTCTGGAGGAGAGAAGGTTTTTCCACCAACATAGAAGAGGATTCTTTACTGTTAGGGCAGTGAGAATCTGGAATTGCTTGCCTGAGGAGGTGGTGATGGCGAACTCAGTCGAGGGGTTCAAGAGAGGCCTGGATGTCTTCCTGGAGCAGAACAATATTGTATCATACAATTATTAGGTTCTGTAGAAGGACGTAGATCTGGGTATTTATTATGATGGAATATAGGCTGAACTGGATGGACAAATGTCTTTTTTCGGCCTTACTAACTATGTTACTATGTTACTATAGAAAAATTATAGCTCTCAAAATGTGGTAACGCAAAAAATATTTTTTGCAATAAAAAGCGTCTTTCAGTGTGTGATGGCTGCCAATCATAAAAATCCGCTAAAAAACCCGCTATAAAAGTAAATCAAACCCCCCTTCATCACCCCCTTAGTTAGGGAAAAATTAAAAAAATGTATTTATTTCCATTTTCCCATTAGGGCTAGGGTTAGAGTTAGGGCTTGGGTTAGGGCTAGGGTTAGGGCTAGGGTTAGGGTTAGGGCTAGGGTTAGGGTTAGGGTTAGGGCTAGGGTTAGGGCTAGGGTTAGGGTTAGGGCTAGGGTTAGGGCTAGGGTTAGGGCTAGGGTTAGGGCTAGGGCTAGGGTTAGGGCTAGGGTTAGGGCTAGGGTTAGGGTTAGGGCTAGGGTTAGGGTTAGGGCTAGGGTAAGGGCTAGGGTTAGGGCTAGGGTTAGGGCTAGGGTTAGGGCTAGGGCTACAGTTTGGGTTGGGGCTAAAGTTACAGTTAGGGTTTAGATTACATTTACGATTGGGAATAGGGTTGGGATTAGGGTTAGGGGTGTGTCTGGGTTAGAGGTGTGGTTAGGGTTACTGTTGGGATTAGGGTTAGGGATGTGTTTGGATTAGGGTTTCAGTTATAATTGTGGGGTTTCCACTGTTTAGGCACATCAGGGGCTCTCCAAACGCGACATGGCGTCCGATCTCAATTCCAGCCAATTCTGCGTTGAAAAAGTAAAACAGATAAAGGAAAGAGAAAAGACACTGCTACAAAATTGCACACCACCCAATATATGAACAAATAACAAAAAACACTTTATTGGCAAAACGATAAAAACAATTAAAAACACTATATCACCACAGACCACCTGGATACAAAATACATGTTCATATATTATAACAGTAATATAGCCTGTCACCAGTCCCATAGGATAAACTAGGCATATATAACAATATAGTCCTACCTAATGGCTCATGGGGAATCTAAGAGTCACCGAAGGGTAACTCACACACCCTCAGATGAAAAGGCCAAATGGCCACAAAACACCCATACGAACCGATGGAGACCGAAAATCCCAAACATGGGTCAAAAAAGCATAATACCTGTAATCGAACACAAGCCAAACTAAATGCTGGCAAGCCAAAGTATCCAGGGAACTGGGTGGACCATAGCCCCACGCGTATCGCCTCCCAAATGAGGCTTCGTCAGGGTAAGTATGTGCCCAGCCAATAGACTAGTGTTTATATAGATCCTCAATTATGTCTTAGAGCTCTTACCGGTGTGAATACATGTCCGGCCATGGAAGCTGCAGCGCCACCTCCAAAACCGGAAGCGGAAATGACGGACCTAGAGGCTCGAGAGCCCGGCGTACAGGGTAGCCACAGAATAATGCACACAAAGCGCGCGTGCGCAATAAAGTCCAAAGCCACCCCATAGCAACAGGAGCTGCGTCCCAGACAGCGCACCCAAATGATCATAACGCCCGGCGTACCAAGCGCCCACATATAGATGCCCACATATAGGCAGAGAGGTGCACACAAGGCACACCTACATAATATAACGCCATAATAACAAGAGGGGCGCAGTCAAAAAGGAAACTACAGTCACCCTCAAACCAAGGACAGCGTACCTTGAGGACTACATGGCCCAGCATGTCCAGCGCCACATCAAGGCAAAGGGTGCATAGGCCCGCGCATGCGCAATAGTATTAGGGACGTATAACCAAAATACAGAAACGCCTGTATAGTATAAGCGCCTGTATAAGAATTAGCACCATGGTGCAGAAACCAATTAAATAAATAGGTGAACTAGCGTGCGTCCGCGACTAGTATCAAACAGAGTATCTCTCATATGATGTATACCAACTAACATAAGTCGTATGATGTATACCAACTAACATGAGTCCCTCCCTGCGTATGCCCGGGAAATATTCCCGAGCCTGCGCAGACAGGTTTCAAAAATGAATAAAAAAAGACTGAAAAAGAAAAGGGCCCATGTAGGGGAAAAGCAAAAGAAGAGAGTGCATGACACTGCAGTCCCCCACAAATAAATGGAAGCCGAAAGGGCGATAGAACCTACAGATCAGGAGACATATAATATCTCACCCACATATGGATACTAATCCACACCTGTACACTCAAGGGACCACATATACAATCATACCCATATATACGCCATCCATGTAGGGGTCTCACACATATCCATGCCCACCACACAACACATAGCAATCACACATACCCAAAACAACACCATATATACAACATGTATCCATACACCTAAAAAGGGGGAAGGGAAGAGGTAAGGGTGGACGGGAAAGAGGAAAAAACATACAACATGAATCACCACACTACCAGCATAATAATTAAATATTTATTGTATATAATATATAATATAGTGTATCTTAATTAGACACTAGTCCAAAATTAGGTCTATCTAAGGCCACAAAAGAGAATAGTAATGTGGGACCAGCCCATCCTAAATGAGACTATTTATATTTCCAGAGGCCTGCCTAAAAAAACTATCCCACATAACCGGAAGCCATACCACGAAACCCCCCCACACATACCTCCATATGCATAAAATCCAAGCCCGTCCCCATGAGCCAACCTAAATCACCAATACTCCCTCCATGAGCCAAACAAACATATACACTGTACTCAATGGCACAATATCCGAGGAGGAAGGGCAAAGTTAGTGTTGGAAATAAAGCCACTATTAAAGTCCCACGGCAGCCTTGAATCCAAAATTAGGATGATATCCAAGTGAAGAAAGTCCATGATGTAAACTTCATGCTCATCTCAGATACCGTATATATAGCATCTTGTCTCCGACTCCACATAAGGGCAAGAAAAAGGAAGGACACAGTCCAATAGTCCACATATGCGTAGATTAACCAAGGAATCCGGTGAATAGCAGCTCCTCATTCAAACCTGTAGGAGCAACAGATCCCAAATTAAAAATCCACCGTGACTCTACTTGAAGTAAACGTTTTTTGGGGGAGCCCCCCCTCTCCGACATAAAGATCTTTTCTAATCCAATCACCCGTATATTCCTGGTGCTCCCAGAATGGTGTGTTAGGAAGTGAGCCGCCACCGAAGTCAGGGTCCTCCCTTTATCCCTGTCACTTCTTGCCAAGTGGATAATAGAGAAGTGTTTTTGGACCCTCCGTCGTAATTCCTGAGAGGTCTGGCCCACATAGACCATCTTGCAAGGACAGATAAGAGCATAAATGACACATCTAGTCCTGCAGTTGATATACCCCCCAAGCTTATATGTCACACCATCGACGGGATTTTGAAAAAATTCCCTAGTTGGACCCATGTGGGGACAGATGTTACAGTCCCCACAGGGAAAGGACCCCCTAAGCCTCACCCCACGATTAAGCCGGGTAGTCTGTCGTCTGTAATGACTTTTGACCAGGAGGTCCCTCAAATTGGGCGCCCTCCTGGCTACCAAGAGAGGCCGTTCACCAACAATATTAGAGGTGTTCAAATCCGTGGTGAGAATACCCCAATGTCTGTGTAAAATGCCTCCCAATTGTGACCAGTGCGTGTTATAATTGGTTATAAACCTGGGAGCATTGTCCCGTACCTTGCGTGTCGAGTTCAATAAAGACTCCTGTGTCTCACTCCTCGCCCTCTGGAAGGCAGAAGATATACACCTCTGCGGATAGTTTCTCTCTTTAAAACGAGAAGTCAACGCCAGGGCCTCTGACTTAAAGTCTTCATCACGTGTACAATTCCTTCTTGTTCTTAGAAACTGTCCAATGGGGACTCCGTGTCTCGTGTGCTGGGGATGGAAACTTTTGAAATCCAGGAGACCATTTGTTGCTGTAGGTTTACGATACAATTTCGTAATAATGGTGTCATTTTCCATCACCACCTCCAGATCCAGGAAAGCGACTGAGGATGAAGATAACGAATACGTCAAAAAGATATTATAGGAATTCTGGTTCAACCTTTCCATAAATGTCCTACACTCAGCCTCCGTCCCAGACCAAACGAAAAACACGTCGTCGATAAAGCGCATCCAATGATGCACTTTATCTTTAAACATGTCAAGCACATATACCACGGTGGCCTCCCACCAACCTAAAAATAGGTTGGCGAGGGCTGGGGCACATCTGGCCCCCATGGCCACACCTGAGGTTTGGAGATAATACGTCCTATCAAATGTGAAATAATTGTGCTTCAGGACAAATTCCATGAGGTCCACAATTAATGAATCGTGCATTCTATCAGAATGCCCTACCTGGTCCAAGAAATAGAGGACCGCTCTAACTGCATCATCATGATTGATGTTGGAGTAGAGGGCCTCTACATCACACGTAACCAGAAACGTCTCCTTTGGTAACACAATGCCCTGGCAACTCCTGATGAAGTGGGAGGAATCAAGTATAAAGGAAGGTAGTTTCTTAACCAGGGGCTGCAGGAAGTGATCAACATATATGCAGATTTTCTCGCATAGACTCCCAATACTGGCCACAATTGGGCGACCTGGTGGTTTACAAAGATCTTTATGTACCTTGGGGAGCATGTAAAAGGTAGCTGTAATTGGGTATTCCACCCACATGAAATTAAATTCATGACCATTAATGATCCCCAGGTCCCGGGCCCTTTCCAAAAGACCCCTTAATTTAGCTGAAAACACCCCTGTAGGGTCAGATGGTAATTTTCGGTAGAACCGGGTGTTATCCAGCTGACGATGGGCCTCCTCCAAATAGAGGGTATGTGGCCACAAGACCACATTGCCCCCTTTATCAGCCTCCTTAATTAAGAAGGCCGGATTGGATTTCAAATTAAAAATGGCTCATTTTTCTTCTTTCCCCAAATTACTCGGTGTACCAGAAAAGGGACGTAACTGAAGAATATCCTTCTTCACCAGCTCAAAAAATACCCTTATAGCCGGCACTAAAGAGAAAGGGGGGGCCACCATAGATTTATTCTTATGGGGGAAACAATCCTTACCACTCTCGATGGTATCCTCCTGTAACAGTTGTAATAGATCTTGAAGCACTCGTTGGTCCGTTTGATCCAATCCATCCCTGTCCTGTGGTCTGCTGTGAAGAACTTGTAGAACCAAGCACCTACAAAATAAATACAGGTCCTTGACCAATGTAAACTTATCTATATTATGTACCGGGGAAAATGTCAAACCCCTTTTTAACACCGATAGTTCAACCGAGGTGAGCTGGTATTCTGATAAGTTAATGACCTGCAATTTACCTGATGGTTCCTGTGAGGTAGGTGATGGAGACCCGGACTCTAATGGTGCTTCTATTTGTGGAAGAATTTGTGCCGTTTCGGTGTCCTGCGGCCCCCAAATCTGGTGAACCGTCGAGGCGGCTGGGCGGCGTTTGAGACCCCTTCTCGTCCGGCGTCTGGCTCGCTGTCGGCCGATGATAAAAAATCACTGCTAGACGAATGAACACCTCCTCCTTCGCCTCTAGAAGGCCCTGATGCTGTCCCAGGCTGTTTGGAAATCTGAAGGACCTGCCTACGATTCCCTTGATGTTTCCACTGGAATGCTTGTTGGGTATCGAAGTCCTTACGATCACGGAAAAATTTAGACCTCTTCTTCTCCCTAATCTCATGGTCGTATTTATCTAAGGTATCCTTAAGCCTAATCTTGAAGGGCTGAACCTGCGTCTTATCGTCATAGTTGGACAATTTTGACTCCAGATCTTTAATATGGTTCTTAGTGCTCATAAGTAACTCCCTATCATGCTCAAGAAGCATGTTCATTATAATATTTGAACACCGTAGCAGTCCTTGTTCCCATGTAGAGCGAATGGACACAGAAGGTTCCCATGCAGGATAAATGGGAACTCTAAGGCCCCGGGGTACAATATTGGCCTTGATGTACTCTTCCAGGCTGCGGATGTTCCACCACAATCTGATCCCCAATCTATGGGCCGAAGTCAATTCAGCTGACAATGTGGTAAACTCAGAGCCTGGTATATAAGTATCCGTGGAGGAGAAGACATTAATAGATTCAGCGCGCCAGGCTGCCTCCCGCGCATCCTAGTCCATGGCATACTAAACACCGGAAAGAGCTACAAAACACAATTATATAATTATATTTTCAGTAAACAAAAATAAATTTACTGATATAAATTCCTGTATTTCCTGTATTTTTTCTGTGATCTGATAGAATATCCTGTGGACAAGAGACATTGTGTATGTGTATATATATATATATATATATATATATTTTGTATTTATGTAGTAACATTCTTTCTATATGTTAGGTCTATCTATGCCACATATGTTTAGGGGTGACGGTATATGGTCCTGTATCCAGACCTTTTTAATTGGTTTTATCTTGTACATGTCCTGTTTTGAGGTAATTAAAATTAAAATTGTTTGATATGTTTATATAATTTACTAGACTGTGGCCCGATTCTAACGCATCGGGTATTCTAGAATATGCATGTCCCTGTAGTATATGGACAATGATGATTCCAGAATTCGCGGCAGACTGTGCCCGTCGCTGATTGGTCAAGGCAACCTTTATGACATCATCGTCACCATGGCAACCATTATGACATCATCGTTGCTGTGCCTGTTGCTGATTGGTCGAGGCCTGGGGGCCTCGACCAATCAGAGACGCAGGATGTCTACGTCCTTTATGACATCATCGTCACTGTGCCCGTTGCTGATTGGTCGAGGCCTGGCGGCCTCGACCAATCAGAGACGCGGGATTTCTACGTCGATGCTGTGCCGGTCTCTGATTGGTCGAGGCCACCAGGCCTCGACCAATCAGAGAGCCGGGATTTCCAGGACAGACAGACAGACAGACAGACAGACAGACAGACGGAAAAACCCTTAGACAATTATATATATAGACTAGATTGTGGCCCGATTCTAACGCATCGGGTATTCTAGAATATGCATGTCCCCGTAGTATATGGACAATGATGATTTCAGAATTCGCGGCAGACTGTGCCCGTTGCTGATTGGTTGAGGCAACCTTTATGTTATCATCGTCGCCATGGCAACCATTATGACATCATCGTCGCTGTGCCCGTTGCTGATTGGTCGAGGCCTGGCGGCCTCGACCAATCAGAGACGCGGGATTTCTACGTCGATGCTGTGCCGGTCTCTGATTGGTCGAGGCCTGGCGGCCTCAACCAATCAGAGAGCCGGGATTTCCAGGACAGACAGACAGACAGACGGAAAAACCCTTAGACAATTATATATATAGATGGGTGTGCATACCGTTATTGGCCTAGTCTGTTTTCTTTCTTGTTTCTATTGTTCATTTACTGGCCAGGTTTTGCACCCTTTCCTTTTCTGATTAGTGCAGGGGTGCACCACTTACATATACTACTACTTTCCTCACAGTCTTCTGGTTACAATCACCAGCTGGGTGCTGTGTCGTCCGGGTCGGTGGTCCAGCCAGCTCTTGGGTTGTTTGGGGTGCACTTTTCCGGGACCCCCTTCTTGTGTACCTTTCCAGGTTGTCTCTTCCTGTGCTGGATCACACTCTCCTGCCCTGCGTCTTACACAGTGTCCCAAGCCAGCAGCCTCAGGTCCTGTCGGGCGACGTCCTCCTGGTCCCCTTGACCCTATGTGGCTGTCTTTTTAGCGAATGTGTGTAGATTTGGCTGTGACACATACAGACACCACAGCCTCCGGTTTGGTAGCTGAGTCCTACAGTCTCTCCACTAGTCTGGGGCCGGTCCCCACTGCAACCTGGTCCCTCCACCCGACTCCGGTCGGCGTGGATTCGGGCACCACCGGAGGATTATTCACTTCCTTGGCCCCTATGACCCCATCTCTCTCTGGAGCTCCTCTCACACCGTGCTCCTCTCACTCCTCTTCTCACACACCAACTAACTCCGCCTCCTCCTGTTTCCATAGCAACACATTACTCCAAACTGTCACTCTGCCTCAGGTCTCCTACCTTTATCTCCTTCCTCCACCCACACCCTCTACCTAGTTCTCGCTCCAGCCTGAGATGGGGCCCTTTCTAAATAGGGTCCACCCAGATCCCCTGGCCTGGAGTGGTGTTGGATACTAGTGTGCGGTTACCGGGTAGTGCCCCCTACTTACCCGAGAGTGGGGTACCACTCCTCTGGCTGAGGTGCAGTACCTCTGTGGTGACTAGACCCTCAGGGGCACCACATATACATTACCATTATTAACCTAGGAAACTCTATATGATCATGTACATTTTAAAATGCTGAAATATAAAAACGGATGGTACATGAATGGTGCACAGACTGACATATGTATGTTTTTTGAAGAAGAGGGTGATGCCAACCCAAAACCATCCAGTCATGATCTTTGGATGACATGTCATGTACAGATGCTTGGAGGGGAAAATCATTGATTCAGCATTTAAAATCCAAGATGTATTTAATGTCACCACTTCATGACTATCATTATATAGGAAATGCCAAATCGAACGCATGATGCAACATCACCTAACAAACACTATTGATAATCATGGGGCTCATTTGATATCTATTATTATGGACAAAAATAATACAGTAGGGCTTATTTGTCAATGATTTTTGATGGAATCTGTGATGGAGATGTGAACATGATGTGAACAATGATTTATACTATTTATTATTGACTATTTCTATAGACATAGAAGGTTTGTGTGATTTTTTTTTGTGTGCTCCAAACCATATATTTTGGAAGGTTATGAAGTATGTATGCTTCAGTATGGTAACTTATTATGGGCACACTAAGTACTTATTAAAGAGGTTGTTCCACAATGGATATTTCTCACTTATCTACAGGATGGGTAATAAATGTCCAGTTGCTGGATGCCTTACCAATGGGACCCCAAAGAATCACTAGAACAGGGGTCCAAATCATTAGGACAGTGAAGAATACAAGTGTGAATGGAGCTTTTATGGAGACAGTGGAGAATACAAGTGTGAATGGAGCTTTTATGGAGAAGTTTATGGGGATGATAAAGCTGAACACTGCACAAAGCATTTCCACAATCAGATATTAATCATCAAACCTGTATATAAGGGATACATTTATTTTGTGGTGTCATCCCTTTAAACCACAGTCTAATATTTTCTTATCTTTTGCACATTAGATATGAATTTTTGCTAGAGGTAATATCATTTGATCCCAAGTTTATGACCTTGTGTTTTTAAATTTTTCTTTTCTTGTTCTTCTCTTTTTAGGTACTTCAAAAGCTTGGAAAAGCAGATGAAACAAAAGATGTGCAGTTTGAGGAATATGTGCAGAACTTCAAAAGACAAGAGGTAAGATGTGTCTATTACTGTAAGCATCAGTAGATATGTAACAGATAGATGCAATCCAATACTATCAGCTTAGACCCTCTTTTTATTATTGAAGATACAAACGACAGTAAAATACAGCAAATAAGAGAAAATGGGAAACATCGTTAATGAATAAAGCAAATAATGATATTTTTTGCATAATTTCTTCCTACTAGTTAAAGCTGTTGGCCACTATTTTTCTCGTGAGAGTGTATAGGATGTAGCATTTAGGCTTCTACACATAGACAGCTTGTCATATCGTGCTTTTGGGGAATGCACAGTAGCTATGGCAGTAAGCCTCTGCCCAGTGCTGTGGTTTGTTTATGGGCGCTCATGACAATCACTACAACAATCCCAAATTGTAACTACTGTAAAGTTTGTGCCATGTATGCATGATGAGGGTAGATCATGTAAATACTAAAAAGCAGTACAGAATCATATCACGGGCATGGATGGAGAAAGAAACATAAGTTGCACCATAAAGAGGGCCCACTGTGGATTTTTTTCCTTGTCCCCTACTCAACTATGTTCGCCGCTGGCTCTGTGAGCTTGTAATATATACTGTTTTTGATGTCCTTTACCTCATGTTATGCCATCTTTTCACAATCGAACAACTCACCTCCAGTGTTTCTCCTCATGTAGCTTCCATAAACTTTATAGAGCATCAGTTATAGCTGGTAACGTTTCAGAATAATCTGTCATATCTGTACATGTGGACCACCCCTGTTTCTGGCTATTATACTACTTTTATCTTTTATTTTTCACCAGTTCTCTCTTCAAGTTCTATCTCAAATTTTCAGTTGTCTTTGAGGGGGGTATACATGAAACAGCTTTTTCTTTTTTTATGCATCATTTGTGTACTTCTACAAGTTATTCATGTACCCCTTAGACCTCTTTTCTCAAGACTAACTAAATCTAGCTTTTTGAATATTTCCCATAACTATCATTTGCTAAATCCCATATGTAATGGGAGTGGTGGAACCACTGTGCCGTGTTCCAAGGAGAGCCTGGAGGAGCGTGACTGGGTGAGCACCAGACTCTTCACTAGATACCCTGATGATGGGGTTAGGCTTGGCTCCTGATGGATACCTGGTGCTACTCCGGCACAGTAAAGACCAAATCATAAATACTAGGTGAGGCCTAAGTCCAGTTTACAAGAAAAAGGTGGTCTATTCTTGACTCCAGGACAGACCTCAGACGCACGGCAGCTGACCCCCAAGGGACAGGTAGCTGAAACGGCTCGGTAGCTGACATGTGCCTCTAACAGCCGAGGGTGGAATTGCGACTCTTAACTTGTTAAATGCCGCTGTCAAGCTCTGACAGGGGCATTTAACACGCGCTTCCGGTAAGTGCACCGGAAATCCCACCCATCAGGTTGGCTTGACAACCATAGGTCTCCAGCAGACCTCTATGGTTGTTACTGCCAGATTGCTATGAGCACCGCCTGGTGGTCGGTGCTAATAGCAAGTCAGCAATTTTTCACATACATTCGATCTGATCATTGCCTGTATGTAGCAGAAGTAATCGGATTACGACAGTTTCTAAACTCCCAAGGAGACTATTGAAGCATGCCAAAAGTAAAAAAATGTTTTAAAACATATTTAAAAAAATATATACCGTATTTTCCGGCGTATAAGATGACTGGGCGTATAAGACGACCCCCAACTTTTCCAGTTAAAATATAAAATCTTCTTAAAAGTCGGGGGTTGTCTTATATGCCGGGTGTCGTCTTATAGGGTGGGTGCGGAGCAATCTGCGGTCGACGTATATAGTGGGGGGGGGGGTGGTCCCGATGACGAGGTGAGGGAGCGCCTCACCAGGAAGGTGTAAGTGAAGCAAACTGTCAGCGCCTGGGATGCCAGGGTTATGCAAATAAGAGAGAGAGCGGTGCATTGCCTAGAAAAACACTCCTCTTTCACTCATCTGGCTCGCCTTTGTATCCTATTATCTCCTTCTCTGCCTCTGCTTCACTTACACCTTCCCAGTGAGGTGCCCCCTCTCCTTGTCATTGGGACCGCTCCCCCCACATTATGCGGCGACCTCAGATTACTCTGCACCTGCCCTATAAGACGACACCTGGCGTATAAGACGATACCCGACTTTTGAGAAGATTTTCAAGGGTTAAAAAGTAGTCTTAAAATACAGTATATATATATATATATATATATATATATATATATATATATATAAATATAAAAGTTCAAATCTCGCCCCTTTTGCCCAATTCAAAATAAAACGATAACAAAAAAAATCCAACATAGACATATTTGGTATCGGCGCATTCAGAATTGCCCGATCTATCAATATAAAAAAAGAATTAACCTGATCGCTAAACAGCGTAACAAGAAAAAAGTAAAAACGCCAGAATTACGTTTTTTTGGTCGCCACTACATAGCATTAAAATGTAATAACGGGCAATCAAAAGATCGTAGCTGCACTGTATCGGTAAAAACATCAGCTCGGCACCCAAAAAAAAAGCCATCACCCAACCCGAGATCGCGAAAAATGGAAACGCTACGAGTATTGGAAAATGGCACAATTTTTTTTTTAATAAACTTTGGCACTTAGATAAATAACCTAGACATGTTTGGTGTCTGTGAATTCGTAATGACCTGGAGAATCATAATGGCAGGTCAGTTTTAGCATTTTGTGAACATGGTAAAAAAACAAAAAAAACAACTGTTGTTGTAATTTTACCGCATTTGGAATGTTTTTTCCCGTTTTCCAGTACACGATATGTTAAAACCAATGGTGTTGTTCAAAAGTACAACTTGTCTCACGAAAAACAAGCCCTCACATGGCGATATTGACCGGAAAATAAAAAAAGTTATGGCTCTGGGAAGAAGGGGAGCAAAAAATGAAAACGCAAAAACGAAAATACCTCCGGGGGTTAAGGGGTTAAAGGTACTCTATTTTTTACTTAATTTACCCCTATACAGATGTAGGAAAGCTTTGTTAGATTTAGTGGTTCTGTAGATCCACTGATAGTTTTTATGGTAATAGAAACACTTATTATTGGCTTCACTGCAGTAGCTCGAGCCTAATAAGCTTCTGATAAAGCTCTAGTTTAATTCATAGATCATGCAATTTAGTGTACATACATCAATAATAATATTAATAATAATAATAATAATAATCTTGCATAATGTCTGTCAGCAAGAGCATTCCGTTTCTGATAAGACAGCAGTTCTCTAAAGTGTATTGTAGAAAGAAGTAAATGGCTGATGTGTCTAGCATTTCAATCAAACATGGATTCCCACATGCGGTTTTACCAGTAGGCTTCAGATCTAGCCGAGCTACATTTATTCCATGTGCAACTAAAGCAATGTCATTTTTCCTGTACAGAAATCCATATTAATTGCTATATCTGCAATGTTTATTTGTCAGAGATTAGAGTAACGTTTTCATGACTTTAACCTCACGTAATTGCAATGTCAGCTGGAATGGTTTATGCTTCAATAGAAAATCTGTGTATCGTGTTGTGAAACGTGGTGATAAATATCTGCAATTACTGTTAATACAATTAGCTGTGTTAAGTTCTTTTTTAAATTAATAATTAGCTAACTATAATTGTCTATCTTCCTTTCTTTTTCTCTCTTTCCTTCTCTCTCTAGTTCTTTTTCCTTCTTTCTTTCTTTCTTTCCTCTGTCCTCTATATTTTCTTATTTTTCTTTCCTTCCCTTTCTTCGTTTCCTTGTTTTTCTCTCCCTCCTCTTTCTCTCTAGCCTCTCTCTTTTACTCTTTCCCTCTGTCCTACTCTTCTACTTTCCTTCTCTCTCTAATTATTTTTCCTCTTCTCTTTCTCTCTTTCCTTCTCTCTCCTCTTTCTTTCCTTATTTTTCTCTTCCTTCCCTTTCTCCGTTTCATTGTTTTTCTCTTCCTCCTCTTTCTCTATCTTCTTTCTCCTTCTCTTTTTCTCCATCCTACTCTTTCTCTCTGTCCTTCTCTTCCTCTTTGTCCTTTTCTTTCTCTCTCCTACACTTTCTCTCTTTCCTTCTCTTCTCTTTCCTTCTCTGTCTAATAAAACTATAAGTGACCAAGCAATCTAGCCCTTGTTATTTTATTGGAATTCATGTGCAGAATGGTTTGATTAAATAATAGAATCTAGGCTTATTGAGTTGCTCTCCATCGTCTACATTGTTCTCTGCAGCATTGCTCATTCATACTCGGATTCCACTGTTTGTTTAGGGTTTTTTTTACAGTACATTTTTGGTAAAGTACAACTTTAAATATGCCATCCTGACGGCAAATAGATATCCCAGTGTTGAGAAATGCAGCGTTCAATATTTATGTAAATCAGGTTGGACGTGCCCAGAGTGCGATATCAATGTTCTGTCTTATTCCCTGCTTTGCGCCACTTCCGTGCGGTGATTCTCTTCTCATCTGCTCTGTCTTCGGTGGGGAATAAAGTGGAGGATCATTGCTCTAGCCAGGAATTGGCGCCCTCTCGGTGCACTTGCAACCTCATTTATATAAAGATTGATTTTCTCAGCAATGACAAAAATAATTTGCTTCCAGAAAGGTATGTTTGAACTTCACTTTTTCTATCCTACCCAGCAAGGAAATTAGTTTGATGACCCTAAAGCTCCTGACAGGTTCCTTGTAAACTTGGATTTTTGCAGCGGATGTGACAGAGGATCCACATGTGGATTAGCTCCAATAATTCTGAATTCTGCACATAAATTAATTCCAAAGGCAAGAGAAAATATTCAAGAAAATTATATATTACTAGATGGCAGCCCGATTCTAAAGAATCGGGAGTCTAGAATCCATATATACTTTATTTATTCAAATGTAAGAATAATACAATTAATAAATAATAGTAAGGAAGAACAAAAATAATAGGCAGTATATGGAGAAAACACCAAACAAAAGTTCAAAATTGGTGTGAAAATGTCACTGAACCACTTCACAACTAAATATATATAGTTTTGGTAAATGGTATTATCATTTTTTTGACGAAATTCGGCAGGAGCTTGAAGAGCAACGTCACTGGGCCCGCCTCCACGCAGTAGAAACTTGCTGTGAGGTAAAAATTCAAAAATCACACCAAAATGGCGGGCGGAGTGTGTCACAGTACGGCACGTTTCTGATTGGTCGCTCGCAGCAGGCGGCAACCAATCAGACACTGGACACTGTTGACGTCACTTATCTCCGGACATTAGATCCGGACATTAGCTCCGGACAGGCAGTTGGCACAAATTGCAGGAAGTAGTATTCTAGGCAATTATATATTAGAAATTTGATAAGAACAATGATACCAATAATAATGCATAAATTAGTCCTGATAGATGAATGCTAATGTATCTGGTCCCGGAGATATGCATGGTAATTATTCTGCTAGGGCCACTTGGAAAAAGCTTTAGATTTACCAAGTTGGTCGTAAACCACTAAATATTTGCAATGTTTACAAAATGTCAGCTATACATTTTTCTTCTATTGTCTCTTTTACAAAAATTGAGTGTTTTTTTATTGTTGTAAAATACTTTTTGTTGCAAAAGTGTCTGTAATGTTCATTTTTGATAACTGAGTGTAATAAGTGAGTAATATTGCATCCTTTTATTGCACAGATGGGTAATAGGTTTAGGTTATATGGTGGTTGCCATTTTACATTAGTATTACTGCTTGATATTCAATTCAGTCTCAGTAATTTATCCTTCCTAAAGCAATATAAGGATACACTTTTGGAAGTTTTATAATTTGTAATAAGTATTGTCTCTGTCATGTCATTCACTGATTGCATGGTCAGTCTAGAGTATATTTTATGAGTCTCTAAATTTATTTCACATGGCTCCTATGGAATTATTAAAGGGAACCAGTCAGTAAGATCAACAATACCAAGCCATCTATAATGGCATGCAGGTCATAGAAAGCTAAATAAAATGATACCTTGATTTCTGCGATCCAAAGTCTTATTCCAGATAAATCTATGACTTTCTTAATATTTAACTGAGCTGTTCAGGACTATGGGAGGAACACTGAATTTGTGTCCTTAGTTGATTTTGAATGAAAAAATGTGTTACCAGTGTGAGACATGTAATAACTGACTGTCCGCTCTACTGATCTCACTGCAGAGCTGTGTGTGAGTAGAAAGTGCTCATTGTTGAACAGACATAAGTGTGATTACATACACATCTTTAACTTTCAATTTACACAGGGGGAGAGCAGTATAACCGAGAAAGTGAGCAGAGCAAGTTGAAGTGTTTGTAATGAGACAAAGCTTAGTGATGAGAGCAGACTGTCTGTTATTAAATGTCTCACACAGGAGAGATTGCTAACCTGATCTCATTGCAGAGCTGTGGCTGACTACAGCTAACACTTCTTCAGCTTCCCACTTGCAGGCAGCCAGTGTTTGGAGAGAGATGTTAACTACAGCAGAGCTGACAAGAGGAAAGGAGAACTACAACTTCATGCGTTTGTAATGAGACATAAGGCTGCTGTGTTGCCCCTTTCCCCACATTGGCTGCCTGTAAGATGGAAGCTCAACAAGTGTTAATTTTAATCAGACACAACTCTCATTTAATTTAAAATAATCTCTGGAGGCAAACTCTCAGGGTCTGTGTCTGTGTCCAGCGCATTGTTCTTAACAGCTTGTTTTCATATGGGAAAAACGTGGATTTCGATATCGGATTGCAGGTATCAAGGTATCATTTTATTCAATTTTCTATGACCTGCATGCTCATATAGATGGCTTAGAAGAGTTGATCCTACCAACAGATTCCCTTTAAAAAGCTCCTGAACCAGATATATTAATACTGATCTGCAGAGATTATTTTAAGTATTATCATGGGCATTACTGTTTTTTCTCGTATATAATTAAGTGTATAATATTCCTGGATAGCTTTTGTTTTTCTTTTTTTCTGCTGTTGTGTTTATTCAGTGTATGTTCAGTGTGGTACACACCAGGATGCCAAACCACACAATGACTTTTTACTAAAGATGAGTGAGCACTGTAATGCTAGAAAAAAAAAATTGGATCAACAAACTGAATTTCAATTAAAAATTATTCTTTATTTCATTCTTTAAAAAAAAAGTGGTCCAGACAAATTTTAAAATCATGTAACATTCTTATGCATTTCTGGCTGTAGCCCTTAGTTGTAGAAGATTTTACAATTTGTCTGGACCACTTTTTAAAAGAATGAAATAAAGAATAACTTTTTAATTGAAATTCAGTTTGCTGATTCAATTTTTTTTTCTAATTCATCCGATGGTACAAATCTGGATCCCAACTGCAGTGTCAGAGGCTATCTACCTTATAACGCATGGTGAGGCACTATTCCCTTTCTTTTGTTGGTTCTTCTTACTAAAATGCTAGTTACTAGAACCGAACAATTCCTAATGCTCGGATGCTCATTTTGAGTAACAAGTATAATGGGAGTCATTGAGAAATCAGAAAAAAATTTCAGCAGACCTTACAAGGAGGTCTGGGGGTCAATGAAAATGTTAAAATGGATGGAAAAAATGGTGAATAGAAGGAGAACAGCATGGGGAAAACCCCTGGAAGCATCTCTGACTCCCAGATTGCTGCTGAGAACAATGGTATCACACTTTTACTCCACTTTAAGGACTTACCGTAAAACATTCAAAATCGACAAGAAATTTTAGTTTACAGGAAAAAAAATGTTAAGAAACATTGTTTTTTATATAATGACTTTTATATAAGGCAAAAATGAAAAATACTTGAAAAATAATAATTTAAGTAAATCAAAATTTTTATTTTTATTAAACAATTCAGAATTTCAGTGTAATTTATGAAGGAATCAGAACTGCCAAAAATGTGATGGAAGAGGGACTCAGATACACCCTGTATTAGACATAAAGAGGGGCCTCATGCACATTTTTTTTTTTAAATTATCATGTACAGTAGTGATACTCGTAGACTCTTAAAGGTTGTGCTGTAAGTGAAAAGCCTGCTAAAAATTACAAGCAGGGTCATCCATACATCCTTGAAGTCACCAAGTGTAGTACCTCATTCAAATATTGCGAATAAAGTGTAGTTGTGGTTCTCCTACACTCATAAAGGCTCTGCACGCAGTGCAAAGCCAGGAAAAAAATTATAAGCATTCTCATTCATAGACCCTTGAAGGCAACAACTGGAGGGCCTCATTAAAATATTAAGAAAGTGTAGTTGATGTGCTCCTACACTCATAAAGGCTTTGAAGAAACTGCTAAGCCATGAAAAAATGATAAGGGGGGTTAATACAGTCATCCATAGACCCTTAAAGGGAACATATGGAGGGCCTCATTAAAATATTTTGAAAGTGTAGTTGATGTACTCCTCTACTTATATAGGCTTTGCGCAAAGGGCAAAGCCAGGAACAAATTATAAGTGGAGTCATCCAGTAATCCATAGACTTTTGAAGGTAACAACTGGCGGACCTCATTAAAATATTGATGATTAAAACCTCTTTATGTGCCCCTGTCATCTGGTGGAGTGGAAAAGCTGGGGTTTATCCAAGCTTTGTTCAATTTTCTCTTAGTGAGCCTGTTGACAGGCAAAAGCGTCTGACTCATTTGACCTGTGCCGCGGCACTGAAAAACCTTTCAGACAGGATGCTATTGCAGGACAGCACAACACCTCTAAGGCACAGAGGGATAGTTCATACCAGGTGTCCAGCTTTGAGACCCAATAGCTGAAGGTCGCTGAGGAATTAGGGAGTATGCTGGTTTTGTCGGCCAGGTATTGCTTGACCATCTTTAAAAACGTTTCCCTCCTTGTGAAAACTATCTTCAGGGTCTAGACGCTGGGATAGTATCATGAAATTTGCCCACTACATCACACACTACAATGCCTGGTTGGAGGTTCCGTTGCAAAAAGCACAGATCTGTCTGCTCTGTTTTTCTTTTAAGTAACTCTGCCGTGGTGTGCGGTTTGTATTCTATAGACAATTAGCTTCAGTAGCGTATGTTGCCACTTCGATAAGGCAGTGCTGCAGAGCTTCCAGCTTCTGGCTGATGTGGACAACATACTCTGAGATAACACATCGGAAATGAAGGATGAAGAGGAGCAGGAGGGGTACAGGAACTGATGTATGGCGTGGAGGAAACCCTGATAGAAGTAAGGCTATCAATACTCGACGTTGGGAGCAGATGTGCCTTGCCAGTGTGGGACTCATCTCCAGCCTCCTCAATGTTCACTCAGCATGCCGTTACAAAAGTGAAGCATCCCTGGCCACAAGCGCTTGTCCACGTTTTGGTCATTAAATGGACAATCCCAGTAACCGCATCGGTAAGAGCAAGGGTGATGTTCCTGGACACGTGCTGTTACAAGATGGAGATGCAACCCCTGGAGAAAGTGCAACTGGGGACCAAGTACCAAGGCAAGGCTTCCACCATGAGTCGGCAAATCCTCCATGTCAGCAAGCCTAAACGGTAATATTTTCATGGCAAGCAGCCTGGAAATGTGGCAGTTTAGCCTTTGAACCTGTGGGTGGCTGGAAACTTTCTATTTCGTCCCAAGACCTGGGGTAGGGACAGCTGAACGCTGTGCTGGGACAAGGATTTGGAAGTGCCTGATGATGGTGCGTCAGAATATGCAGGGCGGGAGGTATCTGCGTCAGTGTCATTGGCAGGGGATTGGGAAGCACCTAGCTCAGGGATGAGGCAGTAATGCCTTCCTCTGGCAACAATCGTGGACCCAGGCATTTGGACTACCGAGTTGGCTACATAGGTGACATGTGTCTGATCATGTTGGTGGTGGTTAGGCTCTTAATGGTCAGGCCCCTGTTGAACTTGATATGGCACATATTGCAAATAATCATTTTTTTGGCTCAGAACTATTTTTTTTTAAAAAGTCCCAGACTGGGGAACACCGTACAATTTGATGGAGAAATTCAGAGAAATTCAGGAATGTCAGTGCTTTGCAGAACAGTTGCTTGCCTTCTCCCTTTTGTCACTTCACAGTCTCTATCTGCCTGTTCCGGTGCCGCCGATCCCTCCCCCTCAGCACTGCTGGTCTTGCTCTGCATGCCAGATTTCCTGGTTGGGTCGGTGACTTTGTCATCCACCACCTCGTCTTCTACTGCTGCACCCTGGTCCTCCTGACTTGGTGACTTAACAACAACCTGACTTATTGGCAACTTCATCATCTTCCTCCTTAGACAAAATTTGCTGTTCCTCTCCATCATCTGCTTGTGGCCATGACTGCTCTAAGTTTTGTGCATCACTAAACAGCATCTTCTCCTGTCCCTCCCGAAAAATACAGGATGAGTGGCCATAATCAAGAAGTGATGTTGTAAAGAGCTCCTTGCTGTGGGATCAATATTCTTCTGGGACTCAACGTGGTGGAAGGAAGTAGGGTCAGGGTGATAATTAAGTGATCTCGACTGTTTGCTGGTGAGACTGGATCATGGTGGAAGACTGGGTGATAATACTGACCACCTGTTGGCACTGCTGTGGTTTTAGAAGTGGTGCACTGTGTCTACCTGCAAAGTGGGACAGGAACCTTTGTGTCGTGGATGGGCATGATTCTTGTGTTCCAGCATCAGGCGTAGTCACACCTGCTCCACGTCCTTGGCATCTGTGTGCACCATCATCAACCCTTCCACTTCCCTGTCCCTTACCGCACACCTTCCTCTTTTTGTATTTGCCATGCCTCTTTAAACTAAGTTTATTTTTAATTAATAAAACAAATTGGTCACCTGGAGCAGTCAAAGCATTTTTTTTAGTTCAATACCAGCATTATGTACCGCAAATAACATAATACTCTATGGATTAGTAATGGAATCCAGAAAAAAATGTCAATGCTTTCTTGGAGTGTTATATACAAAAGAAATGTACCACAAAGCACATAATAATCTATGAATGAGTAATTGAAACAAAAAAAACATTTTCAACGCTTTTTTAGAGTGTTGTATACCACCAAAATGGATGACAAAGCATATAAAACTGTATGGATGAGTAATTGAATAAAAAAAAAAATTGTAAACTTTTTTTTGAGAGTTATATACTGCAGAAATGGACCACAAAATACTAGTGATGAGTGAGTATACTCGTTGCTCTAGATTTCCCAAGCATGCTCAGGTGGTCTCCGGGTCTTTCGGCGTGCTCGGAGATTTATTTTGTCAACACAGCTGCATGATTTGCTTCTGTTAGACAGCTTGAATACATGTGGGGATTCCCTAACAAACAGGCAACCACCACATGTATTCATGCTGTTAATCAGCCGCAAATCATGCAGCTGCATCGACATAAACAAAATCTCCGAGCACGCCGAAATACTCAGAGACCACCCAAGCATGCTCAAGAAACCTCGAATAATGAGTATACTCGCTCATTAGTACAAATTATGTAAGAATACTCTTTGCATGAAAATATAGTCCATTTTTTCACCCCCTCAAAAAAAATGTAATGTGCAACAGATATTTATTTAGCAATGGACTGCAAACTCTAAGCCTAGAGATTGTATTCTGCTACTCTCCCTCCTTCTATAAGTGTTTCTTCTTAGGCTAAATGTGGAATGTATCTGATACAAACAGCAAAGCACAGATTTAACCCATACAAAGTCTGTTGGTATGATGGTTCAGAATCTGGAGCAGTATCTATGCTAGAGAACTCTGATTCATTTACCTGTGCACCCACAGCCCTGGAGAAGCTCTCTCTCCCTCCAATAACTACTGTCCCATAGCTGTTCAATGGCGTCAGTGAGCTGACTGTGGCAGCATCTGTTCTTTTACAAGCTCTGATGATGTCATGTGGCCAGCAAATCACAGTTATGCCACTACCAAGATTGCATTACAGTGACTGGCAGGCAATCCCCACATTTGTATTGGCTGTGTAACAGGCACAAAACATGCGGGGCTGGTGTTCGAGTTTCAAATTCGAGCATAGGCTAATGCTCGCCAAGTGCCGATTAGTGTTGAGCCTCCTCCCTAGTGTTCGGGTTCGGTTCGGATCATCGAACGGGGACGTGTTCAACGAAAGGTTCGTCAAACGTTCGACGAACACCGTCGAACCCCATTGAAACCAATGGCAGGCAAACACAAACGCATACAATTACATGGAAAACACATAGAAAACACCTTAAAAGGTGTCCAAAAGCTGACAAACTGCTCAGAAGACACAACAAACACATGCAAAAGTCACAACTACATATAGTCATGCAAAAAGAAAAGAGGTGGAGGAGTAAAAGGAGGAGGAGACACAGATATAGGCATGTCATGCCCTTCTAAAATCAAGAAAGGCTGGAGTAAAAATCTAAACTCACTCTACCAACACCCAGACGTCTTTACACAAAAAATAAAAAAATAAATATCTTTAGGTAGAATGGCGGCGGGTCCATTCAGAACACTTTCCTTAGAAGACGTAGTGGTACCCCCGTTGGGAGTTGTGCCAAAAAATGAACCCAATACATTCAGACTAATACACCATTTGTCATATCCAACGGGCAGGTCAGTAAACGACAACATCGACGCGGAACCAATTACAGTACTATGTACTGTACCTCCTTTAACAAGGCAATCAGGCGGGTCAAGAAGTTGGGAAGAGGCACCCTAATGGCCAAAACAGACATTGGGGGGGAGGTGTTCCGGTTACTACCTATGCCTCCGAATAGTGTCCTCCCATTGGGCTGCTTCTGTGAAGGAGCATACTACATATATCGCTGTTTGCCCATGGGGTGCTCCATATCCTGCTCACTATTTGAGGCGTTTAGTTGCTTCCTCGAATGTGTTGTCATGGACGTTTGTAAGGCGGCACATATTATCCATTACCTCGACGACGACTTATGCCTGGGCCCAAAAGATTTGCCACAGTGTGAAAACACGCGGTAGTCCACCTGTGAGAAGGAGAGAGCTGGAGGGAGAGTGGACACCCCAGAGCCGAAGGGTTAGATAGAGAAAGAAAGAAGGCGGTGTAGCTTGCTTCAGCTTTATGGGTGGGGTACTCTGCTGAGTAGCAGAAATTGCTGCTAGGCCCAAAAGGATTTCCTGGGCCAGATGCCGTTAAAAAATAGTACTTAGGTAAACAGGCAGTGTAGCTTGCTTCATGGGTGGGGTACTGTGCTGAGTAGCACAAAATGCTATTAGGTACAAAACAATTACCTGGGCTAGATGCAGTTAAAAATTAGTAATTAGATCAACAGGCAGTGTAGCTTGCTTCATGGGTGGGGTACACTGCTGAGTAGCACTAAATTTTACTAGGCCCAAAAGGATTTCCTGGGCTAGATGCCGTTACAAAATAGTAGTTAGGTAAACAGGCGGTGTAGCTTGCTTCATGGGTGGGGTACGCTGCTGAGTTGCACCAAATTCTACTAGGCCCAAAAGGATTTCCTGGGCTAGATGCCGTTACAAAATAGTAGTTAGGTAAACAGGCGGTGTAGCTTGCTTCATGGGTGGGGTACGCTGCTGAGTTGCACCAAATTCTACTAGGCCCAAAAGGATTTCCTGGGCTAGATGCCGTTACAAAATAGTAGTTAGGTAAACAGGCTGTGTAGCTTGCTTCATGGGTGGGGTACGCTGCTGAGTAGCACCAAATTCTACTAGGCCCACAAGGATTTCATGGGCTAGATGCCATTAAAAAATAGTACTTAGGTAAACAGGCGGTGTAGCTTTCTTCATGGGTGAAGTACGCTGCTGAGTAGCACCAAATTCTATTAGGCCCAAAAGAATTTCCTGGGCTAGATGCCGTTACAAAATAGTACTTAGGTAAACAGGAGGTGTAGCTTGCTTCATGGGTGAAGTACACTGCTGAGTAGCACCAAATTCTACTAGGCCCAAAAGGATTTCCTGGGCTAGATGCCGTTACAAAAGAGTAGTTAGGTAAACAGGTGGGGTAGCTTGCTTCATCGGTGGGGTACGCTGCTGAGTTGCACCAAATTCTACTAGGCCCAAAATGATTTCCTGGGCTAGATGTCGTAAAAAAAATAGTACTTAGGTAAACAGGCGGTGTAGCTTGCTTCATGGGTGAAGTACGCTGCTGAGTAGCACCAAATTCTACTAGGCCCAAAAGGATTTTCTTGGCCAGATGCTGTTAAAAATAGTACTTAGGTAAACAGGTGGTGGGTGGCTGGGCTACTCTGCTGACTAGCAGACACTGAAGCTTTGGAGCAGACCTCTGAATCCCAGGCCATAGTATGAGTAAACAATTCTGCAGACGACCCCACCCACCTGGAATTGACAATGGCAACATCAGGTAAAACTCAGCAAGGGGACTAAATAAAAGAGTCTCCATTTTTTCCAAAAATTCGGCCACAGACACCACTTAAGTGGCATCAATTTCGCCAGAGTTTTTTAAAACGTTTAGTGAGGTGATTTTCAAAAATCATCAAGCTTTTAGTCTCCCAAAGATGAGACAGGGGTAGAAAAGTACTTGCGGATCCAGGATTTGTTCATCTTGATGAACGTTAGTCTATCTACATTGTCACTGGACAGCCGCGTGCGCTTATCTGTCAGCACACCACCAGCAGCGCTGAACACACATTCAGAGAGAACGCTGGCTGCGGGGCACGGCAATATCTCCAAGGTGTGAGTGGCGAGCTCAGGCCATTTTTCAAGATTGGAAGCCCAAAATGAGCAAGGGTCCAGTTCCACAGTCATGGAATCGATGTTAACTTGGAGATACTCTTGTACCATCCTCTCTAGGCGTTGGCTGTGCATCAGACTTCTTGTCTCCTGTGGCCTTGCAAAGGATGGTCTAAAAAAATCTTGAAATGTTTGGAAAAAATTGCTGTTACCACCAGATACGATGTTACTGTTACGGTTTGAGTGATGACTCGATAGTCCCACAGTTGGCAAGTTATAACTCAGAGATTCACTACGTGCACCACTGGTGTTTTGTGGAAAAGCAGATGTTAGATTCTGTAACAGTCTCTGCTGATACTCCTGCATGCATAAATCCCTTTCTATAACAGGAATTATTTTGCCAAATTTGCTTTTGTACCGGTGATCTAAGAGTGTGGCAACCCAGTAGTTGGCATTACTTCGGATTGTGACAATCCGAGGGTCATGTTGCAGGTAGTGCAGCAAGAAGGCACTCATGTGTCTTCCGCATCCAGGAGGACCAAGTCCTTGTTGTCTTGGTGGCAAGGTGAGAATCATGCTTCCTTCGTCTGCCCTCTCCCCCCAACCTCGTACAACAGAAATTTGATCAAGGTCTCCCTCATCTGATGAGTCTTCCATGCCCAGCGCCAGTTCGTCCTCCACTTCTTCCTCGCCTCCTGCACCTTCCTCAACACCCCGGTAATCCCTCTCCCCCAGCCTCCAATGCCTTGGTGCTGCCAACCTTCTTGACCTTGGAGATATGATCCCTTCCGCATATGACTCCTCCTGTTCCTCCTCCTCCTCCTCTTGTTCCACCACCTGACTCCGAGCACTGTGTAAGGTGTGCTCCAGCATGTAAATCACCGGAATGGTCATGCTGATAATGGCATCGTCAGCACTAAACATCTTCGTTGCTATTTCAAAACTGTGCAGAAGGGTGCATAGGTCCCTGATCTGAGACCACTCCTGCAGCGTGATTTGCCCCACCTCTTGATCTCCTTGGCCTAGGCTATACGTCATAACATATTGCACCAGGGCTCGTCGGTGTTGCCACAGTTGCTGCAACATGTGCAGGGTTGAATTCCACCGTGTGGGTACAATGCATTTCAGCCGGTGAACTGGCAGGCCCAACGACTTCTGTAAAGATGCAAGTCGTCGAGCTGCGGGATGCGAACGGCGAAAGTGAGCACACAGCGACCGTGCCCTCTGCAGAAGCCCATCTAGTCCGGGATAGTGGGATAAAAATTGCTGGACAACCAGGTTCAAAACGTGAGCCATACAAGGCACGTGTGTGACATTGCACCGGCGAAGGGCCGCACCCAGGTTTGCAGCATTGTCACACACAGCTTTCCCTGGCTGCAGGTTGAGTGTAGACAACCATTGATGGAACTCGGTCTCCAGAGCTGACCACA
Organism: Ranitomeya imitator; assembly: GCF_032444005.1. Lineage (NCBI taxonomy): Eukaryota > Metazoa > Chordata > Amphibia > Anura > Dendrobatidae > Ranitomeya > Ranitomeya imitator. The sequence continues at coordinate 160,583,240 of NC_091287.1, read as the reverse complement.
ACTCCTCAGCTGTGTGACTCATATTTCCCAGACATTTCAATGTAAACACTGCCTGATGCTGTTGAGCCCTGGTGACAGCATAGTGAGGAGCTGTGCAGGATTTTTTCTGCGCAGTTGCAACGCGGGTAGCATTACCAGACAGGCTTTGGGTGCAGGTGGAGGACCGAGGGGAGGTTGAGGAGGCAGATGCAGTGGAGGAACTTCTAGATACAGAGGATCGACAAGCAACTGGTGGGGACGGCAAGACTTGGACAGCAGCCCCTTCTCCTGATGTCGCCGTAGTTACCCAATGCCCAGTCACCGACATGTAACGCCCCTGTCCATGTCTACTCGTCCAAGTGTCGGTGGTGAAATGCACCCTGTCACACACACAGTTTCTCAAGGAAGCGGTGATGTTGTGTGCGACATGCTGGTGTAGCGCAGGCACAGCTTTCTTTGAGAAGTAGTGTCGACTGGGCATCTGGTACTTGGGCACTGCGACGGACATAAGGTCTCGAAAATCCTCTGTGTCCACCAGGCGGAAAGGCAGCATTTCTGTAGCCAACAGCTTGCAGATGGAGAAATTCAACCTCTTAGCTTTGTCATGGCTAGCAGGAAATGGTCTTTTACTTGTCCACATCTGAGGGACTGAGGGCTGGCTGCCGTGTTTAGACCTTCTGGTCTGTGAGGAAGGTGCAGGCAGTTATGTTGCCTTGATCAAAATGTGGTGTCGATGTCGGAGAGCGCTCAACACCAGCAGGTGTGTCCACTTGCAAATGTCCTGACGACCTGCCAATCACACTGGCTGTTGCAGGTAAAGAGGTGGAAGGTCTGCATCCAAAACCATGTGCGACTGCTGTCTCCAGAGTCACAGAGGATGAAGAGGATGCGGATGCACTTGATGGTGCAGACGGTGGTTGACCCGGCCCACTAGGCCGCATTATAGCACAGTGAGCTTCCCACTGCAACTTATGCCTCATATCCATGTGACGGTTCATGCATGAAGTACTCAAGCTAGTGATTTTTTGGCCTCTACTGAGATTTTGTTGACAAATCTTACAGACAACATGAGTTGGGTCATCCTTTGCGATGTCAAAAAATGTCCAGGCTATGCAAGGCTTAGAGCCCGTGCGACCTGAAGAGCCACTACGACTTCTGGTCTGAGGCACAGTTGGGGTTGAGGATGCAGTTATTGATGTGCTTCCAGTACTCCATCTCTGTCCAGGAAGGCGCACCGTTACCTCATTGTCAAACTCGTCACTAGCATCCTCCTCCACCTCCTCTGCTGACCACATGGACTGGCGGACTGGGGGTTGACAGTAAGTGGGGTCTACAACCTCATCATCATCATTCTGTGTGTTCTCACACCCATCGTCCTCAGAGCCAACCTCTTCCTGCCGCGACCGAAAAGTCAAGTTTTCGTTCCAATCAGGTATCTCAGTCTCATCATCATTTTCCTCATTGTCTCCACCAACAGGAGTTACAGTTTGGGAACAAGGGTCTACATTATGCTCTGAACCTTGTTCATCTGGGCCTAGATCCGACTCACAAAGATTCTGGGCATCAGTGCAGATCATTTCCTCGTCTGGATTCACAGAAGCTCTGGAGCAGTCCTCTGATTCCCAGGCTATAGTATGCGTAAACAGCTCTACAGACTCAACCATGTGTGTTACCCCATGCTCAGATGGACAGCTGGAGACTTTGGAGCTGTGAGGAAGCAAGTGCGATTGGGGTGACAACTCTGAGGACTGGAGGAGTTGTCATGTTGAAGTTGACATGGAGGAGAGCCCACTTGAGCGAGCACTTGATATCCGTTGAAGCACCTGCTGTTTTTGTGCCTCATCTGGAATTTTTGGCGATGCTTGTAGCGATGGTCATAAGAGAGGGATCATATCAGATTGTCCACGAAAAGAAGTTGACATCTTACTTTGGCTGGAAGATGGTCTTTCTTCTGCAGATGTTACTGTTGCTTTACCACCTACCCCACGGACACAACCGTTTTCGGTACCAGTCCCTAAACTATTAACTGGATTAGATGCAGTGAAAATAGAGATACACAGGCGCTATAGTTAATTTCACAGGCGGGCTACTCTGCTGATGTGCAGACACTGCTCTTAGGCCCTAAACTATTAACTGGATTAGATGCAGTGAAAATAGAGATACACAGGCGGTGTAGTTAGTTTCACAGGCCGGCTACTCTGCTGACGTGCAGACACTGCTCCTAGGCCCTAAACTGTTAACTGGATTAGATGCAGTGAAAATAGAGATACACAGGCGTTGTAGTTAGTTTCACAGGCGGGCTACTCTGCTGACGTGCAGACACTGCTCCTAGGCCCTAAACTATTAACTGGATTAGATGCAGTGAAAATTGAGATACACAGGCGGTATAGTTGAGTGAGTGATATCTGAGTATCCCCGAGCAAGTTCGCTCTTCCCTACTTTTTAACCTTTAACTAGGCAGACTGACTAATTACAAGTCCGTAGATAAATTATAGTTTAAAATGTCTCTGTTCAAATTATTTTAAATCTTTTCTAGGGGTATCATCATTTTTGTCCAAGCCATTTTCATTAGTTTGTTTTTTTAATTTTTATGCTGAACCACAATTCAAAACAATGTCTGATTTTCATTAGTTAGTATTTTGTAAATTTAAATTGCAGCTAACATTTGTGAGTTTCAAATTATTTCAGTGACCATTGTGGGCTTTTCTTACTTTACCAGAAAGGGTACCAGCAACTTTGCCCATGTGTGTTGAAGCCTATAAAGCACAGAATCTCTATAGTGCCATTTGTATCTTGTTATATTTATTCCAAAGCATGAGTATATTACCCAATTCATTACTAGAGGAATATCAGCAGATTCTGTCAGATTTGGACACAATTTTCATCAGTGATTTTCTCAGATTAAAAAAAATTGCAAAGTTTTTCCTATCCATTACAATGTTAAAAACAGCACACCGAGTGAACATGGATGACAGTGTGTTCTGTCAGTGATATTTCACAGCCACATAGATTTGGATGGGTAATCCTGCCCCATGACTTGGATCAAAAATGGACATGTCTCCATTATTGTTTTTGTGAACACAGGGTCCGCAAAAAATATGGATGTGTGAAATACTACTTGAATCCTGCAGAAAACTTTTACTCTCTGGTAATAAATGTCAAGGAATAAAAGGAAACCATTATGGATAAATAAGACAGTACAAAGTTTAATAAGGCAAAAACAAATGGCATTCAAAATCTTGAAAGAAGAGAATACTGAAATAGCATTTCAGGAGTATAAAGATCTACCGTAAATAAGAAATGGAAAAAAGAAATTAACCCCTTCACGACATGCGCCGTACTAGTACTGCGCATGCCGTGTCACCCCCTTTGATGTGGGCTCCGGCGGTGAGCCCACATCAAAGTCGCGACATGTCAGCTGTTTTGTACAGCTGACATGTGCGCGCAATAGCAGCGGGTGAAATCGCTATTCACCCGCCGCTATTAACCTGTTAAATGCCGCTGTCAAACACAGACAGCGGCATCTAACTACCGCATCCGGCCGGCGGCCGGAAATGACGTCATCTTGAGACCTCTATGGTTACTGATGCAGGCCTGCTGTGAGCGCCCCCCTGTGGTCGGCGCTCACAGCACACCTGCATTTCAGTTACATAGCAGCGATCTGATGATCGCTGCTATGTAGCAGAGCCGATCAGGCTATGCCAGCTTCTAGCCTCCCATGGAGGCTATTGAAGCATGGCACAAGTAAAAAAAAAATGTTTTTAAAAATATGAAAAAAATATAAAAAATATAAAAGTTTAAATCACCCCCTTTCGCCCCATCCTAAATAAAACAATAAAAAAAAAATCAAACATACACATATTTGGTATCGCCGTGTTCAGAATCGCCCGATCTATCAATTAAAAAAAAGCATTAACCTGATCGCTAAACGGCGTAGCGAGAAAAAAATCCGAAACGCCAGAATTACGTTTTTTTGGTCTCCGCAACATTGCATTAAAATGCAATAACGGGCGATCAAAAGAACGTATCTGCGCAAAAATGGTATCATTAAAAACATCAGCTCGGCACGCAAAAAATAAGCCCTCACCCGACCCCAGATCACGAAAAATGGAGACGCTACGGGTATCGGAAAATGGCACTTTTTTTTTTTTTTTAGCAAAGTTTGGAATTTTTTTTCACCACTTAGATAAAAAATAACCTAGTCATGTCTATGAACTCGTACTGACCTGGAGAATCATAATGGCAGGTTAGTTTTAGCATTTAGTGAACCTAGCAAAAAAGCCAAAAAAAAAACAAGTGTGGGATTGCACTTTTTTTGCAATTTCACCGCACTTGGAATTTTTTTCCTGTTTTCTAGTAAAAGACATGGTAAAACCAATGGTGTCGTTCAAAAGTACAACTTGTCCCGCAAAAAATAAGCCCTCACATGACCATATTGACGGAAAAATAAAAAAGTTATGGCTCAGGGAAGGAGGAAAGTGAAAAACGAAAACGCAAAAATGAAAAAGGGCCGCGACTTGAAGGGGTTAAGCTGGCAAAGTTATCTACAGAGAAACAAATCACCAGCGACATTAAAATAAATCCTCAATTTTTTTTTATAAATACATCAATGCCAAAAAGAAAAAAAAATGTTATCGGCCCCTTAAAAGATGACAATAACAAGATAATTACAGAGGATAAAGAGAAGGCTGGGCTGTGCTAGGACTGATTCTTTTAACCTCTTTATTAATGACCTAGCAAATGGCATTGAGAGAGTAAAGGGTCAGTCTTTGCTGCTGACACCAAACTATGTAGGATGCTAAAATCTTACCTTGACATTACAATATCGCAAAACGAACTGAATAAGACGTCTGAATGGGTAAACACTCGGCAAATGAGATTTAATGTAGATATATGTAAAGCAATGTACCTAGGACGGAGTAATCCTATTGCTGCATATACATTAAATGGGAGTATACCCAGGACCACAGGGTATTCTCGTTACAAGTAAGCTGAGCAGCAGTACTCAATGTCAAGCAGCAGCTGTAAAAGCAAACAAGATTTTAGGATGTATTAAAAGAGAGAAAATTCTGCTATCCCAATGTATTGTTACCACTTTAAAAATTACTGGTGAGGCCATATCTAGAATATGGGATCCAATTTTGGGCTCCACATTTTAAAAAGGATATTTAGAAGTTAGAATTAGTTCAAGACGGGCAATTAGATTATTACAAGGGATGGAAGGCCTCTCATATGATGAAAGGTTGGAAAAGATGGCATTGCTTAGCTTAAAGAAAAGCACATGACTTATTCCTCCCACAGACCATATTAAGTACTTGGGGGCACTCATTACAGGTGGAAGAAAGGCGATTCGGGCAGCTAAATAGGAAAGGGTTCTTTACAGTTAGAGCAGTAAGACTATGGAATGCCCTACCATAAGAGATAGTAATGGCAGACACTATAACAATGTTTAGAAAAGGGTTGGACAATTTCCTTGATACACATAATATTGTGGGTTATAGTTAAATTAGTGACGAAATGTACAATTGGTGGAGAAAGGCTAAACTTGATGGACCTAGGTCTTTTTTCAACCTATGTAACTATTTCACTACTCCATATTCACTATTCTAGATTATAAAAAAGACGGAAAGAATACATATGTTAAAAAAGAGTACGCTTGAATGAGGCCTTAGATACCGAATCTGTACCTGAATCCTGATAGAATCCTGAATGTGTGGCCTAGTAATTATTGACAGGCAGCACGGTGGTGCAGTGGTTAGCACAGCAGCCTTGTCTAATCCCACCCAGGACAACATCTGCAAAGAGTTTGTATGTTCTCTCCGTGTTTGCGTGGGTTTCCTCCGGGTAATCCGGTTTCCTCCCACATTCCAAAGACATACTGATAGGGATTCTAGATTGTGAGCCCCAATGGGGACAGTGAGATGATAATGTGTGCAAAAGTGTAAAGCGCTGCGGAATATGTTAGCGCTATATAAAAATAAAGATTATTATTATTATTTATTATTGACATAAAAGTGTTTTTATTTTAAAAGCGCTTCACTTAAGACAGTTGCAAAACTAGACATACCCTTTAAGACTTATAGTAATGCAGGATTACCAAACTACATGTAATTGGGTTTACTTTCCTTTCAGTTTTTCTAAAGCAAAATATTAATTTTACTTCCAAGAAATGCAAATATGCCTGAGTTCTGTACATATGAACTTATGGATAATCTATTAATCTATTGTGTTGAAAAGAACACGTTATCACCATGGAGGCTCTTTTTCAATATACAGGTGCTTTTCAAAAAATTTGAATATCATCAAAAAATTACCAGATTTTTCATACGCTAAGACACACTGTTTTCCCCCCAAAATGTGGAGGAAAATGGAGGTGCATCTTATAGTCCAGATGTATCGACAGTGGCTGAGGTGGGGAGGTGAGGGAGCGGCATCGGCTGAGCAGCGGGTCACAGAGGCAGGCGCCGGCTGCTGCTGCTAACTCCAGTGCCCACTGCTAAAAAGAAATGAATATTCACTGCATTCCACACTCATGGACGTCGAGGGCAATGGATATCCATTTCTCTTTAGCATTCTGGTATGATTGCCCCCCATCCCGGTCCTGGAATGCCTGGCCCCATCTCTATACTGGTATGATGGGCCCCCATCCCCATCCTGGTATGCATGGCCCCATCAGAAAACATAAAAAAACAATGGGATGGGGGTTTGGGCCATTCATACCAGGAGAAGGATGGGGCCATGCATACCAGGACCCCGATGGAAGCCAATCATATTAGGCTAAGGATGGGGCCCTGCATACCAGGATAGGGTTGGGTCCATCCATACTAAGATGAGATGGGGGTCCTGCATACCAGTATGGGGATAAAGGGGACCATTTCTACGAGGATAAAGATGAGGGGGTCATACCTATCAGGCTAGAGATCAGGAGGACATGCATACCAGGCTAGGGATGAAGGACGCCATTCATACCAGGATGGGGATGAGAAGCCATGCATACCAGGATAGGGAAGAGGAGCAATGCATACCAGGATGGGGATGAGGGCCATGCATATCAGGATAGGGATAAGGGGGCCATGAATACCAGGATGGGGATGAGGGAGCCATGCACACCTGGATAAGGAGGAGGGAGCCATGCATACTAGGATACGGATGAGAGGCCCATGCACAACAGGATAGGCATGAGGGAGCCATGCATACCAGGATAGGCATAAGGGGGCCATGCACACTAGGATAAAGATGTGGGAGCCATGGAAACCAGGATAGGAATGGTGTATCCGGATGGGGATGTGAGGACTGTATATATACCAGGATAGGGGATGTTAGTACAGAATTTACCACATTTCTGCTTCAATTTTTTTTTCTCCTAAATTCCTCCTCTAAAACCTAAGAGCGTCTTATGATCCGGTGCGTCTTGTAGACCGAAAAATACAATAGTTTATTTCAGTTTTTCAATAATGTTGATGATTATAGCTTACAGCCAATGAAAACCCCCAAAAAGTCATTATCTCAGTAAATTTGAATACTTTATAACACCAGCTTGAAAAATGATTTTAAAATCCGAAATGTTGGACTATTGAAATGAATGTTCAGTAAATGCACTCAATACTTGGTCGGGGATCCTTTTGCATCAATTACTGCATCAGTACGGCCTGGCATAGAGGCGATCAGCCTGAGGCATTGCTGAGGTGTTATGGAAGCCCAGGTTGCTGTGATAGAAGCCTTCAGCTTGTCTGCTTTTTTGGGTTCGGTGTCTTTCATCTTCCTCTTGACAATGCTCCATAGATTCTCTATGGGGTTAAGGTCAAGTTAGTTTGCTGACCAATCAAGCACAGTGACATTGTTGTTTTTAAACCAGGTATTGGTACTTTTGGCAGTGTGGATAGGTGCCAAATGTTGCTGGAGAATGAAATTTCTATCTCCAAAAAGCTTGTCCGCAGAGGGAAGCATGAAGTGCTCTAAAATTTTCTGGTAGACTACTGCGCTGACTTTGGTCTTGATAAAACACAGTGGACCTACACCAGCAGATGACATGGCTCCCCAAACCATCACTGATTGTGGAAACTTCACACTAGATCTCAAGCAGCTTGGATTGTGTGCCTCTCCACTCTTCCTCCAGACTCTGGGATGTTGATTTCCAAATGAAATGCAAAATTAACTTTCATCTGAAAACAACGCCTTGGACCACCAAGCAACAGTCCAGTTCTTGTTTCTCCTTGGCCCAGGTAAGAAGCCTCTGTCGTAGTCTATTGGTCATGAGTGGCTTGACACAAGGAATGCGATGCTTGTAGCAAATGTCCTGGATATGTCTGTGTGTGGCTGCTCTTGAAGCAATGACTTCAGCAGCAGTCCACTCCTTGTGGCTTACCCTCCTTGTGGAGTGTGTCAATGCCTGCCTTCTGGACATCTGTCAAGTCAGCAGTCTTCCCCATGATTGTGGAGTCTACTGAAACAGACTAAGGGACCTTTTTTAAACACTTAGGAATCCTTTGCAGGTGTTTTTTGTTAACTATTCTAATTTACTGAGATAATGACTTTTGGGTTTTCATTGGCTGTAAGCCATAATCATCAACATTAACAGAAATAAACACTTGAAATAGATCACTCTGTTTGTAATGACTCTATATAATATATGCTTTTCACTTTTTGTATTGAAGAACTGAAATAAGTTAACTTTTTGATAATATTATAATTTTGTGCGAATCACCTGTAAATAAATATATTACTTTTAAACAATTTTGTAGAATAAAATTAGTTTCTCGGCCAAAGAGTTAATGTACATAAAATTGCATTCTACATATCCATGATCACTTGTGCTGCATTGTCAATTTCCCCAATACCATAGATAATGGTGGTTCTTCCAGATTACAAATGTGCGCAGATGGAAACCTCCCAGGCCTCTATTATATTCTAGGCTATGTGCATGGCTGTGCATATAATATCAGATTTGTATAGAGATTGTTATAGGCTACAGTATTGGTGGAAATATCTTACACATTGTTGTATCAATATAGGGAAGAGAATGAGTAAAACTAAGAGAGGTCATAAGCACACTCAAGGGAATGAGAGAAAACAAAAGATTTCCATTATTGCTTTTCCATCTATTGGTTCCGCACTGAGTAACTAAATTTTACATGCCTTTAGTTGAACATTGAATTCAGGGCTTGCCTGCAGCAAAGTCCTTTTTAAATGGGTGGTTCTTGTGCATGGACATGGATGCCTATATTCCATTAACAAAATCGTAAATCGGTGCTAACCACATGTCCTCCTAACAGTCCCAGCCACAGAGCGCTATTGTAATGCGTTGCCTTACCTCCAAACAGTATTAACCTACTTGATGGATACATACAACTCTGAAAGCACTGAGCACGTAAAGTTTTATCAATATAAATCTCAACATTAAAATTGCAACATGGAGAAGGAAAAGTAATGGAGTTATTGAAATCACAGGATGTTAATGGGACTGTCACCAGATTTTTTCTATCCCATCTAGGAGCAGCATGATGTAGGGGCACACACCGAATTCCAGTGATGTGTCACTTATTCAGCTGCTTGCTGTCATTTTGGTACAATCACTGTTTTATCCGCTGCAGACCTGCAATAGTCTGAATGCTGCTCTATATAACCCCATCCACCCCACTGATTGGCAGTTTTCTGCCAATGCACAGTGTACGCAGGAAGCTGCCAATCAGTGGTGGGGTTCTACAGAGTTCATGTTCAGTTAGGTCCATACACATTTGGACAGTGACACAATCTTCATGATTTGGGCTTTGCATACCACTATTTTGGATTTAAACTGCAACAAATGAGACTGGCTGAAGTCTGGAAGCCATGGATATCACCAGATGCTGAGTTTAATCCTTTTTGATGCGTTGCCAGGCTTTTACTGAAACTGACTTCAGTTGCTTGTTTTGTGGGACTTTTTGCCTTACGTTTTGACTTAAGCAGGGCTGTAGAGTCGGTAAGCCAAACCCCCAACTCTGACTCCGACTCCTCAATTTCACTGGCTTCAACTCCCAACTCTGACTCCACAGCACTGGCTCACTACTTGGCCTGTACATAAAAAACAGTCCAGATTCATCTCCACTAAAAGCAGAGATCCTTAGATCAGGAATAGACCAGACATTTTACAACATATCTTAACTTTCCCAAACTATTATGAGAACATTTACACCACATCCTGCATTGTACTACTGTAGCCAATTTATTATAAACAATGATATACGACCATGTGATATTTCAGTTTTTCTTTTTTATTAAATTTGCAAAAGTTTCTACATTTCTGTTTTTTTTGCAGTCAAGATGGGGAGTAGAGTGTACATTAATTAGAAAAAAATAATCTTTTTTGAATTTACCAAATGACTGCAATGAAATAAAGAGTGAAAAATTTAAATGGGTCTGAATACTTCCCGTACCCACTGTATTTAAGGAGTCGGAGTCAGTCCATTTTATACTGACTCAACAATTTTGACTCCACAGCCCTGGTCTTAAGCATGTGAAATGCATGCTCAATGGGGTTGAGACCTGGTAACTGACTCAGCCTTTGCAGAATATTCCCCTTTACCCTAAAAAAAACTCCTAGCTTGATTTTGCAGTATATTTAGGGTCATTGTCTCTACTGTGAAGCGCCATCCAATGTCTGTCTGCTATTTCATCCTTCTTCTCCACTAGATTTCTAAAACTTAACATGGACAAAACAGAATTCATCATCTTTCCCCCATCTCACGTGACCCCCCCAACGAACCTATCCATTACAGTAAATGGCTGCCCACTCTCCCCAGTCCCACAAGCTCGCTGCCTCGGGGTAATCCTTGACGCTGACCTCTCCTTCAAACCACATATCCAAGCCCTTTCCACTTCCTGCCGCTTTCAACTCAAAAATATTTCACGAATCCGTTCATTCCTCAACCATGAATCTGCAAAAACCCTAGTCCATGCCCTCATCATCTCTCGCCTTGACTACTGCAACCTCCTGCTCTGTGGCCTCCCCTCTAACACTCTCGCACCCCTCCAATCTATTCTAAACTCTGCTGCCCGACTAATCCACCTGTCCCCCCGCTATTCCCCGGCCTCTCCCCTCTGTCAATCCCTTCACTGGCTCCCCATTGCCCAGAGACTCCACTACAAAACCCTTACCATGACGTACAAAGCCATCCACAACCTGTCTTCTCCATACATCTGTGACCTCGTCTCCCGGTACTTACCTACACGCAACCTCCGATCCTCACAAGATCTCCTACTCTACTCCCCTCTTATCTCCTCTTCCCACAATCGTATACAAGATTTCTCTCGCGTATCACCCCTACTCTGGAACCCTTTACCACAACACATTAGACTCTCGCCTACCATCGAAACCTTCAAAAAGAACCTGAAGACCTATCTCTTCAGACAAGCCTACAACCTGCAGTAACCACCGATCGACCAAACCGCTGCATGACCATCTCTACCCTCACCTACTGTATTCTCACCCATCCCTTGTAGATTGTGAGCCTTCGCGGGCAGGGTCCTCATTCCTCCTATACCAGTTATGACTTGTATTGTTTAAGATTATTGTACTTGTTTTTATTATGTATACCCCTCCTCACATGTAAAACGCCATGGAATAAATGGCGCTATAACAATAAATAATAATAATAATAATCCAATCAACCTTGCTGCATTGGCTGAATCTGAGCAGAACGTATCGCCCTGTACACCCCAGAATTCATCTTCTGTCTTCAGTCACATCATCAATAAACACCAGTGACTCATCCCATTAGAAGCCATGCATGCCCATCACTGCCTGCACCATATTTTACAGAGGATGTGGTGTGCTTTAGATATTGAACCTTTCCAAGCCTTCACCATACATTCCTGTTCCCATCAGTCTGGTACCGATTAGTTTCATCTTTCCAAATACGGTAATGGTTTTCCAGAAATGGGCTGGCTTCTCTAGATGTTTTTTTTGGCAAAGTCTAATATGGCCTTTCTATTTTTAAGGCTGATTAATAGTTTTCACCTTGTGGTGAACTCTCTGTATATGCTCTCATGAAATCTTCTCAATGGTAGACTTAGATTCTGGAACACCTACTTCCTGGAGAGTGTTCTTCACTCGAGTGGATGTTATGAAGGGGTTTTTCTTCACCATGGAAAAGATTCTACGATCACCCACCACTGTTGTCTTCTTTGGACGTCCAGGCCTTTTTGAGTTACCAAGCTCACCAGTGCCCTCTTTTTTTTGTAGAATGTACCAAACTCATTCATTTGACCATTCCTAACATTTCTGCTATGTATCTGATGTATTTCTTCTTTTTTTTCAATCCAATGATGGTCTGTTTCACTTCTATTGAGAGATCCTTTAACCTCATCTTGTGGATTCATAGCAACAGCTTCCAAATGCAAATGCAGCACCTGGAATCTGCTCCAGATGTTTTAGCTGCTTAATTAGTGATGGAGTAACATGGGAATAGCCCATGCAGCCTTTTATAGATCGGTAATTCTTAAACCCTTACTCCAATTAGGTAGTTTATACCTTCACAGTAAGAGAGTCGCCACTTTAAATGGAACCTGAAAAGTGATACATGCTGCCCAGTCAGTGAGTACCAAGTATCAGCCACAGCCATGTATGTTTGACTCTGAAAAGCTGCAGCGTTTCAAAGAAAAACATACTTTTAATAGCTGCCGAGGACAGAGCCGCACTGTGCACTAGTTGTACAAGCGGTTCCCCGGCGGCTTCTCCCCCAACAAAGACTGGCCAGCCTCTTCCTTTGTGGGCGTATAGGCAAAGACTTGTCAGTCACTGTTAGTGGGCGAGTAAAATGCAGACCAACCTGTATGATTAGTGCGCAGTGCGACACTGTCCTCGGCAGCTATTAAAAGTACCGTATATGCTCGAGTATAAGCTGACCCGAATATAAGCCGAGGCACCTAATTTTACCACAAAAAACTGGGAAAACTTATTGACTCGAGCATAAGCCTCGTATGCATGGCCCCCTCATCCCCATCCTTGTTTGCATGGTCCCCTAATGCCCATCCTGATATGCATGGCCTCTTCATCCCCCATGTTTGTATGTATGGCCCCCTCATCCCTATCCTGGTATGCTTTGTCCCCTCATCCTTATCCTGGTACACTTACCCCAAGTATAAGCCTATTGGGGCTTTTTCAGCCCCAAAAATGTGCTCAAAAACTCTGCTTATACTCTAGTATATATGCTTTGTTTTTCTCTGAAACTCCACAGCATTTCAAAATCAAATATACATGGCTTTGATCCTACAGCCAGCTGATACTTGCTGCCCGCGGTTTCCCTTTAAGGCCATATTGATTATACAGTATAACTGTATCTTGAATATATTTTGGTAAACAGCTAAAATTCCAAAACTTGTGTCAATGTCCAAATATTTTTGGACCTAGCTGTATATGTTTGTACCTGGCAGCAGGTTTACTAGTCATCTAATGATAATCCCCTGCGGATAAGACAGTGATTTTATCAAAACTACAGCAATCATCCAAGTAAGTGACACATCGCTGGAATTCAAGGTTTCTGTCCTTACGTTATGCTCCTCTCAGATTAGATGGCAAAAACTTGGTGACAGATTCCCTTTAATGGCATGCTTGGCAATATCCACAAGGAAAAATATCCCTGCTTTGACCCATTTTCAGAGACATATTAAGGATATGCTTTGTACTCTCCAAAAAGAGAAGCATGCCACCTTGAAACCATTGTCAGAGGCCTCTAAGTCAGCTAAATCAGACCTCCTACATTGCACTAATAAGGGGAAAATAGCCTAAAACACTTGTCTGCAATTTGGAGCATCTGGTTTGGCTTATTATTATTATTTATTTGTAGATCATCATTGATTCTATGGTGTTGTACATGAGAAGAAGTTTCATACAAAATCTACTATATAAAGCTGAATGTGTGTGTGTGTGTGTGTGTGTGTATGTGTGTGTGTGTGTATGTCCGGGATTGGCATCTGCACCGTCGCAGCTACAGCCACAAAATTTTGCACACTCACACGTCTGGACCCCGAGAGCGTCATAGGCTACGTTGTGAGGCGAAATTTTAACCCCGCGCGTTCCAATTCACCAAACAATTTTGCCCCTATCTACATAATGGGGAAAAAGTGAAAGGAAAAGTGTTGGAGGCGTCGCAGCTACAGAAACAAAATTTTGCACAGTCACACGTCTGGACCCTCAGAGCGTCATAGGCTACGTTGTGAGGTGAAATTTTAACCCCGCGCTTTCCAATTCACCAAACAATTTTGCCCCTATCTACATAATGGGGAAAAAGGTGAAAGGAAAAGTGTTGGAGGCGTCGAAGCTACAGCCACAAAATTTTGTACAGTCACACGTCTGGACCCTGAGAGCGTCATAGGCTACGTTGTGAGGTGAAATTTTAACCCCGCGCTTTCCAATTCACCAAACTATTTTTCCCCTATCTACATAATGGGGAAAAGTGAAAGGAAAAGTGTTGGAGGCAAATTGACAGCTGCCAGATGTGAACAAGGGGGACTTAAAGAATGAGAGCGATGGCGCCAAAGAGTATATACCGATCAGTTGCTAAGGTGGGGCCCCGACATGAGATACTCACCATACATGGGGATATGAACACACACACAAAATGCGCCACACACTACCACGTGCTTGAACACATATACCACCCTCAGCACACATTTCACCACACATACACCAACCTCGCCACATAAAAGTCGAAACACAAAAGTCGCCGCTCAAAACTCACCACGCGCAAAACTCGCCACATGCAAAAACTAGGCTCACGCAAAACTCGCCACAAGTGCAAAACTCACCTCATGGAAAACTCGCCACACGCAAAACTTGCACACGCGGAAAAATTGCCACATGCACAAAATTTGCAACACATGCAAAAGTTGCCTCACACAAAACTTGCACATACTCAAAAGGCACCAGACATAAAACTCACCACGTGCAAAACTCGCCATGCGCAAAACTTGCAGCACACAAAACTCATCTCACAAAAGTCGCTACATGCATGTCGCCACACACAACTCAACACACACAACTTGACAGACGAAACTCGCCCTAAAACACACACAAGTCTGGTATTAGCCTTCAAAAATAAAAATCTGATTAATAAGCAGACAAACTACAAGAGCAACAAATGTACCATATAGGAAATACAGCAGCTGTCAGTCACATGACCTGTCTATTATGTGTATGTGTGAGCTAATATATACTGCCAGGGGAGGGCTTCCTGTTGGCTGGGGATTTATCAAGCTGCCAATTTATCTTACAAATACTGAGGTAAAAATACTGAGCAAATAACGTGTTAACGAGGTCTAATACAGGAGATCACACAGGTATATACTATATACAGGGGAGATGACACACAGATATATACTATATACAGGAGAGATGACACACAGGTATATACTATATAGAGGAGGAGATGACATACAGGTACATACTATATACAGGAGGAGATGACATACAGGTATATACTATATACAGGAGGAGATGACACACAGGTATATACTATATACAGGAGCAGATTACCTACAGGTATATACTATATACAGGAGGAGATGACATACAGGTATATGCTATATATAGAAGATGACATACAGGTATATACTATATACAGGAGGAGATGACACACAGATATATACTATATACAGGGGAGATGACACACAGGTATATACTATATACAGGAGGAGATGACATACAGGTATATACTATATATAGAAGGAGATGACATACAGGTATATACTATATATAGGAGGAGAGGACATACAGGTATATACTATATATAGGAGGAGATGACATACAGGTATTTACTATATATAGGAGGAGATGACATACAGGTATATACTATATACAGGGGAGATGACACACAGCAGGTATATACTATATACAGGGGAGATGACATACAGGTATATACTATATGCAGGGGAGATGACATACAGGTATATACTATATACAGGAGATGACATTCAGGTGTATACTATATATAAGGGAGATGACAAACATGTATATACTGAGGTGAAAATGAGAGGTGTGAGGTGAAAATGAAAAGGTGTGAGTGCAAAATGAGAGGAGTGAGGGAAAATAGTGTAGTGATCGGAAAATGACAGATGTGAGGTCGAAATGACAAGTGTTAGGCGGGAATGAGGAGTGAGGGAGAAAATGAGAGGTGTGAGGGAGAAAATGAGAGGTGTGAGGGAGAAAATTAAAGATGTGATTGGGAAAATGAGAGGAGTGATGGGAAAATAAGAGA
The DNA here is from genome assembly GCF_032444005.1 of Ranitomeya imitator. NCBI lineage: Eukaryota > Metazoa > Chordata > Amphibia > Anura > Dendrobatidae > Ranitomeya > Ranitomeya imitator. Next base: position 160,567,029 of record NC_091287.1, on the reverse strand, counting down.
AGTGACGTGCTATAACTAACCACAGATATTTACTATGCCCAGGCAACGCCGGGCTCTTCAGCTAGTAAAAATATAAATTACAATAAACAATCTAACAATTACAGACTGGTATAGAAGTCAGAGAGCCCTGCCTTTGCGGGCTTACAGTCTATAACAGGGGTGGGCAATTAATTTTGCCATGGGGCCGCATGAGAAAGTGGGATGGTTTTAGAGGGCCGAACTAATATAATTACCGTATTTTTCGGAATATAAGACGCACCGGACCATAAGGCGCACCCCAAATTTGGGGTGAAAATTGCAGAAAAAAAGATTTTTTTATAAGATGGGGGTCCGTCTTATTGTCCGAATTTACAGTATCTTACGGTAAGATTCTTACCTGAGGGCTGGCGGTGGCAGAGCAGGGTCACAGGAGGCAGGGTGTCGGCAGAGGTGGGGTGATGCGGTGTGGCGTGCGGCGTGCTCCTGAGCAGGGTCCCTTCCTGATTACGCGGGCGACGCCACGGCCTGGTGTCCATGGGGGGGTTGCAGCAGTGGTGGTGCGGCGGCAGCAGAGGTGCGGTATGGCGTGCGCAGGGTCCCTTCCACCGGTGAGGTGACGCAGCGGCCAGGAATGCAATGTGTGCACCAGAGCCGGGTTGAATATCGGTGGCGGCGGCCATCTTCCCAAGGCCGCGCGTGCGCAGATGGAGTGCTCTGCTTCACGGGGCTTCAGGAAAATGGCCGCAGGAGGCTGCATGTGCGCAGATGGAGATCGCGGCGGCCATTTTCTTGAAGCCGAGCTCTAAATCTGCAATCTCGGCTTCAGGAAAATGGCCGCCGCTCTGCTCCTCCTCAGAAAACAGCTGGCTGAGCGGTGCCGAGGGCGGCTGTCAGAAGTGACAGCTAGCTGGCGGGCCGCTTAAAATCATCAGGTGGGCCGGATGCGGCCCGCGGGCCGCATCTTGCCCAGGTCTGGTCTATAAGATCATTTTATCCCAAGTCATGTGCCAAAGCTTGTTAAAGAGTCAATACTAACTTCTAGGATTACTACCCCTAATAGATGGCACTAGAGTTCAAGTACTTTTCATCTTAAAAGAGACTATTTGCATATTTAAATTTCCAGCTGAGACTGTCCCTCCTTAGGCCACCTGTCAGAGGCCTCTTACGGAAATCATACCTCCTGCTTTGCCCTGATGAAGGGCAAACACACTGAAACATGTTTCTGCAAATGAAGTGTCTGGTTTGGCTTTTTCCAATGATGAAGCTGTAGGAAAAAGTTCAAATAGGGTCTTATCTGATGGGTATTTACAGTATATGCTCAGATTATACTAACCTGATTAATCCTTTGATAAAGCGGGAAAATATCATAGGAGATAACAGCTGCAGCAGATCCACGAGTCAGCAAGTGACCAAATCAGAACCAGTTACTACCACATACCACAAAGAATAAACCACCATCCTTCATTTATTACTAGGGTTGAGCGAAACGGGTCGAACATTTTCAAAAGTCGCCGACTTTTGGCGAAGTCGAGTTTCATGAAACCCGATCCGACCCCTGTGCGTGGTCGGCCATGCGGTACGCGACTTTCGCGCCAAAGTCGCGTTTTAATGACGCGAAAAGCGCCATTTCTCAGCCAATGAAGGTAAACGCAGAGTGTGGGCAGCGTGATGACATAGATCCTGGTCCCCACCATCTTAGAGAAGGGCATTGCAGTGATTGGCTTGCTGTCTGCGGCGTCACAGGGGCTATAAAGGGGAGTTCCCGCTGACCGCCATGTTACTGCTGCTGATCTGAGCTTAGGGAGAGGTTGCTGCCGCTTCGTCAGAAGCAGGGATAGCGTTAGGCAGGGTCCATTAACCACAAAACCGCTTGTGCTGTAGCGATTTCCACTGCCCAACACCACCTTCGGTGTGCAGGGACAGTGGAAGCTCCTTTTTTTTTTTTTTTCCTCAGCGCTGTAGCTCATTGGGCTGCCCTAGAAGGCTCCCTGATAGCTGCATTGCTGTGTGTACGCCGCTGTGCAAACCAACTGCTTTTTTCAAAGCACAAATCCTCTTGTTCCTTCCTTTCTGCACAGCTATCTTGTTTGTTTGTCCACACTTTTTATTTAATTTGTGCATCAGTCCACTCCTTATTGCTGCCTGCCATACCTGGCTGAGATTACTGCAGGGAGATAGTAATTGAAGGACAGTTCCTTTTTTTTTTTTTTTTTTTTTTGTGGGAGATTAAGATTGACATTTCTGCTAGAGTGCCATCTCTGTCTGTGTCATCTCTCACTCAGTGGGCCATAGAAAGCCTATTTATTTTTTTGCTTGATTTGGGTTCCAAAATCTACCAGAAAAAATCACAACATCAATCAGTGGGAGAAAAATATTGGCCTCAGGGCTTGTGTGCCACTCCTTACTCCTGTGTGTGCCATCTCTCACTCAGTGGGCCATAGAAAGCCTATTAATTTTTTTGCTTGATTTGGGTTCTAAATTCTACCTGAAAAAATCAATAAATCAATCAGTGGGAGATTAATATTGGCCTTTGGGCTTGTGTGCCAGTCCTAAGCGTGCCATCTCTCTCTCTCTCAGATAGTGGGCCATAGAAAGCCTATTTTTTTATTATTTTATTGGGTTTATAAATTTTCCCTGGAAAAAAAAAAGTGGGAGATTAATATTGGCCTCTGGGCTTGTGTGCCAGTCCTGAGCGTGCCATCTCTCTCACAAATAGTGGGCCATAGAAAGCCTATTTATTTTTTTGGTTGATTTGGGTTCATAATTCTACCTGAAAAAATCAATCAATCAGTGGGAGATTAATATTGGCCTTTGGGCTTGTGTGCCAGTCCTAAGCGTGCCATCTCTCTCTCTCAGATAGTGGGCCATAGAAAGCCTATTTATTATTATTTTTTTTATTGGGTTTATAAATTTTCCCTGGAAAAAAAAAAAAAAGGGAGATTAATATTGGCCTCTGGGCTTGTGTGCCAGTCCTGAGCGTGCCATCTCTCTCACAAATAGTGGGCCATAGAAAGCCTATTAATTTTTTTGCTTGATTTGGGTTCCAAAATCTACCAAAAAAAATCACTAAATCAATCAGTGGGAGATTAATATTGGCCTCTGGGCTTGTGTGCCACTCCTGACTCCTGTGTGCGTCATCTGTCACTCAGTGGGCCCTAGAAAGCCTATTTTTTGTTTTATTTGTTTTCTAAATTCTCCCTGAAACAATCATTTTATTTTCTTTGGTTTCTAAATTATTCCTGAAAAAAAATCATTTTTTTTGTATTTTTTTTCTCTCAAGTCTCCCTGAAAAAAAAAAAAAAAAAAAAAATCTGTGGGAGATTCATATTGCCCCTTCTGCTTGTGTGCCAGTCTTGACTCCTGGGTGTGCCATCTCTCTCTCTCCCCAATTGTGGGCCATAGAAAGCCTATAAATTTTTTTGCTTGATTTGGGTTCCAAAATCTACCCAAAAAAATAACTAAATCAATCAGTGGGAGATTAATATTGGCCTCTGGGCTTGTGTGCCACTCCTGACTCCTGTGTGCGTCATCTGTCACTCAGTGGGCCCTAGAAAGCCTATTTTTTGTTTTATTTGTTTTCTAAATTCTCCCTGAAACAATCATTTTATTTTCTTTGGTTTCTAAATTATTCCTGAAAAAAATCATTTTTTTGGTATTTTTTTTTCTCTCAAGTCTCCCTGAAAAAAAAAAAAAAAAAAAAAAATCTGTGGGAGATTCATATTGCCCCTTCTGCTTGTGTGCCAGTCTTGACTCCTGGGTGTGCCATCTCTCTCTCTCTCCCCAATTGTGGGCCATAGAAAGCCTATTAATTTTTTTGCTTGATTTGGGTTCCAAAATCTACCAAAAAAAAATAACTAAATCAATCGGTGGGAGATTAATATTGGCCTCTGGGCTTGTGTGCCACTCCTGACTCCTGTGTGCGTCCTCTCTCACTCAGTGGGCCCTACAAAGCCTTTTTTTTTTTTTTTTCCTAAATTCTCCCTGAAACAATCATTTCATTTTATTTGTTTTATAAATTCTTCTGTAAAAAATAATTTTTTTTTAATTTTTTTTTTTTCTGAAGTCTCCCTTTTAAAAAAAACAAACACAAATCAGTGGGAGATAAATATTTACATTTGCCCTTCAGTGACAGTCCTGCGTGTGTGCCATCTCATTTGTTGCCAACAACAACAGAGTGTGTAACATTGTGGCTGATTTTCGTTGTGGTCTCACCCACCTGTAAAGGGGTAGCTAAATCATACTGAAGTTATAGCTCACCGTGTAAGTTGTGTGACAGCAACAAATACCGTTCCCCTGGAACCAATTTTAAATTGCCTACAGCCAGCCCATTTTATTATGTTAGGCCTTCGAAGCCTGTCTGCGGTCCCTCCTTCCACTAGGCCTCCACTGACCTGTCTACTGCTGCCCGTGTTCCCCTGGAACCAATTTTAAACTGCCTACAGGCAGCCCAATTTATTATGTTAGGGCTTCGAAGCCTGTCTGCGGTCCCTCCTTCCACTAGGCCTACACTGACCTGTCTACTGCTGCCCGTGTACCCCTTGAACCAACATCATAAAATAAAAAAAAAAGTATTTTGCTTATAAAAAAGAAAATACTGGTGAGATATCAAATGCAGACATTTTAACATTAAAAACAAACACACAACTAAAATCTGGTACAGTACTAAAAATGGCCACCAGCTACAATTACTTTATCCTGCAAGTATTTAACTGAAAGGTTTTTTAAATTGAAAACACAGATATGGCATCCACCGAGTGTTGTCCTGTCGCGTCTTCTTTATATTATTGCCGAGAAGATGCAAAACAATGAAAATAATAAAATCATTAATTACCAAAATAATAGAGAAAGTCAACACCACATTGCAAATAAACATTCATTCCAAATAAAGAAGCAGGGCGCGTCCGAGGGTGAGTATATACCTAATAAGAATATAATCACCCTCGGACGCGCAATGCTTATTTCCAACAGCCTTCCTTCCTAAGAATCAGCCCTTCCGTGGTGTAGAGAGACGTTGTGTTACACTCCAAGGTGTTCCCCAGGTTGCCTTTCCTGAGCTTCGATCTTCCGGCTCTCGTTTAGTAGTTGTTGGAAACTACGCTGCATTAGGCCTTCAAATTGGGTATGGGGTGTAGAGAGATGGTGTGTTCCACTCCAAGGTGTTCCCCAGGTTGCCTTTCCTGAGCTTCGATCTTCCGGCTCTCGTTTAGTAGTTCTTGGAAACTACACTGCATTAGGCCTACAAATTGGGTATGGGGTGGAGAGAGATGGTGTGTTACACTCCAAGGTGTTCCCCAGGTTTCCTTGCCATTGCTTCGGTCTTCCGACTCTCGTTTAGTAGTTGTAGAAAAGTACACTGCATTAGGCCTACAAAATGGGTATGGGGTGGAGAGAGATGGTGTGTTACACTCCAAGGTGTTCCCCAGGTTGCCTTTCCTGAGCTTCTATCTTCAGGCTCTCATTAAATTGTGGTTAAATGGAACAACTGCATTTGGCGTACTAGTTGGTTTGGGGCCTACTATCGGTGTCTGCCACTCCTTGCTGTTCTCCTGGTTTCCTGTCCTGAAATTCCATTTTCAGGCTCTCGTTAAGTAGTTGTTAATGTTAGACTGCATTTGGCCTACTAGTTGGGTTGGGGCCTACTATCGGTGTCTGCCACTCCTTGCTGTTCTCCTCCACTGAACAAAGCTGTGCCGCCTGTTTACTACGGTTGCCAATTTTGAACTGCATTTCGACTACTTACTGATTTGGCCCTACTCTCTGTGTCAGCCTCTCATTCCAGTTGTCCTCCACTGCAATGCCCCCTGGTTATTCCTGTGTTACCAATTTTGAACTGCATTTAGCCCACTTTATTCTTTGGGCCTATATCTGTGTTTCCACTTCATCGTGCCCATTGCCCAGCCAGTGATAGATGAGTCTGCTGGTACATTGACCCATAACGCAACATTCCCCGTGCATGCTACACAACAACATTGTGACCCTGCTGAAAGTCAGGTTGCTCTTCCCGCATACCATACCACCTTACACGGGGACAAAGAGGAAGGTGCAGATGAAAGTGCAGGTTCCTTCATCAGGTGGGGGGAGGAATACTAGTTGGCGACGTCACTGGCACAGGGCCTCTCATAGTACGCAAAAGTGTTGCTGCCGGTGGGAGGCGCCCCCGCCGTGCAAACACACCGCTGTACTTTGAGGGGCCCTGTGCCAGTGCCAATGCCAACAAGTGGGCCCCCCCTGCTTGCTCAGGATCACAGCACTTGCAAAGTTGAAATACTTACCTCTCCCTGCTCCACTGCCGTGACGTGGTCCAGATTTCCTGGGCCCACTAATTACTTGAACCAGCCCTACCCCACACAACTTTAGCCAAATGACCCCCAATTTCAAATGCCTTCCAATTATTATAAGGTAAATTACGCTTGACAAGCTTCATTAAGAAGAATGGATGGTTTTGACATTAAAATGGGCACTCTAGGTGTTTTCCTGGCCCCCACTCACTGCCGACTATGCTGCCCCATTGACTTGCATTGGGTTTCGTGTTTCGGTCGATCCCGACTTTTCGCCATAATCGGCCGATTTCACTCGACCCGACTTTTGAGATAGTCGGGTTTCGCGAAACCCGGCTCGACTCTAAAAAGGTCAAGGTCGCTCAACTCTATTTATTACGTCTGGATTGAAGTATTATTCAGCAGTGCGGGTAATAGCCACAAAGATTTCTTTTACTTTGGTTTGGCTTTTTATCCTAAGCCATATGGCGAGGCTCATTAAAGGGTCAATATTGACTTGTTTAGGATTGCTATATCCAATAGTTGCCCCTCGAGATCAAGTGCTCTTTCTCTCTGAAGCGGCAATTTGCATAGTGATACACAAATTTTGAAAAAATTAAAGCAAATTATTAGATCATGCAAATTTTCATTTAGACCTTTGATCTGTGAACATGTGATGTCTCATTTTTTTATTCTGACATATTACATTTGTATGCTACTTGAGAAAGAACCTCAGTAAGAGTCATCAAGCCTTTATGCACATTAGATGATTGACCAATTTTGCTGATATCAGCAGTTTAGGTATTTTTTTATGTAATGTTCATGGACATCTTTACTTTGAAAAAAAACAAACTAACTTCAATACATAAAGCATCCTGCATATTTGAGCTTATATTGAGATAGGTTCCCTGTCCTTATTGATCCTTTATTATTGTTACCTGGCTATATATGTCCTCTAACCACTTGGCCTCTTTGATTTGGAAGCATGATTTTTTGCTGCTATATTTACTATTAGGCTACTATTACTTATAATTAGGCCGGTCTTAGTTTGTTAGGGATTATCTGTTCCTTTGATATAGGTTTAAATTTCAAGCACTTTATCCATATATGGTCCAACTTTAGGATCTTATTTACTATGCTTTATATGTTTCTATGAGGATATTGGTAGAACCATTTAGCATGCCTGGTTGAGACTTTTTTCTGCGCAGTGCATATATATCTATATTTTTTTGCAATCATTTTTTTTTACCTTATTTTGTATACTTTCTGCTCTGTACTGTGCAAGTATTACCACATTCTATAAGGATTCATTCTGTCTACTTTTTTGTATATGGTAATATTGGCATCCACGCTTTTGCCTTATGGTGGCAATCTCTTTTGCATATTTTTTCCACCTTTTATGGAATTCTATTTTATGTATTCTAGTGTGTATAATAAAGTTTCATTGTTTTATGGTCAAAATTGCTTTTTGTTCTTTTTTTGGATGTCTATAGTTATTTGAAGCATTGCCACGTTACTAGGCAGGTATTTTTCTTCTTTAACTGCAATACATGTGTTTATCACTATCGCTGACAAATAGATCTTATAATTTAATATCATTTATTAAGGAAAAATCTCTTTAAGATGGTCCCCAAACTTTAGTTCTATACAACAATAAGGACAGTTTAATAGATTTCAGTTTAATATCCTACTTAATATTGAAATTGCACCATCAAGAGGGAAAATCCATGGAATTATGGCAATCTAAGTATTAATAGACATGGTAATGATATGTAAATGATGAAAAAATGGAAAAAAAAAATGTTCAAAACTTCTCATTAGTTCAGTATCGAGTCTGTATCACGTGCAGAAATGCTTGCACTTATATGCCATCATTGAAGTTATTACTGGTTGTGTGAGGAATGTTCTCCCATGCTGAATATACTTGGATAATCAAATCATCAAGATCCACTGCTGGCAGCAACTTTTGGAATTGTTGACCATTGACATCCCTGATGTGCTCGACAGGAGGCAAGTCTGGAGATGCTGCAGACCGTGGTAGCACGTCTATGCCCCACATCTTTCTTACTGTAGTACGAGCAACATGTGACCTGGCATTGTTGTGTTAAAAAAAAGGCTCCTGGTACATAAATAGCCATGAATAATTCATTAATAGCACTCAATTAGAGTAAATGTATGTATTTCTGTGCGTGGTGCTCATACTCGATATTGAATAATGCTGAGATGTTTTCAATATTTTGTTACCAGTTTTTCATCATTTGCATAATGTTAACATGTCTATTGATCCTGTGATTTCCTTAATTGCACAACTTTTAATACTTGGTGTTTCAATTTCAGTGTTGAGGAGTGTAGATGTCAGGGGTAGACTAGGCCAAATATATGCTATCATGGTTTGAGGGGACACAGACTAAGATCCATGTCAACGCTCAAATGATTTTCACCATCTATCCCTTCCGGTGTACTTGTAGCCATCTAATTATAATTTATGGCTTTGGAATAGACTAAGTCTGTGGTTCAGTAAAATCACCATGTATAGTAATATTTGCAACTAAGTAAGGATAAACTTAACTTTCTGCAAATGAAAAACAAATGGAGTGTCCTTTCTTTAGGTGTTCTTTATGTATAATAGAAGTAACAGCAATTGGACTTCCATATCAGAGTGATTAGCTAGTTTTTTTTACCACCATATGTGCGCCAAACTCAACCCAGTGATATACTTTAAAGTAGTCTGATGTGGAAGTCCTGACAATGTTACCTTTGGTATACTTGATATAATTTTTTGGAGCCATAAATTTCCTACGTTTTCAACACAGAAGTTTATAAAAAAAATCCTGACAAAACACTAATTAGAGCAGAGAGAAAAAAAATCTGAAAATGCTTAACCCCTTAAGCCCCGAGGGTGGTTTGCACGTTAATGACCGGGCCAATTTTTACAATTCTGACCACTGTCCCTTTATGAGGTTATAACTCTGGAACGCTTCAACGGATCTTGGCGATTCTGACATTGTTTTCTCGTGACATATTGTACTTCATTTTAGTAGTAACATTTATTCGATATAACTTGCGTTTATTTGTGAAAAAAACGGAAATTTGGCGAAAATTTTGAAAATTTCGCAATTTTCCAACTTTAAATTTTTATGCCCTTAAATCACAGAGATATGTCACGCAAAATACTTAATAAGTAACATTTCCCACATGTCTCCTTTACATCAGCACAATTTTGGAACCAAAATTTTTTTTTGTTAGGGAGTTATAAGGGTTCAAAGTTGACCAGCAATTTCTCATTTTTACAACACCATTTTTTTTTAGGGACCACATCTCATTTGATGTCATTTTGAGGGGTCTATATGATAGAAAATACCCAAGTGTGACACCATTCTAAAAACTGCACCCCTCAAGGTGCTCAAAACCACATTCAAGAAGTTTATTAACCCTTCAGGGGTTTCACAGGAATTTTTGGAATGTTTAAATAAAAATGAATATTTAACTTTTTTTCACACAAAATTTATTTCAGCTCCAATTTGTTTTATTTTACCAAGGGTAACAGGATAAAATGGATGCCAAACATTGTTGTACAATCTGTACTGAGTACGCTGATACCCCATATGTGGGGGTAAACCACTGTTTGGGCGCATGGCAGAGCTCGGAAGGGAAGGAGCGCCATTTGACTTTTAAATGCAAAATTGACAGGAATTGAGATGGGACACCATGTTGCGTTTGGAGAGCCACTGATGTGCCTAAACATTGAAACCCCCCACAAGTGACACCATTTTGGAAAGTAGACCCCCTAAGGAACTTATCTAGATGTGTGGTGACCACTTTGACCCACCAATTGCTTCACAGAAGTTTATAATGCAGAGCCGTAAAAATAAAAAATCATATTTTTTCACAAAAATGATCTTTTCGCCCCCAATTTTTTATTTTCCCAAGAGTAAGAGAAGAAATTGAACCTCAAAAATTGTTGGCCAATTTGTCCTGAGTACGCTGATACCCCGTATATGGGTGTAAACCATTGTTTGGGCGTATGGCAGAGCTCGGAAGGGAAGGAGCGCCATTTTACTTTTCAATGCAAAATTGACTGGAATTGAGATGGGATGCCATGTTGCGTTTGGAGAGCCCCTGATGTGCCTAAACATTGAAATCCCCACAAGTGACACCATTTTGGAAAGTAGACCCCTTAAGGAACTTATCTAGAGGTGTGGTGAGCACTTTGACCCAACAAGTGCTTCACAGAAGTTTATAATGCAGAGCCGTAAAAATAAAAAATCATATTTTTTCACAAAAATAATCTTTTCGCCACCAATTTTTTATTTTCCCAAGGGTAAGAGAAGAAATTAGACCACAAAAGTTGTTGTGCAATTTGTCCTGAGTGCGACGATACCCCATATGTGGGGGTAAACCACTGTTTGGGCGCATGGCAGAGCTCGGAAGGAAAGGAGCGCCATTTGACTTTTCAATGCAAAATTGACTGGAATTGAGATGGGACGCCATGTTGCGTTTGGAGAGCCCCTGATGTGCCTAAACATTGGAACCCCTCACAAGTGACACCATTTTGAAAAGTAGACCCCTTAAGGAACTTATCTAGATGTGTGGTGAGCACTTTGACCCAACAAGTGCTTCACAGAAGTTTATAATGCAGAGCCGTAAAAATAAAAAATCTTATTTTTTCACAAAAATGATCTTTTCGCCCCCAATTTTTTATTTTCCCAAGGGTAAGAGAAGAAATTAGACCACAAAAGTTGTTGTGCAATTTGTCCTGAGTGCGACGATACCCCATATGTGGGGGTAAACCACTTTTTGGGTGCATAGCAGAGCTCGGAAGGGAAGGAGCGCCATTTGACTTTTCAATGCAAAATTGACTGGAATTAAGATGGGACGCCATGTTGGTTTGGAGAGCCCCTGATGTGCCTAAACATTAAAAACCCCCACAAGTGACACCATTTTGGAAACTAGACCCTCTAAGGAACTTATCTAGATGTGTTTTGAGAGCTTTGAACCCCCAAGTGTTTCACTACAGTTTATAACGCAGAGCCGTTAAAATAAATTTATTTTTTTTTCGCAAAAATTTTTTAGCCCCCAGTTTTGTATTTTCACAAGGGTAACATAATAAATTGGACCCCAAAAGTTGTTGTCCAATTTGTCCTGAGTACGCTGATACCCCATATGTGGGGGGGAACCACTGTTTGGGCGCATGGCAGAGCTCGGAAGGGAAGGAGCGCCATTTGGAATGCAGACTTAGATGAATTGGTCTGCAGGAGTCACGTTGCATTTGCAGAGCCCCTGATGTACCCAAACAGTACAAACCCCCCACAAGTGACCCCATATTAGAAACTAGACCTCCCATGGAACTTATCTAGATGTGTTGTGAGAACTTTGAACCCCTAAGTGTTTCACTACAGTTTATAACGCAGACCCGTGAAAATAAAAATTCTTTTTTTTTTCACAAAAATGATTTTTTAGCCCCCAGCTTTGTATTTTTACAAGGGTAACAGAATAAATTGGACCCCAAAAGTTGTTGTTCAATTTGTCCTGAGTACGCTGATACCCCATATGTGGGGGGGAACCACTGTTTGGGCTCATGGCAGAGCTCGGAAGGGAAGGAGCGCCATTTGGAATGCAGACTTAGATGGATTGGTCTGCAGGCGTCACGTTGCATTTGCAGAGCCCCTGATGTACCCAAACAGTAGAAACCACCCACAAGTGACCCCATATTGGAAACTAGACCTCCCATGGAACTTATCTAGATGTGTTGTGAAAACTTTGAACCCCCAAGTGTTTCACTACAGTTTACAACGCAGAGCCGTGAAAATAAAAATCCTTTTTTTTCCCACAAAAATGATTTTTAGCCCCCCAAATTTTTATTTTCCCAAGGATAACAAGAGAACTTGGACCCAAAAAGTTGTTGTCCAATTTGTCTCGAGTACGCTGATACCCCATATGTTGGGGTAAACCCCTGTTTGGGCGCACGGGAGAGCTCGGAAGTGAAGGAGCACTGTTTTACTTTTTCAATGCAGAATTGGCTGGAATTGAGATCGGACGCCATGTCGCGTTTGGAGAGCCCCTGATGTGTCTAAACAGTGGAAACCCCCCAATTATAAATGAAACCCTAATCCAAACGCACCACTAACCCTAATCCCAACTGTAACCCTAACCACACACCTAACCCAGACACACCCCTAATTCTAATCCCAACCCTAATCCCAACCGTAAATGTAATCCAAACCCTAACCCTAGCCCCAACCCTAGCCCTAACCCTAACCCTAACCCTAACCGGAAAATGGAAATAAATACATTTTTTTTAATTTTATTATTTTTCCCTAAGGCTAGGTTCACATTGCGTTAGGGAAATCCGTTTAGCACTAGCGGATTGCGCTAACACAATGTCTTTTTAGGTGTCGTGTTTAGTGGTCGCGTTAACGTCCCCGCTCTGGAAGATCGGGGATCGGACCTCGGGCGCGCCGCGGACGCTGCAAGCAGCGTCTGAGGCGCGCCACAAAAGAATGGCACCTTGCTAGCGCGAGCCGAAAATGGCACGCTCTAGCGATGCGCTACACCTGAAAATCACATTGCTGTTAATGGTTGTGCTAACGGACCCGTTGCACGGCGTTAATTGTGACATTTTCGCCGTGCAACGCTGTCCGTTAGCGTTAACCCATTAACGCAATGTGAACCTAGCCTAACTAAAGGGGTGATGAAGGGGGGTTTGATTTACTTTTATAGCGAGTTTTTTAGCGGATTTTTATGATTGGCAGCCGTCACACACTAAAAGACGCTTTTTATAGCAAAAAAGTTTTTGCGTCTCCACATTTTGAGACCTATAATTTTTCCATATTTTGGTCCACAGAGTCATGTGAGGTCTTGTTTTTTGCGGGACGAGTTGACGTTTTTATCGGTTACATTTTCGGACACGTGACAGTTTTTGATCGCTTTTTATTCCGATTTTTTTGTGAGGCAGAATGACCAAAAACCAGCTATTCATGAATTTCTTTTGGGGGAGGCGTTTATACCGTTCCGCGTTTGGTAAAATTGATGAAGCAGTTTTATTCTTCGGGTCAGTACGATTACAGCGACACCTCATTTATATCATTTTTTTTATGTTTTGGCGCTTTTATACGATAAAAGCTATTTTATAGAAAAAATAATTATTTTGGCATCGCTTTATTCAGAGGACTATAACTTTTTTATTTTTTTGGTTATGATGCTATATGGCGGCTCGTTTTTTGCGGGACAAGATGACGTTTTCAGAGGTAACATGGTTATTTATATCCGTCTTTTTGATCGCGTGTTATTCCACTCTTTGTTCAGCGTTATGATAATAAAGCGTTGTTTTTTGGCTCGTTTTTTTTTTTTTTTTCTTACGGTGTTCACTGAAGGGGTTAACTAGTGGGCCAGTTTTATAGGTCGGGTCGTTACGGACGCGGCGATACTAAATATGTGTACTTTTATTGTTTTTTTGTTTTTTTTTTTATGTAAAGAAATGTATTTATGGGAATAATATTTTTTTTTTTCTGCTTTATTTAGGAATTTTTTTTTTATTTTTTTTTTTACAAGTGTGGAAATTTTCTTTTTTACTTTTTCACTTTGTCCCAGGGGGGGACATCACAGATCACCGATCTGACAGTGTGCACAGCACTCTATCAGATCGGTGATCTGACATACAGCCGGGCAGGATTAGAGCTGCAGCTGCAGCCTGATCCTGACCCGGAAGTGCTCCCTGCAGGACCCGGATGCAGCCCGGCGGCCATTTTGGATCCGGGGACTGCAGGGAGAAGACGCTCGGTACACGGTGAGCACATCACCGTGTACCGATCGTCTCAGGGAAGCCCGCAGGGAGCCCCCTCCCTGCGCGGTGCTTCCCTGCACCGCCGGCACACCGCGATCATCTTTGATCGCGGTGTGCCGGGGGTTAATGTGCCGGGAGCGGTCCGTGACCGCTCCTGGCACATAGTGCCGGATGTCAGCTGCGATAGGCAGCTGACACCCGGCCGCGATCGGCCGCGCTCCCCCCGTGAGCGCGGCCGATCGCATATGACGTACTATCCCGTCCATGGGAATTAAGTCCCAGGTCACCTGGACGGGATAGTACGTCATATGGGATTAAGGGGTTAAATAATTATGCAGAATAGAGTAAAAAAAGCCATAAAAATACAGTGTTTGCCTTTTGATCATAAATCGCTATTGACTGCCAGTTCACTTCTGTCTTCAGTACTTTTTGCCTACATTTTTAGGGACCTTTTCATCAAGATTTTTGTATACCAGTCTAGATGCATAGTCTGCTGGAGTAAGAAAGTAGAGACTACTGGATTTTTATTTATTATTGAACTAATTCAAAAAGTTATATGGAGGACTATGGGGCACATTATACTATGTGGAGGACTATGGAGCATATTATACTATATGGAGGACTAAGGCACATTATGCTATGTGAAAGACTATGGAGCATATTATACTATATGGAGGACTAAGGGGGAAATTATACTACGTGGAGGACTGTGGAACATTATACTATATGGAGGACTAAAGGGCACATTATACTATGTGGAGGACTATGGAGCATATTATACTATATGGAGGACTAAGGGGGAAATTATACTATGTGGAGGA